>NW_028261383.1:14299050-14599050 GCF_051295495.1 Thamnophis sirtalis | reverse complement strand
TATAATTGTACGTATAACTGCTGTGAAGTATATTGGAAGCTACTTCTTTATATCTCTATACCTTTCTTTAAATTTTTTCTTTTCCCAACTCTGGTATTCTTTTTACTATTTTTACAACCACCATCTTTATAATAATTTTATTTTTATTTTCCTCTCGAACAAAGTAGCACCCTCAACTGAACATTGTTCATGTCATCTTTTCAATCCTTTTCTGGTTAACTTTGCTTTGAAAGAGCAAAACCCTGTGACATTCATGCTGTTTTCAAGGAGTGGTCTGCTACGGGTTTGCCCTGGTTTGAGAGAACCCATAGCTAACGATATGGCCAGGTCGGAGAACCTCCAAATCCTACCCCTGGTTGGCCCCGCCCACCCCATCCTGCCCTGCCCTCCCAGGAGTCTCCACATGGCCCATTTTGGATATGAGGTAAGTGCAGGGCCCATGGAGAGGCTCAGGGAGGGGGAAAAACGGGCCTCCTGGAAGTTCTGGAAGGCCAGAAACAGGCCTGTTTCCTAGGGTGACCAGATGACCCAATTTCAGCATGATAAGCACGCTTTATAACAATTTTTCCCGCGTCCCTCCACCTTTTAAAAAAGTCCCAATTTTCTGGCTTCATGTTGAAAGCCCAGTGGATTTGCTTAAGAAATCCTAACCGGGACAAGACAAAAGACACCCTGTCTAACTAACCTCTCTCTCTGTCTCAGTACTTTCATTGAAGATATTAAAACGTTAAAGCAACAAAACGGACTGGGAGAGGTAGTTTTCGCCCTCCCAGAGGCTCAAGGAAAGCCTCCAGAGCCTGGGGATGGTGAAAATGCCACACACACCCCAGCCATGGTGCAGGAGGCCGACTAAGCCACAACCACCATGGCCACAGCCACCCAGCAACCAGGCAGAGAACCAGTTGCTGAAATTTTTGAAGCCCACTTTTCTCTTCTCTTTTCTCTTCTCTTCTACAACTTGCAGATAAAGCATTTCCTTTTCCTTATTCCAAACATCCATTTTAAGTGAAAAGCTGGACAAAATGGCTGGAGAAAGAAGACCTGAAGACTCTTCTCTGGGAGAAGATTGAAGGAATCTTGTCCATAAAAAACACTTCATTAATTTCAGGG
This sequence comes from Thamnophis sirtalis, assembly GCF_051295495.1. Taxonomy (NCBI): domain Eukaryota; kingdom Metazoa; phylum Chordata; class Lepidosauria; order Squamata; family Natricidae; genus Thamnophis; species Thamnophis sirtalis. The sequence continues at coordinate 14,597,940 of NW_028261383.1, read as the reverse complement.
TGTGACTGGGGCTTGGGCCTTACATTCTGCAAATTCACCCAGCAAGAAAAGGATGAGGAAAGCTGAGAACTTTTTGCATGATAGGAAGATACAGCTATCATACAGCCAAGAAAGAAAATACTACCAAATACACATATTACTGTTAAATTTGAGGATAAATGTAAGTATATCAGGAGGATTTTTAAAAATATCTTTACAAACTTTCATATTGCAAATGCAAGAGTAGGTCTTCTGGATCAGGCCAGGACTATCTTCATCCCTCTCAATTATTTCTGGCATATAAACAACATTCCCATTGCATAAGTATTATGTTCCAAATACCCATGTGTGACATTTCAAGGCCCAGATAGGCTAAGGATCAAAGAACAAAAGATTCAAAAGTGAAGGACACTATTCTCCAGCCATCTTTTCTTATTACAAGTAAAATCATTGGCCCAACTTAGGTATTGAGAGAAACTTGCACATTTTCTACATTTGATGTGTTGGGAATTTTTGGGTAGTTAAAATTCCTCTGTCTCACATTTCTATATTTTTTCTGGTTGTAAGCTGCTCCTTTGTATTCAGGTCTGGCCTCAGAATGATAATGTAGCACTTGGGGATGAAGATGCAGCCCAGAAGACCAGCACTCGAGGCCACAATGGAGAAGATCTGAACAGCCACCATGTATTTCCCTTTGGTGCTCAGGTAAGTGGGCACAAAGCTCACCCAGACACTGCAGAAAACCAGCATGCTGAAGGTGATCAGCTTGGCTTCGTTGAAGGCCCCGGGGAGATTCCTGGCAAGGAAAGCCAGTGTAAAGCAGATGGCAGCTAGGAAGCCCATGTAGCTGAGGGTGATGTAGAACATGACAATGGACCCTTCATTGCATTGCAGGATGATCACTCCAGGCTGGGAGTGGAAGTCAGAGTCAGGGAATGGCGGGAAAGCTCCAAGCCAGATGGAACAAATGATAATTTGAATAGCAGCAGAAGAAAGGATGATGGAGTTGGCCAAGCTCTTCCCCAACCATCTCTTCACTCGGTTTCCAGGTTTTGTGGCCAGGAAAGCCAGCACCACTGTGATTGTTTTGGCCAAAAGAGAAGAAATGGCAACTGAAAAGTTGATGCTGAAAACCATTTGTCGGAGAAGGCAAGTGGTTTTTCTTGGTTGACCAATGAAGAGAAAAGGAGACAAGAAGCAAAGCAGGAGGGAGACCAGGAGGATGTAGGAGAGGTCCCGGTTGTTGGCTTTGACAATGGGAGTTTCTCGGTACTGAAGGAATATGATTAACACAAATCCTGTGGCTAAGAACAAGAGCATGGCAAAAGAGACTAGGATGTTGCCCAGATATTCTTCATAAGACAGGAAGGATATAACTTTGGGAATACATTGTGCTCGGTTCTCTTTTGGATATTTGTCATCTGGACACTTGGTGCATTTTTCTGTATCTGAGAAAACCAAAAGCAATATTTATTTCATATTCTGTCCTTTTACATTTCAAGAAATACAGTATTTGCTTGGGATCGCAGCTGATACCAGCAGCATTTTCTCAGATGCATTTCTTAATTTCTCTACGGAATGAAAATACAATGGATTCCATGTTCCAAAAACTATAGAGCTATGTTTGTGAAGTTGGGAAAAGTCTTAGGACCCAAATGATCTCCTGTAAAATGTGCAGAACCTTCATAGAATAGGTAAATAATAAATCAACTAATCATTCTAGACAAACTTCCTTGATCCTTCCATACAGCAATGTGAAATCTAATTGGCTTGCAGAGAAACTGGTCTTGCAAAGAAACTGGAACGACTACTGGGAAAAAGGACATATCCAAACTAAAAAGCAGAAGAGATATTTTCTCTAGCAATAGTAATGCTTGTCCAATCTGCCATACCCATCAATTCCCAAGCCCCTCCTTCAAGGCCTTTTTCATATTAATCCCATTAGAGAAGAAATTGTACAGTTTGAAAATAAACAAGAAAACAGTTGAGCTTCAATCTGCCTTTTCACTTGCATTTTCATGAAAATACTCTGGATGGATCCATTTGCACATACCAATCCTTTTCTTTGGTGTAACCCACCTTCCTCACTAGAGATGGTCCCTTCCGGACAAGGAATGCAATCATAGCAGCAAACTGGTTCTCCTTCTCGTTTCCGTTTGACAAATCCAGGATGACATTTTCCACCACATTTGGACTGAGGCAGAGACTAAGCAGAAAAACAAGGTGTGGCAAAGAAAATATGTTAGAATTAAGTAATAATCAAAACTGGAAAATTACAGGGATATCAGGCTAGCAATCTCTGGGCTATAGTTAGGTAAAGATGAAATCACTGACTCAGTCCAAACAGATGAAGTTGTCAACTTGTAAAGCGTTTCCATGACTATTATTAGGTTGGCATTGGAGGGAGGATTCCGTGCATACCTTTGGCCAGAGTTGGATCTCATATTTCTACAGCCTAGTTGGTGCATATGATTTATGACACAGACACAAGGGAGGGGATAGAGGGGTAAAGTTCAAACTTAATTAAACGGAAGTCAGTTTCGGCTCCGCAGAAGAACATGCCACAATGCCTAATAAATGAATGGGTTACTCTTGAACTTTGTCTCGAGGCTCATAAATTAATTAGATCAACTTCTGGGAACTTCACAGAAGTAATATTGGTAAATCCTTCATTTTAGTACACTATTTTGTTTTCAGCATATCACATTACAAAAAAAAAGACTTTTCTACTTAATACTGGAGGGATGGAATTAAGAAAAGATTTAAGCATTAAGTGACAACCATTGTGTATTGTGGCCTGCTAGTGACCAGTGGCCAATGGAGCTGGCAGCAGAGTCGGACAGTGAGGAGATTGGGGAGGATCATGGGCCAGTCCTGGAGGCTGGGGAAGGCTCGGACAAGTGCCCTGCATCGGAGGCAGAGACAGGGCCAAGGTTGACTGGCAGTGATCAGGTGCCTATGGAGCTAGACAGCAGTGAGGTAGAGGAACAGCTAGAGCCTCTTCCCAGCGTGTGTATGCGCAGAGCTGCCTGAAGAAAATAACTCAGAAATCAGGGTCGATTTGGGAGTAAAGTCACAGGTGGAAGGTAATTGGCCCCTCCTGTAGGAAATAAAAGAGGAGCAAAAGGGGAGTGGGCTTTTGCAGGAAACAATTTGTTCATTCATTCATTAGATTAATTTCAGGAGTGTGAAAATCTCTCCATGAATCTCAGAGACTCTGTGCCAAAAAGCCTTAAAAATGAGGACTGATAACCCTAAAGGAGATGTTCTTTGTTTATTTTTATATTTATTCCTTCAATTCCCATGGCTGAGATGACATAAGAGTAAAATAAGCTGCCTAGTTTCAAGAACTGCAGTGAAGGGAGAGGGAACTGAGGCCATAAGAATGTTTCCCTCAAAAAGGCTAAGTCAGGAATCTTTTGCTACAGCACATGGGACATACATCTGAGCCCTGTGGCAGAGTTGGATATTTCTAAGGTCGTGCTTGGTATCCAAGAAGAAGTCTTTTCTATTGAAGAACTGCAAGTAGGTGACACCTGTTCTTCCTTAAAAAGCAAGAAGCTGAGTCTTGGTCCCTGCAAAACCTTTTATTTACACAACTGTGAATTCCTTTCATTCACAGTCTGCAAGGCTTAACCAACAGTGTTCCAGAGGAATGTTTATCAACACACACTGTGAAGTTTCCAAGAGTTGGCCTAATTAATTTACGAGCCTCGAGACAAGATTAGAAAAAACCCCATTTATTTATTAGGACTAACATTTTGGCACGGACCTCTGTGGAGCCGAAACTAAATCCCACTTAATGGCATCTGAACTTTACCCCTGTGTCCCCTCCCTTCTGGCTGAGGTCATCAATTACATTCTCCAACAGGACGTTATGGCAGGGTTCTGGACATGCACATTCACATCCCAGTACAGAAATATGAGATTTTTTACTCTGGCCAAAAGTATGCATGGCATTCCCCCCCCCCCTTCTCAAGTTGATAGTAGTCATGGAAACGCTTTAGACGTTGACATCCGGCTCCTCTCACTTCCTGAAAGCGACCTGTGTAAAACAAAGCAATTTGAGTACAGGTGTATAACTTAGGGATGTATCCCTCCCCCAGGCTTGCTTGGATTTTCTGCATGGAATTTTGCTATAAGGTGATCAGCCTGGATATTTCTACTTTTCATCCAAGATGCCTCTGATAAGGGGTAGCCTTTCCACTTGATTAAGTATTGGAGTTGTCTCCTGTGTCACCTTGAATCAAGGATACGCTGAACTTCATAATGGGTTTGGCCCCCTATGACCATAGGGCCCAGGGGCTCCCGTGATAGTGGTCTCAGAGTGGATCCAATCATGGGTTTTAAGAGGCTGCTATGAAATGCTGGGTGTATCTTCCCCAACAATCAAGGTAGTTTCAATTGCACTGTGACTGGGTTGATGATCTTTCTTCACGCCAGGCCACCAGAATTGCTCCAGGCTAAGTGTAAAGTCTTTAGGAACCCAAAGTGGCCTGCTGGTTTGACATCATGACTCCTCTGGAGAATTAGGGTATGTAGGGATTCTGGGACGTAGAGTTTTGTCCCCTTCCATGCAAGGTAATCTCTCTTTGTCAAGATGTGTTGGTTGTTTTGGAACCAGGGGTCTGCTAGCAGTTCAGTTTTGAGCCTAGTGGTTAGGTCACTTGCAAATTGATCTTGCCGGTCACGACGTTGCCATCTGGTGGTCACTTGGGCAGCAGTTTAGGTAGAGGGAATCATGGTGTCCACTACGTGTTCCTGTTCGCATCTGTACTGAGGCATGCGGGAGAGGGCGTCAGCTAGAAATGTGCTTTAAAACAAAATCAAAACAGTTGAAGTATTGAGCCCATTGGACTTGTTTGGGTGATAGTTTCTGTGGGGGTCCTGAGCACTGCCAGGTTTTTGCGGTCAGTCCAGACTTCGAACGGTTTCTGGCCCCCTTCCAACAGGTGTCTCCAGGTTAGCAGTGCCCATCTCACTGCGAAAGCCTCCTTTTCCCACGCGGCCCATTGTCTCTCTGTGCCTGTGAGCTTGCGAGGTCCCGAAATTCCATTGGAATCAGTTTGGCCTCAGGGGTTTTGTCAGATGTGGTTGCCAGTTCTTCTTGTGGGCTCTTTTGGGGGGTTTCCAGCATGGGTGGTGTTTCTGCTTGCTGGTGTGGGAGGGATTGGGGGACCCTTAATATCCTAAGTCTGCTGGGTACCCCCTTGCCACCAGATGGTCGGTCCACACTTGTCTAGCCAGGAAAGTCCCAGTATGACTACGTCTGTCATTTTGGGGAAAATTATGAATTGAATTACTTCCCAGTGATCTGCTAGCTCTAGCCTCACTGGTTAAGTCAGGTGGGTAGAATAGGCTCCTCCCATTAGGGACCCGTTGACCTGCTCGAACCGGATCGGGTGGGCCAGTCTTTTTGCTCTGATCCCCAGTTTCAGGACTGTGGTTAGGTTAATCAAGCATCTTGTGCAGCCTGAGTCTATTAGGGCTTGAAAATCCCCCTGGTTCCCTGTTTTTGGGGCTGTGAGGTGTATTGGAAAAAGGAAAGGGTGAATTGGTTCTCTCACCATTGGGTCTCCAACAGGACGTTATGGCAGGGTTCTGGACATGCGCATTCACATCCCAGTACAGAAATACGAGACTTTTACTTTGGCCAAAAGCATGCATGGCATTTCCCTCCCCCTTCTCAAGTTGATAGTAGTCGCTTTAGCCGTTGACACACACCTTATCTCATTTGGCGAGCTGCCAAATAACTAGTTTCCAAATGCAGAGCAAGGCAAAACCTGGCACCGAGTCTCTTATAGGCACAAACAGAACTTTCCACTCTTGAAATGACCAAATGAACAAATTGTTTCCTGCAAAAGCCCTCTCCCCATTTGCTCCTCTTTTATTTCATATGGGAAGGGCCAATCACCTCCAAGATGTGGCTTTACTCCTAAGTCGGCCCTGCTTTCTTAGTTGTTCTTGTCTTCTGGCAGCTCTGCACATGTGCACATTGGGAACACACTCCAGCTGTTTCCCTGCCGCACTGCTGTCTAGCTCCCTCTCTGCCTCCAACACAGAGCCCTCGTCTGAGCTATCCTCAGCCCCCGGACTGGCCCATGTTCCACCTCAGCCTCCTCACTGTCTGACTCTTCTGCCAGCTCCACTGGCTGCCATTGGGCCACAACAACACAAACTGACATGGAAAAACACAGCTACCTTTATTATTAGTTACATTTGGAGTCTCCTTTTGACCCAGAGAGACTTAAAGTAGCTAACAATCGAGATAAACAATGCCATTCAAGGGATCTTCAGATGAAGTCCTCTCTTACAAGCCAAAGGCCACATCTCAATTGCATTTCCTTTCAAACTGTCCCTCTGTATTTCCAATATAAAGAAGTACTTTCCTTTGGATCAAAATCATTCTTCAGGGCTTCAGTTTTCTGGGTCAGGACATATCTCACATCAAAACAGTATATTTATGATTTCATGTGAACTGAAAGCGTCACTCTTTCCTAAAAGCAGGCAGCCATTCCACTTTTTCTTATGGGGTGAAATAGAGGTATGCATAACCCTGCTTAAAAATATCATAAACCACGTCTCTGCCATTTTAGGGGCGTTTTCCCCAATCAGGACAATAGGAAGCTTATTTCCTAATGAGACCAATGAAAACTCAATCCAATTCATCAAATTCAGTCCAAATCTGAATCTAGGGACCAATCAACAGAATTGTCTTCTTCTTTACTATTTGAGGAAAAGGAATAAGTGAACCTGAGGCTCTAAGCAACACAATTCCTGCATTTGAGGGTTCCTCACTTGTTTGATGGTCTGCATCATTAAAAAATGATCACTGAGCAGCAAAAGTGGGCATCAAGGAAGTTTAAAAAGAGGTTCCGTATTATGCTTTCTGAAGAACATATCTGTGAGTAGTACTAAAGGTTTCAATTCTCAGTGAAAGTCATCTATCTTGGTGACTAGGCTTAGCCACTTGAAAATAGCGATTTGGTATTCATTATAGAAGACCCAATAGAAACAGAAAATAGCTTAATGCAAGAACTAGGAGAATATGGAGATGTAGCAGGGTTAAAGATTAATAGAGAAAAGACTAAAATAATAACTAAAAATTTGAAGGAAGAACTAAATAAAGAATTAGAAAGACTAATAGGACTGCAAGTGAAAAAGAAAGTTAAATATCTTGAAATATGGCTAACTGCAAAGTGCTCAACTATAAAAGAAACTAATTATAAAAAAATAGTGCAACAAATAAAAAAAGATCTAGAACTATAGGGGAAACTACAACTAACATAATTAGGGAAAATAGCAGCGCTAAAAATGAATGTACTACCCAGACTATTATACCTATTTTACCTAGGATAAAGTTGAAAGCTCTACAGGATGACAGAAGCAGAGGTGGTATGGGACTCCCAGACTTGGAGCTTTACTACAAAGCAGCAGCACTAACATGGATCAGGGATTGGATAAATTTAAAAAATAAAAGAATACTAACATTAGAGGGCCACGATTTGCAAATGGGATGGCATTTTTTCCTATGGGAAGAGGGTAAAAAGAAACAAAAATACTTTCACAGACACTATATTAGAGATGCACTGATACAGGTCTGGAATAAAATTAGAGAAAAACATTACATGAAAATACCGACATGGCTTTCCACTATGGAAGCCATGACACATTCCAATACACTAGATCTATCAAAAATGGTTAGATATAGTGAAAATTTAGACAGCCACGGGAATTTGAAAACAAATCCAGAATTAAAGGAGCAAAATATAAATATAGATTAGTGGCCATATCTCCAACTACAATCGAGATACAAAAAAGACGTAAAAGAATATGGAATATACACAGAATTACAACAAATAGATAAAATTTTAATTGGCCCAGAAAATAAATTCATAATGAAAATTTACAAATATTTATTAGAAGTAACATTAGAAGAAGAAAAAGTTAAAGGTTGCATGATAGCGTGGGCCAAAAACTTTGGTTATAACATAGATCTAGTGGATTGGGAAAAAATTTGGAACACAAATTATAAACTAATACGATCCACAGCACTTAAAGAAAATATATACAAAATGTTTTATCGTTGGCATTTATCACCAACAAGATTGGCTAAAATGTACCCAAACATGAAGCCGACCTGCTGGAAGTGTAAAAAAGTACAAGGGACCTATTATCACATATGGTGGACCTGCCCAGAAACACAAAAATATTGCACAAAAATTTGGAAATGGATGCAAGAAATTACAGGAGAACAGATAAAATACAAACCTGAAATCTTTCTATTGGGAATAATCAAAGGGAAATATACAAAGAAAATTAAGTACGTATTAACACATCTGCTAATTACAGCTAGAATAGCATTTGCCCAATGCTGGAAACAAAATAATACCCCCTCGGATGAATTAGTGATAAAAAAACTTTGGATTGTGCAGAGATGGACAAATTAACACTGAAATTAAAAGACAAAGAGGAATATTATGAAATTTGGAACAATTGGTACAAATGGCTACAAAACAGGAATAAAATTAATTAAGCCAAAAAACAATATATAGAAATATATATAGAACTGTGTATAAAGTGTGTAAATATAGAAGCAAAATATTATATACATGTACAGGTATGATGACATAACAATGTTGATGTAATGACTGTAAGGTGTTGTAGAAGGGAAATAATAATAATAAAAATCTGCTAATAAAAAAGAAAATGGGGCCTAAGGCTTGGTAAAGAAAGCAATATTTCACTCACTTTTTTGTGTAATTTTAGCTGTGACAGAGCATTTCGTTGGATAATAAGTCGCTGTCTTTCAAAACTGCCCAGTCTCATTAGGATGGCATCCTTCTTGGAGACAATCACATTCAGCATGATGTCCATATCTGCTGTTACTTCTCCATTTTGGTCCAAGTACATTTTCCGGCTGGAATGTTTGAAAAATTCACTCTTCTGCAAATATGGGTGAAACTAGAATGGAAGCATCAATGAAGTTAGAAAGCTTATACATTGGGATTTTTTTTTATCCCATGCAAGCTTTTCACATTTATCTCATCTCCAAATATGCTTAATTGGAATACCCTTCACAAGTGAACAAAAAAGGTTCAGCAAAATTTGTCAGACTGACAAAATATATCTTGACAAAATTGATCAATTATGGGAAACAAAAGAAGGTGACAAATAAATGGAACAATATAAAAAAGAGATGGTTCACAAACTCCTTGAAAACAACAGGGTGAATTTGAGAATCCTTGGATTTGTCAAGAAGATAGTTGCCAGGCTAATCTCCCCATTTAAACCCAGTGGGAAATATTACCATTTGAGCAAATTGCATTTATTTGACGGCTACATCCCAAGAATCTGTCAAGTCTGAATGTACTAATTTCCCACCAACTCTTTTTTACACCTTGAAGAGTTAGGGATGATCTTTTTATAATGTCTCTGCCTCATACACAGTTGTAGGCATCCTCACCCTTATCTGATCATACTCTAGGCCCATGATTGCGAACCTATGGCATACGTGCCACATATGGCACATGGAGCCATATTTGCTGGCACACCAGCTGTCAGCTCCGGCACACATGTACATGCCAGTCAGCTGATTTTTGCCCTTCTGGGGGACGGGGAACGCCATTTTTGCCCGCTCCAGGCTTCAAGAAAGCCTCCAGGGGCTCGGGAGGCTGAAAAACAGGCCCAACGGGTTGGCAACAGCAAGAAGAGCCGTTTTGGTTTCTGGGAGCTTAGAATCAGTAGGACTCTAAGAGCACATTTTCTTAATAACACAATCTCTGATTTGGAGAAGGAAGAATATAACATTTTTTTTCAATGACCAAAAGCTGTTGTACAGAAGCTTCAGATCTTTCCACTGTTACTCCAGAGCAGGGGTGGGTTTCAACCGGTTCGCGGCGGTCCCCGCGAACCGGTTGGTTGGCGAACCCGGAAGTAAGTAACTTCTGGGAACGTCGAAGGGCCCACCTGCCCGCCCGCGCTCCTTACTGGTCTTTGAAGGCTTCTGTGCTTCCACGCAGGCGCATTTCACATACAGCGCCTGCGCGATTCTCTGCGAGCAGCTGGAGCATCGCGCAGGCGCTAAGACACATGTGTGAACTGCGTGCATGCACGAGCACGCCGCCGGCCCCGTTCCAACCGAACCGGTTGGAATGGGATTAGCAACCCACCACTGCTCCAGAGGATCAGACATAGTAACACAAACTCAGTCACAAGAGAGAAGAATCTGGCTGAATGATAAGAAAAATATTTTAAAAAGAGGAACTGTTCTAGAGCTGAGCCAGTGAACCAGAGAAGTTCAGTCTCTCCTTCACTTATTGTCTTAATGCGAAAACCAAACAGACATCAGTCAGAAAAGCTTTAACTGGGATTCCTGCAGAGTGGAAGGATTGATGGGCTAGGAGGCTTCAGGGTATACATCAAATTTATAAAGATACAATTATATGATGCTGATCATGAAACCACGTATACAGGGATTTATTTTAAAATGCATACATCCTTTTTAAAAAATCAGTGTCTAATATGAAAGTTTATCGGTTGTGGTGCCAGCTGTTTGGAAAGTTATCCCCTTAGCAATTAGATTGACCAAACATGCTGGCCTTTTGTAGCACAAGGAAGTTGAGATGTTTTCCTTCCTTCTCCTCTGGATTCCTACTCAGAAATAACTTAATTTTGATGGATTTATTTTGGGATGCCTTACCTGCCATGGCTGCAGTTTTGGAGGCTTCAAGCTCTTTTCACCCTGCTTCCTTCTTCTCCTAGATCTGGAGGAATACGCATTGTTCAAGACGTGGGCCAGAGTCAGAATGATAGAGTGGACATATTCAACATGAATCATTTGTCTCCTGTTTCTTCCCCTTTCAGTATCCAGTGGCACTTTCTCGGTGCATCTTTTCCGGCCTTTGACAGAAAAGCCACGATTTGAAAAAGAACAGTGAAAATACTTATCTTCAAACTGGCGGTCAACAAAAAGTGGTTTTGGATTATGTTGTCTCCAGTCTTTCAACTGAATTTGAAGGGCCCATATACTATGGACATATTTGTAAAGTCTGTGCTCATTTCTATTCTCTCGCAAAAATCCTGTGATGATCCAGACTTTCTCTTCAATGGGTTCTGATAATCGCATAAATATTAAATGAAAAGGAAGAATTCTGTCCAATAAGGGATCATGTTCTATGAAGTGCACAAAGACATTGACTTGTCTCCATTTGGAGAGGGCTTCCCTGAGATACGCTGTGTAGCCTGTTGGTGAGAATTGTTGTGATATAACAACACAAATCCCATTCCTGACAAGCAAAGGAGTAAAAGTCCTCATGAAATTCTCTCCGTTCTCTGTGTCTGAAGCAAAGAGGCCGATCAAGGTCCATCTGAAATGGAGGAGCAGTTGGACGATTGCTGGGTACTGGATCCTGTCTTTGGGGGACATTTGGTGGAGAAAGGGGAACTGATTTTTATCACTCAGAGTCTCTGAAGAAGACATATAAGCAATCTGAAAAAGCAATGAAGATGTGTTATACTTGGGGTCAAAGTCAGAGTCTAGCTTTTAAGAAATCCAGCTTAGTTTTCATCATCATTTTAGAATAGTTTATGGTGCATTAGCCACTGGACCCATCAAGGTAGAATGTGGACATTAACAAGGCTGTATATAAAAATAGAATAAAAGAAATAAATTAAATAAAAACAATAAAGTATGCAAATCATAACTCTGTATGACCCCTATTATTTAATGCAAACACACTCACACATGCAGATGTCAACGGAACTGTTTTGTACCAATACAGGGCAGTATTATATACTTTTTGAATTTTGACTACATAGGGAAAATGTTGTTTTGATATCCTAAAGGTTGTTGGTGCAGGCTTTGTTCCTTTTTTAAGAAGGTTCTTAAAGGTTCTTTCTAAGGTTCTTTCCCAGTCAGTTATCATGCTACTGTGTTGCACTCAAAGATTATGATCTCTCTCTCTCTTTGTTATAAAATTGATTTTTGAATTGTTGATGTGTAATGTCTTCTCCCACTGCAAATGTTATCATGCTACTGTCTTACACAGTAGCACTCAAAGATTATGATCTCTCTCTCTCTTTGTTATAAAATTGTTTTTTGATTTTTGAATTGTAGATGTGTAATGTCTTCTCCAACTTTGGAAATTCAAATGCATTCATTATAAAGGACTTGATTAAATCCTCTATATTTAACCATTGTGCCTAGCTGTTCAAATCTTGGTAAAATAAATACTTCCCTAAGATGTATCAGTATTTCTGTGTTAAAATACTTTGAATTTGGAGCATATTTTTTCTAGTGGTTCATCACTTTCAATGTGCCAACCTTACCGAGGCTACTCAGTAAACATCTTTCTCTACTTTGATATCCTGGAATCTTTGTACAGCAAACATTTTAGCTGTTGTATAAGAGACAGGGACACTAGAGCTCCTGGTATAGTTTATCAGTTGTACAATCCAAGAAGTCTTTACTTGAAAATTTGTCTCTTCTAATAGCAAGAATTTGAGGAGCCTGTATGTTTCCATAGCTTTAATGTAACACCAATAATCACTGTATATGCCCTGATTTTAGATAAAGATCAAATTGTATTATTTCTCAATTCAGCTCTGACAGCAGTAGCTGAAATCCTTCTATCTACACATTATATTTCTCAGATGATGTGATTGGGTGTGTTCTATTTGTGGATGAATTTTAAATTCCAATCAAAGACCCTTTGATTGGACACAGAGATTCTCCTTAATTTCACAAATCTGCAGCCAAAGCACACAAAGCAATGGGGTTATTGGCATGACAGGAAGTGTCTTCCTTGGTTCTTACCTCCTCCCCAATGTGGATCCCAATTCCTTCTGACACCTAAAATGGTCATGCTGAAAAGCAGCTCCTGAAATCCATAAAGAAGTTCTGGTCGGATCTATTACTCCTACCACTACCACCACCCTCACTTTACGAGATAGCACAGTACACACACACACACACAGACACACACACACACACACACCTACCTACCTACCTGTGGGACTTTGTAGGCACCAACCAGTGTTGACATCTGTATGGAGATGTCCATTTTAGCTCCATCCAGAAGAGCCAGAATGTTGTCCTTCCTTCCACAGCTGTAGTTGGGAACATTGGCTTCTCCAGTAGAGAGCATGTCCAGCAAGGCCTCTGAAGTGCCCAGGCTGTTGACATAGTTGTTATGGATGCTATAGCCCAGAGTGAGATTGCACAGGAGCCTTTCATTCTTGTTGATCAATTGAATAGCAAAAATATAGCGGAAGAAAGGTACTTCTGCAAAAAATATATCACTGTAAAAATGTTCACATTATTATAGTCAACAATAACAATAACAAAATATAGTTTTCAATTTTGCCTTCTTTGTCTCCACTATCTTTATTATTCTTAGCTCATTGTGTATAAAACTAATCCAAAATCAGAAGCAAATGATAGCCATCACCATTTAATGTCTTTGATTGTCAAGAAGATGGGAAAGATTCAAAATCATTCAATTATTAAAGCCAAACCATCATGAAAGGAAAAAGATGTTTCATAAGTAGCCCATAAAAGCTATTCTAAAAGGAAGTCAGCTTCTTTTCCTTTAAGGATCAGATAGTCAATATCAATGAGTGGTTATACAAATATAACAGAATAATCAAGTTGGAAGGGACCTTGGAAGTCTTCTAGTCTAACCTCCTGCTGAGGCAGGAGACCCTAAACCATTACAGGCAAATGATTGTCCAATCTCTTCTTAAAAACCTCCAGTGTTGGAAGCCATGGAAATCAAAATTATTCAGTAAATTAAACAGGTCCTTCAATATAGTAATATATTACTATATATATTATAGTATACTATATATATATAAAGTAAGAATAAAAGAACAGGAGTGTTAGAACTGCAAATGGAGGGAATCCAAGTCCATCACCATGAATGACTTACGAGTGAGACTGACTGGAAGGAGCCACATTGAAAGGCAACACTTTTTCTGATGTTTTTGTTGTACTGATGACTATATTAATCAGATGGTCTCCTGGCCGATAGTAGCTCCAAGGTTTGTTTCTATCCTGCTGCTCCAAACTCAGTGGGCATTTCCTTCTGAGCTTTGCAGAGTCTGGCTGTACCAACAGTATCAGAAGCAGAAGCAAGAGATGCATGATTCATTCAACCCCGTTCAATTTGTTAAAAAGAACCTCCAGAAGAGTTAGAGGAATGCAAAATACTCTCACAAGGTAGAAATACCAATGGTTTTCCTGATTCTGACAGAAACAAACAACTTTCACCTGGAAAGGATAGAAAGGTACATTCAAGAGCACAGTCCCTGCCTGTCCTAAAATAGTTGGAAGCATTCAGCATGGCCAGAGACATATATATTCTTTTTCTAATGCAAGATCTCTTCCATGTTGCTTCCGGCTGATGTTTACTCGAGAAATAGCCAGTGAGGTCTCAAAGACTGGGATAGTTATAATTAGAGTGAGAAGCATCTTCTCTTGGGATGCTGAACTTCTGTGGGTCTCCATGTGCAGGGTAGTTAGAGAAAAGTATGTTAATGAAAAATCAGTAATACACATCCCTGGGACATTGTTCTTTAGTGGTTGTGTGGTCCTTCCTATCAGGACATGTCCAGAAAGTTATTGTGAAGTTCCCAGAAGATGACCTAATTAATTTATGAGCCTTCAGACAAAGTTCAAAAGAAATCCATTCATTTATTAGGATCAACATTCTGGCGTGTACTCCTGCAGAGCCAAAACTGATTTATACTTAATGGAGTCAGAACTTTACCCCTGTGTCCCCTCCCCTCTGCCTTGGTCATAACTCATATTCATCAACAAGATGCTACGGCAGGTTATGGACATGAGCAGCTCTAAGAATATGATACCTGACTCTAGCCAAAAGTATGCATGGAATTTTCCTCCCTTCTCTATGCCACTTGATAGTAGTCATGGCAACACTTGACAAGTTGACATCCAGCTCCCCTCACTTCCCAAAAGTGACCGGTGAAAAACAAAGCAATTTGACTACAGGTGTACAACTTAGGGATGCGTTCTTCCCCCAGTCTTGCCTGGATTTTTTGCCCCCGGGTTTCTGGTTGTGTTATCTGCCTAGATATCTGGCAGGTACCTCACTCTTCAAGCAAAGAAGAGGGGGAGAGAAGATCCAGCTGGCAAGAGCTTTTCCTTTGAAGTTTGCAGCCTTTTCGGCTGCAAAGGGAAGGGGGGCCAGCCGAGGCTGAATCATTATCTCCGTGCCGGAAACTCCTAGCCATCTTCTTCACGGCTCAAAGTAAGATACCTCCACTTAGGACAATATTTGAACTATTTATCTGAATTTAATACAAGCAGAGTCCGTATCTGAGAACCTTATCTCTTTTTTTTTTAAATCCTAGCTTCATTTTTTACAAGAGCTTCCTTCGTGTACTTAGCTTTTTTTTTCTTAAAAGAAACTGGCTCCTAAAATGGCGATTGTGCGTTCTTCGTAACAATGCCACATTCCTAATTCTTCTGCAAAAGCAGTGATAAAAGTTCAAAGGGAGGAACAGCCAGCCAGCAGTTTCTTATTAATTAGTTTCACTTCTCTGAAGAGTTTACAAGACTTTGTTCTTATCAACTTTGTTATTTCTGATACAGAGAAGTCAAAGACGGCACTGAATATGCAGAGCTGCTTCGTTACAATGCTTTTTCTTCTTTTTCTTTTTTTTTGAAATCCTTTGAAAAATCCTAAAGAGCTAAAAAAGGGGTGACTTAACACCCTTCTTTTTTCCCCCCGTAAGCTGCACAGTGAGCCAGTAGAGCTTGATTAATTGCCCATAGATAAGACTTATAATGGCATCAAAATTTCCAAAAGCCCCCCCCCCCCCGAAGCCCCGGTGCGGCTTTCCGAAAGCCTCAACAGAGCCCCGCCGTGCCGGGATTTCAGGGCTTCACTGGAGCTTTCGGAAAGCTGCACCGGGGCTTCAGGGAGCCTTTCCAAAAGCTGCCCCTGAAGCCCCGACGCGTCCCGCTCTATGGCGGACGCGGCAGCCATAGAGTGGGACATGTCGGGGTTCAGGGGCAGCTTTTGGAAAGCTGCGCCATAGAGTGGGATGCGTCAGGGCTTCGGGGGCGGCTTTCGGAAAGCCCCCCTGAAGCCCCGGCGCAGCTATCTGAAAGCCCCGGCGAAGCCCCGACACGGTGGCCATAGAGTGGGACACATTGGGGCTTCAGGGGTGGCTTTCAGAAAGCCCCCCTGAAGCCCCAGCGCAGCTCTCCAAAAGCCCCTGCGAAGCCCCGGCGCAGCGGCCATAGAGCGGGACATGTCGGGGCTTCGGGGGTGGCTTTTGGAAAGCCACGCTGGGGTTTTGGGGGCCTTTCTGAAAGCTGCCCGCAAAGCCCTGATGCGTCCCGCTCTATGGTGGACGTGGTGGTCATAGAGCGGGACGTGTCAGGGCTTCAGGGGTGGCTTTCCGAAAGCTGCGCCATAGAACGGGATGCGTCGGGGCTTTGGGGGTGGCTTTCCGAAAGCCCCGGCGAAGCCCGACATGGTGGCCATAGAGTGGGACACATCGGGGCTTCAGGGGTGGCTTTCTGAAAGCCACCCCTGAAGCCCTGACACATCCCACGCTATGGCCGTCATCCCGCTCTATGGTGGACACAGTGGCCATAGATCGAGACGTGTTGGGGCTTCGGGGGGTGGCTTTTGGAAAGCCGCGCCAGGGCTTTGGCGTGGCTGACGTGTCCCGCTCTATGGCCGTCATCCTGCTCTATGGCGGATGTGGTGGCCATAGAGTGGGACGCGTCGGGGCTTCAGGGGCAGCTTTCCGAAAGCCCCGCCGAAGTCCCTGTGCTGGCAGACATAGGGCGGCTTTTGCCCGCTGGCCTCACCAGCCATAAACCTCACCTCCCATCACTGGTTGAAGGGGTTACTTTTCTTATTTTGATGGTGAACACATGAATACATAAACCTTTACATAGAAAGCAGAACAGGAAATTTGAGTGAGATGGATTTTAGGAGATAAGTGGGACCAGGGGTGGGGTTCAGCTGGTTTGGACTGGTTTGGGTGAAGAAGTAAACTGGTTGTTATACCAGTTGAACCCCACCACTGGGTGGGACCATCCTGATGGCGATGGGCAGAAAATGGTCCATACTTGAGGTTATCAGGTCCAGTATATGGAAGTCCATTTGGAAGTGGACTCAATGCATGGGTTTCTACTGTAATTGCCTGGGTACCAGTTTCCTGGTGTCTCTGGGTTCTAATTTTTTTCTTTTTTTAATGTCAGGTTGATGGGTACTAAGGCTTTGGATGCCAAGAGTTCAAGAGAGGTTGAGGAATCCAAATATTTAGAGAAGGGGTGTTGGAGGTTTTATAGGCATGAGTCCCACTCTGGTTTTGCAAAGGGGTCCTTTGGAAAGCAAGGCAAGACTGTTTGGTGGCCACTTTGACCCCTCTTTCAAGCCAGTGGTCCTCTCCATCTAAAATGTGGACTTTGCTATGGCACAACATAGGAGAAGAAACCCATCAGGACTAGATTCAGCAGTCCATCTGCATTTAAAAGGCACAGGCCACTCTTTTGAAGACAGCAAAATCCACATTTTGGACTGAGAGGACCGCTGGTTTGAAAGAGGGGTCAGAGAGGCCATCTATGTCAAAATTGAACAGCTCTCTCTCAACAGAGGGGGAGGAATATGACATCATCTCTCTCCAGTCTACAACACAGTCCTTTCAGCAGTTCCAAGAAGGCTCCACACTCATTTGCACCACTCACGTGACCCTGATGACACAGATAAACCTCCAGGT
Organism: Thamnophis sirtalis; assembly: GCF_051295495.1. NCBI lineage: Eukaryota > Metazoa > Chordata > Lepidosauria > Squamata > Natricidae > Thamnophis > Thamnophis sirtalis. The sequence goes on along the minus strand of NW_028261383.1, from coordinate 14,580,198 downwards.
GACCTTAACGACTCACTAAAAGAATGCAAATAACCATCTGTCTCCAAGGAGTATAAATTCTTCCATTCCCCACTATTTAGTCAGAGCTGAAGAAGCCTCTTTGGGATAGGTGTTTAGTGGCTTGTGAAGCCCTAATAGAGTTGGGACCATCCAAAACTTCATGGGATGCTATTCTTCAGTTCTTCCACTGAAAAACTCCACAACTCCAGGAACCAGGAAGATTACATTGCCTAATCAAAGGACCTTCCCTACTAGATTTGGGGAGGTGGGTAGAAACAATAGAAAAAAGATGGGACCCAGTGCAGGTCATGGAGCAGTGGTGTTGCATGGGCATAACAAGAAATGCCCCAAATCTCTGGACTGCAGCATTCTCGACCATTACAGCCTCTGAATACTCTTCAAGGGCAACCCATCATAGATTGTGTTACAGTAATCCATCTGGGAATTGGAACTAAGCAAGGCTTTCCAGTTCAAGAATGGACACAAAATGCCCTCCTGACCACGGGTGCCACTTTCTTTTTCAGCAGGAGATGAGAGTCTATGAGATCTTCCACTGATTGCGCAACATCAGTAATTGGGGAAGCGCACCCTCATGCAGAGTTATAGATGGAAAATGGGATTCAGGGTAATTGAGGAAGAGAAGCTGAAATAAGTCAGTAGAATAGCTTGAACCTAAGGAAATAGATCCTAAGGAAGGATCTGAGACCTAGTCAGCCAATAGCTGAGGTATTGGATTAGAACAGGAGATTCTGGTTTAAATCCACTCTTAATTATGGAACCCCTTTGGATGACTTCAGGCAAAGTAAGCTTACATGATTTTGTTTTGGGGACAAAATTAACCATGTAATTGGAAGCCTAATGCAATGTGTTCTACATGGAGCTGCCCTTGAAGACTGCTTAGAAGCTACAGACAATCCACACTTCAGTGGCACTGGCAGTTTTGGGCATTGCCTACGTGTGCCATATAACCCCTCTGCTCTGTGAACTGCACTGGTTGTCTTTGGCTTCGGGTTGCAATTTAAGGTGTTCAGTATCACCTATAAAATCCTCCATAACATAGGGCCTGGTCATCTGAGGGGTTGCCTATCTCCTGTAATCTCTTCCTGTCTCCTATGGTGTGGCAGGGTCAGCATGGTCTGGGACCCAGCAATTAAGCAGTGCTGAATATATCTGAGGCTTCCTAAGCTGCATGGAGTTCCTCAAAGTTCACAGTGAAGCGTCTTCTCCTTCACATTATTGTAATGATGGTTGTTTGCTCATTCCCTTGTGCCAGACCTCAAGCAACAGTCCCCAAAGAAAGTTATGGATGTAAACATCAACCTAAAATAACAGCGCTGGATATTAGATGAGAAATGCTGTATGTCTAAGGAACCACAATGAGGGTTGGAGAGCAAGCATGTTCTGTGCCAATGAATTGTCCCTTCTCCGCTTTAGAAGATGATGCATTCCCAGGTCCCCATTTGATTTAAGAAACCCTTGAAAACAGAGTATTGGTTTTTGCTTCTGGTTTGAAAAAGAACAAAAGGCTGCAAGGAAGAGGATTGGCAGACAAATGATCCTCCTGCTTCTCCTTCTCATGCTGCTTCCTCATGCAGCTGATAGGAAAGTCCCTTTGAAATGCCCTCTGAATCTGAAGAGGAATGAAGTGGACCCACTGAATTATCACAAGCCAGGAGACCTTCTTCTGGGTGGGATCATCGGTGTAACGAAAGCAACCTTCCTCCCATATGATTTCAGCAGAAGTCCCTCTATAAAGTTTTATCAGTAAGTCATGCAAGCTTTTCTGCTGGTCTTTGCTAACATCCAGGCGACTCCAGTTTTATTGTCATCTTTCATCCATTGCTGTCTTCTTGTGTTATGGGTGGAATTAATGAAGCAAGGCTGGCAAGGCTCCAGAGAGAACTCTGACAAAACACAGCAAAATTTGACCAACATACCATCACTCAGGCTGGGGGGACAAAATTTATACCCCTCAGAAAGGGCCCGCAACTTGGGAGTCCTCCTGGATTCACAGCTAACTTTTGACCACCATCTCTCAGCTGTGACCAGGGGGGCATTTGCCCAGGTTCGCCTGGTGCGCCAGTTGCGGCCCTACCTGAATCGGGAGGCCGTCACAACAGTCACTCGAGCCCTTGTGATCTCTAGGCTGGAATACTGTAATGTGCTCTACATGGGGCTGCCCTTGAAGAGCATCCGAAGACTTCAGCTAGTCCAGAATGCGGCCGCGCGAGTGATCGTGGGCGCACCACGGTTCGCCCACATAACACCGATCCTCCGTGAGCTGCACTGGCTACCTGTTGATCTCCGGGTGCACTTCAAGGTCCTACTCACCACCTATAAAGCGCTCCATGGTAGTGGATCTGGCTATTTGAGAGACCGCCTTCTGCCAATTACCTCCCTGCGTCCCATCAGATCGCATAGAGTTGGCCTCCTCCGTATTCCATCTGCCAGTCAGTGCCGACTGGCGACTACTCGGAGGAGAGCCTTCTCTGTTGCGGCTCCGACACTATGGAACAATCTCCCCGTGGAGATTCGTACCCTCACCACCGTCCAGGCCTTCCGCACAGCCCTCAAGAACTGGCTAGCCCGTCAGGCCTGGGGATAATCTTATTTTCGCCCCTCCCGAATGCTGAGTGAATGTTGAGTTTTATTGTCTAATTTACTTTGTGCACATTTCTTTTTGGTATTGTCCTACACTCCCCTTCCTTTTTTGATTGTAAGCCGCCCTGAGTCCCCTCAGGGAAAAGGGCGGCCTATAAATAAATAAAAAAAAAAAAAGCTCTTCTTGTGCAATTAATGGCAACAAAGCCACAAAAGCTACATCTCCGTATACCTTTTCAGGGTCCCTCTTAGATCAGGTTTTCAAGATCAGTTGTTCTTGGGGGTAAACGTTTGGGGTGCACCAATACAAAGGCATCAGCCTCTGCATAATCCTCTAAATTTTGAGGTCCCTTCTGAAATGTGAAGGAGACACTCGCTTGCTTTCCTGTCCTCTTAATTGAAGTGGCAGAGTGGGTCTCCTCCACACACATCCCATGTCTGATCGGGGGTTCTTTCTTCTGAAATAGAGATGAAAATGGAGACATGGGATAGCTGCCCAATATCCTACAGCCCAGCCTTGCGGGACTAAGAGCAAAGGGTGGACATTTCAAGGGAGAAGGAGGACAGCTTTGAAAGCACAGGAACTATTTCACAGCTCAGAAGGGTGGTGACCTCTCCCTGGAAGCATCTCAGCAAGTCATCTGGATGACCACCTATCAAAGAAGCTCTTTTTCACTCTACAAGGTAAATGTAACAATGAACCTTTAGATGTCACCCACCATCCTTTTCAGCTAAGGAGGTACTTTAGAGATCATGTATGATTTTCTCCGCTGAGAGGGAGAAATATTTTTGCCAGAATCTCAAGTGAAATTATAGTGAACAGGCTGGATTTAGACCAGGAATCCATTAAACAAGCAACAAATTCAAGATGTGTGTGTGGAGGAGACAGGAGACTTGCTGAGATGGAATTATGGTTATAAGTAGGACACAGTGAGTCAAATGCAGCAATACTGAGGCTTGAGAAGCTGTTCTCTGTGTTTTTGCCCACTGTGGAGGCCGAGAACTAACCAAACTGAGCCTCTACTCCATGCAAAGTTGAGGTGTGTTACATATTACAGTTGGATCTTTTGCTGGGCTTCCTTTTGGCCACTCTGTCTGGTCACAGAGCTCAGTTCTCTGCTGTTGGATCTTGAAAGCCTGTCTTTGCTTTGGACAAAGTGGATGAAGTTCAGGGTCCAAGAAGCAATCTGTGAGTGCAAGTAAGGAGTCTTTGGGGCTTGCTGGATCCCCCTCACCCAAACTGGAGTCTTTGACTTTAACCCTCCTGGTATCATATCCTCCAGGACTATTATTCTTAGAAGCCCCTAACTCTACTTCCTCCCCCTCGTGTTCATCAGAAAACATATCCAGCTTCTGGGTGTCTCTACAGGATCATGCAAGGGACATTCTAGGGTTGAACACCCAAAATTATATAGTTCCTCTTCTGATTGTAAAGAGCTCTATTACAACAATTTCCTCCGTTTTACAAGATCGTTTTTGAACTATGTGCAAATAAATTTAATTTTTATTGTGTTTTTCACTATTGCACAGATATTGCTCAGAAAGCTATTTTATATAGGCTACTGGGTAAATGATGATGATGAGAAGGTTAAACTGTAATCCTGCTTTCATATTTGCATTGTATTGTATCGTATATACTACTGTTTTTGCAGACGTTTTTGTGACCTTCTACCACTGCATCATAGAGAGTATTTTAACTTACTGCACCTGTGTATGGTTTGCCAATTGCACAGTGGCAGATAGGACAGCACTCCAGGGGGTCAACATCATTGCCCAGAGGATCATTGGTTGCCTTCTCCCCTCTTTGGAAGAGTTTTATAGCTCTCGCTGCCTTAAGAAAGTTCAAATCATTCTTAAAGATCCGTCTCATCCTGGGCACCCTTTTTTAAAAAACTATTACCATCTGGCAGACGATACAGGATAATAAAAACAAGGACAAATAGAGTGAAAAACAGCTTCTATCCCAGGGCAGTAACTATATTGAATTCTACTGTATAGTGCAATATTAATGCAATATCCGGAGTTTTCAATGTCAATTGTATAAAATGTGGATGTGTGTTTGTGTTTTATTTTTATAGTTATAATGTATACTGAAGATGGCATTTAATTTTGTTGTATAAGGTGCAATGACAATAAAATAAAATAAACATGAAGTTTGACATGTTAGCTGGTTATTCTTGTTAGATTTAGAGTGTCTAACCCCCTCTCCCTATGTATTTAAGAAGATATATAAATGAATTTACTTTCATTATTGATGGCGTGAAATGTATATATTTTCAGCAAACTATCCATGTTTCACTGGAAAATCCTCTCCTTCCTTTTTGCCATCCAGGAGATCAATCAGGATCTCCAGCTGTTACCCAACATCTCCCTGGGCTACAACCTCCATGACAATTATTTCAGCACAACCATGACTTTGGATGCTTTGCTGGATTTGCTTTCCACCGGAGAAGCAAATATTCCGAACTACAGATGCGGACGGCATTCTAGACCCTTAGTTGTTTTTGATGGGTCCAATACTGACATTGCCATCCAGATAACAAATATACTGGACATGTCTAAAATTCCACAGGTTTGTATGTGTGTGAGTATGTGTTTTTGTGTAGCCTAAGTCTACTCTGAATCCTCCATGAATTTAAAAGGGCAGCTTATGATCATGGAAAGATTAGGCATATTGCAACTGGAGTGGCTCTGGATTCCCACAGAGAACAAAGGATTAAAGTAGCCAGATCTAAAACAGTTAGTTATGTTCCTCCTATTCATGGAAGAAACATCTCCTACTCAACGGCAGGTGGGAGGAAGTCCAACCTATGAGTAGATTAACCATAGAAGCTTTCTCCTGAAAATAGTCTTATAAGAAACTTTGAGGTCCTTCTATCATATAAAAACCACATTAAAAAAGTTTTTACTTTATTTGAATATGAACATTATATCTTTTGTTAAACAGTGTGTCGTCTGTGTACAAATATCTCTGTGCAATAACCATCAAAGTTTACAACCTCATTCACATTAATATTAATTCTCTAATCTTAAAATTATAGTATATTAAACAGTTGAACATAGTAAAACTGTTCATTTTCCTTCTTAGTGTATCTTCTAATAAAAATGCAATAACATTTAATATAATAATCCTTATCATCATAATACTAACAATTATATTGTTTATATCTCTATCTTAACATATTTTCTACTCTTCTTTAATCTCCTTTTATTTCCAACTTCCATTTTTATTCTCTAACCATTGATAAAATGATTCCCATATCATATGATATTCAGTTTGTTCTTTCTCCTTCATTGCCAGTGTTAATCTGTTCATTCTAATATTTTTCTAATCACAATTCCTAATCAGCAAAAACCACTTTTTTAACCATAGATTTCAGTTGCTGATGTCTTGGCTTGGATTTGATTATAGCTTAAACCTCTTTTCTTTTTCAGATCAGTTATACTTTTGTTTCACAGGATCTGAGTGATAAAATTGTCTTCCCTTTTTTCTACCAAGTGGTCCCCAAAGAAGGAGCTCAGTACCCCACAATTATCAAACTGCTCTTGCATTTTAGGTGGGTGTTGGTCGGCCTGGTTGCACCAGATTCTGATGGTGGGGAGATGTTCATCAGAAATTTGACTCCTTTGCTTGTCAGGAATGGCATTTGTGTGGTTTTATCCCAGAACATCCCTGTGGCTGCCCATGAACTAAGGGCTGATACATCTCAATTTTGCAAGTGGACACAAGTCAATGTCTTCGTTTACTCCGGGGAGATTGATACCTTTGTAGTGGGAATAATCATAACACAACAGATAATTGAATTCTGTATAAAAGCCACAATCGGAAAGGTCTGGATCACTTCAGCTATGTGGGATATTACTTTTGATTTACAGTATATGTCACATATTTATCCATCCATCTATGGCTATATTTCCTTCTTGATCCAGACTAGCAGAAATGCCAAATGTGGTGATTTTCATTCTATTCTCAGCTCTATCAAAGACTTGATCAACCAAGTGTTTCCTTGTTCCTATACCAAGCATGGCTTGTCTGTGAAAGGCTGGACAAGATGCTCAGAGAAAGAGAACTCAAAAGCTCTTTCCCAAGAAGAGATTGAAACAATCCTGTCTCTTGACAGCTATATCATTTACCACTCCATCTGGAATGTGGCCAGAGCCTTAAGTGCTGCATATTCATCCAGATCTAAGAGGAAAATGAAGGATGAGAAAGATCCGTTGACTGTTCTGGAGTTGAAACCATGGCAGGTATTCGCTTTGCATAATCTTATGAGACCATTATTTTATTAACTGTAAACAGAATAGAACAGAACAGAATAGAATAACAGAGTTGGAAGGGACCTTGGAGCTCTTCTATTTCAATCTTAGGCAGGAAACACGTATACCATTTCAGACAAATGGTCATCCAATCTTTTCTTTAAAACTTCCAGTGTTTAAAGCATTCACAACTCCTAGAGCCAAGTTGTTCCACTGATTAATTGTTCTCACTGTCAGGAAATTTCTCCTTAGTTCTAAGTTGCTTCTCTCCTTGATTAGTTTCCACCCTTTGTTTCTTGTCCTGACCTCAGGTGCTTTGGAGAATAGCTTGACTCCCTCTTCTTTGTGACAACCCCTGAGATATTGGAACACAGCTACCCCTAGTCCTTCATTTCATTAAACTAGACATACCCAGTTCCAGCAACCCCTCTTTATATGTTTTAGCCTCCAGTCCCCTAATCATCTTTGTTGCGCCTCTCTGCACTCTTTCGCTGCACTCTTACATGAAGTTCATTCTTTTATTCAGAGATTTAGCTTTTCTGACACCCTCTTAACAGTCCTGGACTAACTGCACACACTTTTCCATAGTAATGAGTAGTGAGGCTTCTTTTCATCCCTCTATGACCAAATTCATTCACTTGGATTCATTCAAAAAGGTCTCTGTTCTACCTATTAAATCATGTTGGTCTAGGAACTAAGAATTTAAGCTCATCTTCTTTATTTTCCATGGTGTGAGCATCCATATACAAACAATGAAGTTCATTTACTTTATAGACCAATTACGATTTTATCTTAAGATGTTTAGCCACACACCTCACTTTATATATTACACAAGCCCTTAGGTCTTACCCCAGCAAGATAACAGAGGCCATGAATTTTCTGAATGAATGTCTGTATTTTTATTAATTGATTTGATGTACTCCACTAGTGCAACTATTGCATTTCCCTACAACACTAAACTTTGAGAATTCAATTCAGCAGAATCTTTGAAGTGGGGTTCGAATTAGATCCATTAGATCATTTTTTGAGATGGCTCTAAATATCCTATGCTATGATTGCTCACTTCATTCTCCTGGAAATGAAATATTTTGCACATTTTGTCCAAAATTCTTCTGTAGTTCTTCCATGTTCACCACCAAGATTTTCATTTCCATGTAAAGAGAATCCTACCTTCTGATATGCATTTTAGTGACATCATTCAAGATTTAACATTTTCCCCCTTCTGGTATCCATCAATTACTCCATTCCTTAATAGCAAACCACCTTCATTCAGATATTTTACGTGTTTTCATTTCATAAGCTAACAACATAACTTTCTCTGTTTGATATCATTTTCTTTAACAGAGATTATATTACATTTCAAATTACATGCTGTGATCAAAACCAGATGGAAGCACATATATTAACCCTCTTATCAGAGCTGCAGCCAGTTGTTGCAATTATAACAATTTTAAGTAAGCTAGAGAAGGAGTAAATTTCTATGGTAACTACAGATGAGGAATTGTGGATATGTGCAGAATGATCCTATCAGTATTCCTGTACTTGTCTCTCTTCTTTCTTCCCCCGTCTCTGTTATTTTAGCTTCACCGTTTTCTGCTAAACCTTTTCAACCTTAATAATAATTCTTTGGATGGATTATATTTGGATGAACGTGGAGAACTGGCTGCTGATCTTGACATCATAGGTTCAGTCCAGTTTTCCAATAAGTCAGTTGTCTGGGCAAAATTTGGGAGCCTAGCAAAGCAAAGATTTCCAGAAGCCATGTTTACCATTGACCAGGATGCAGTAATGTTCCCAAAATGGCTAAATCAGGTGAAGGGAATTCTTCCTCCCTCCAGTTCTTTGCAACCCCAGAGAAAAGCAAATGTAATCAATCAATCAATCAATCAATCAATCAAATAAATACACTCCTGAAGATTGACTCTAATGATATTATCTTGCAGGATTAATTCTGTTGCTCTGCCTCCCCTTCTGATACTCCAGTGAAACAGGGAGGTGTCTGCCTGAGCCATTTCCAGATGTTCTTTAGACTTACAAATATTTCAGACCTTTTTGCCTTGATAATCATATTTCCATCTGTACAATTCCTGCCAGGGGCCCTGCAGATGGCGTTTTATCCCATCTCTGTCCAGCAAAGACTAGGTCACCTTAGACAAAGCCACCAGGTGGCTATCAGCAGAAGTAACAAAGATACACCCAACACATTTCCTACACATTGACCTTGATGTTCCTTCTATTGTTTCCTTAGCCCCTCCCTGAATCCAAGTGTGTGGAGAGCTGTCACCCAGGATTCGTCAAGGTGCCTCGGGAAGGGGAGCCTCCTTGCTGCTATGACTGTGTTCCTTGCACAAAAGGAGCCATCTCCACTAAGGAAGGTGGATGGCTTTGAAAGAGAAGTACCACCAGTGGCAGTGGTTGCAGTAGTGTCTCATGGTGGTCAATGGGAGAGTCTGCTTTTTCCATTGATGTCTTTCTGTTTTTACTTTCTTGCCTTAAGATCCAGAACTAGTTTTATGAAGTGAAATATAAGAAAATATGTGGGAGAAAGGTGGCTCTTCCCTCTTTTTCCTTTGATCACCTCCCCAGCATTGTTAGAAGAAAAATGAGGACCTTTGTTTGAAAAATAACATAACTTTGCACATTCAATGCTGATATTATTTCAGCAAGGTTTAACCACAAATTCAAGAGGGCATATTAATGAGAAAAGTGCTGAAAATATAGCCACACAAAAAAGAATATTTTAAAGTACATTAGATTCTCAGGTAAAAGCAGCCGTGGATGAAATTGATTGCTCAGAAAATACAAGAAACAAAAATGACAGAATTTACATGATACATTTATGGAAGAGATGATAATGGTGGACAAGGTAGACAGATTGAGAAAAGGCCATCATTAAAGGAGGTGGATATATCATATTTCTCTCATCTCTTTTATTTACAGATGCAAAAACATGCACCAAATGTCCAGAGACTCAGCATCCAAACAAGAAACGAGATCAGTGCATTCCCAAAGTCATAACCTTCCTATCTTACAGAGGATTTCTGGGGATCATACTGGCTTTCTTTGCCCTCTTCTTGTCTTTAGCCACAGTGCTTGTCTTAGCAGTCTTTATAAAACACTTAGAAACTCCATTAGTCAAGGCCAACAACCGGGACCTCTCATACATCCTCCTCATCTCCCTGTTGTTCTCCTTCCTGACCTCCTTCCTCTTTATTGGCCAGCCAAGGAAAGCCACTTGTCTTCTCCGTCAAACTGTTTTCAGCATTGTCTTCTCAACTGCAGTCTCCTCTGTCCTAGCCAAGACAATCACAGTAATTTTGGCCTTCCTGGCCACAAAGCCGGGTAACACCATGAGGAGGTGGCTGGGGAAGACTTTGGCCAACTTCCTTGTACTTTCTTGCTCTGGGATTCAAACTCTCATTTGCTCCATCTGGCTAGGAGTCTCACCCCCCTTCCCTGACTCTGATTTCCACTCCCAGCCTGGAGAGATCATTCTGCAATGCAATGAAAGTTCTGTTGCTATGTTTTATGGAGCTCTGGGATACATGGGCTTCCTGGCCAGCATCTGCTTCACAGTGGCTTTCCTGGCCAGGGATCTCCCTGGGGCTTTCAATGAAGCCAAGTTGATCACCTTCAGCATGCTGATCTTCTGTAGTGTCTGGGTGAGTTTTGTGCCTGCCTACTTGAGCACCAAGGGGAAATACATGGTGGCCGTGCAGGTCTTCTCCATCTTGTCCTCCAGTGCTGGTCTGTTGGGCTGCATCTTCATCCCCAAATGCTACATTATCATTCTGAGGCCATATCTCAACACAAAGGAGCAGCTTGCATTTAAAATAAAATAAAAATATAGTCTTACATTTTTAAAAAATTAAGATAATTTAGGATTCCTCATCACATCATATTTTGGTATTTTATATTTTAAGAAATTCAAACTGCTTATTTCCTATTATCTCTCCAACTTTTTTCCTATTACCCTAGTTCAGATTTATGGAATTGTAATAAAACCAGAGCAGAGGCTAAGCAATTCTTTTCCAAAATGATCCCCCCCCCCCAAAAAATTAGACCTCAAAATATATTACTCTGTTTCACAAATACTTTTGGTTGTGGTTTCTCATTTCCAAGAATTATAGATATTTTTATTTAATTTTTTCTTTATTCATTTAAAATTCAACAATCTCTTTTCACCTTATAGTTTCATAACATAGTCATGCAGAAACTGGACATTTTAATTAATTAATTAATTAAGATCAGTAATACTAAATAAAGTTAAACAAGGAAAATGAAGTGAATCAACTGATTATGGCTGTATTGTGTTTAACATTTATAGATTTGTCATGTTCTGCATCTAAGCTCTACAAAGTTTGGTGCAAGCTGGAAACATTGTTAATAAATCTTATTATTAGAAATCTTCCTTATAAATAAGCTTCTGCCTCTTTGGAGCTAAAAGGACTCAATTCTGAGAAGTGAATTTCCATTTTCTCTGCTCAAGTTGAGAGAAAGACTAAGCATAATTTAGGAGCTAAAATATTTATCTAAATGATATGTTGAAAGAATTTCTCCGTTTCATTAAATATCATAAACTTCCTGATTAGTTAATTTATTTTTCTTGCTTTTCAATTCATCACAAAAAACAGAAAAATAAAATAGTAAAATAATAGTGATGATTATACATTCATTGTCAAAGCAAAAAAGAAAATATAAAAATGCCAAGAGAAATGACAAAGAAAAAAGATATGATAGGTTATTAGAACAGTAAATAGTTGCAATTTTCTATATAATTGCAGGCAATTTTGAATGAAATTTTAAAAAGGTTGATGATTTACAGAAGACTCAATTATTGTATATCTGATTAAAATAATACAATAATTGTCTATTGTTTTAAACCTAAGAGAAACAGTAACTAAATTGAACTATGCAAAACAAAAGAATTTTGAATTTGCAAATAAACCAAGAAAATGATTTCTCACGAACTGAGGAAGGGGAAACAAAAGAAAATGTTATTAAAAATTGAGAAAAAAGAAAATATTATTGGGTTATGCAAGCATAGAGAAATCTTGTTATAACTTTTGTTCTAATTTGTATAAAAGAGAAGATGCTTATCTTAAAAAACATAACTTACTCAAATACTCACAAAACCCAAAGACAAATTATGAATATCCTACAACTATTATAAAGATATCAGAAGAATTATAGACCAATTTCCTTATTGAATTATGATTTTGAAGTGTGTTTTCTTTAAAGTTCTGGAAGACATGGTCCTCAATGATAATTATTTTCAAGGAATTAAGTCTATTTACATCTCAGAAGACTCAAATTATGGTTAACTGTGATCTAAATAACTCAAATGATATCCAGAAGGGGACCTGACAAGGTTGTTCTTGTCCCCCTTATAGTTTACTTTGACTCTTGAAGTGTTGAATTGTCATTGCCCAGTAGAATAGAGTTCAGAAGACAGGTTCTGTGAGGTCACTTGCCTAGCAACAGAGTAAAAAAATCTAATGAATGACAGTTGGTTGCAGCAACATTCCAAGCAGTATCAGCCTATGTAAAAGACTGGGTTCTCGCTCTTCTCTTTTTTTGTAAACAATGTTCAACTCAACTGTGACCTATTGTGGCCCCCCAGCGGCCAACAATGCTGGTGACATACTCAGACAGTGAGAAGGTTGGGAAGGAACATGGGCCAGTCCTGGAGTCTGGGAAAGGCTCTGAGGAGGGCTCTGTGTCAGAGGTAGAGATGGGGTCGGGGCTGTCTGACAGTTGTCAGCTGCATTCGAAGTCAGAGATCAGTGGGGCAGAAGAACAGCTAGAGCCTGTTCCTGATGTGCACATGTTCAGAGCTGACAGGAGAAGTTAAGGAACAAGGGCCGACTCGGGAATAAAAGCACAGGTGGACAGTGAATGGCCCATCCCATGAAGAATAAAGAGGAGTGAAAGGGGAGTGGAGTTTGCAGGAGACAATTAGTTTGTTTAATTAGTGTGAAGATCTGTTCATGACTCTCAGAGACTCTTTGCCAAGTATTTTCTTGTACAGCATTGCATTTGGAAGATATCGGCCTGGCAGCTCTCCAAGCCTGATAAGGTCTATGGTTATAAACCCAAATTCAGTCTTGAAACACTGTTTGCTGGGACTTTGCTGGATGTAAATGAGAGGAATTCACATTAGCTTAATAAAAAGGGGTTTTGTCGGGATAAGGAGTCTGCTTCATTATTTTGTGAAGCCTATGTCAGAACATGTGAATGACTTTAACTCTGAACCATAGATGCTCGGAATGGCTGACAACCCTGACCCTGCTCTTGAGCCTTGGATCAATTTCAGGTGAATCTTTTGCATGCTTGTCTCTGACAAACATACTCTGCAGTCAGGCCTTGGGTAAGTTTGACATTCCTGAATACATTGTTACCTCTGATACCTGAAAATAAAACTCATGTTCTCTCAGGAAATTGTGTGCTGTATATGTGCAAGGCTGAAACTTGAAATTGGACTTGAATAGAGACATCAATCAAGAGGAGAAGATAATGGGGCTAAAATGTAAAAAGAGAGTTGTAAGTTGAAAGTTGTTTGGCAACCCAAGTTTGGTGCGGAACTGATAAGAATTTGATCTTTGAATCTGAGACACTTTACCTTTGCAAAGGGGCCTCTTTGCCCATCTGAAAATTCAAATTACCAAATAATTCAGGCAAAGAATAAAGCATTTATTAAGAGGGGAATCAAGTCTTTCTCATAGGGTACACAAACAAATGACACATACATTTAGAATATGTGATAGCAATAGCACTCAGACATATACAGCTTCATAGTGCTTTACAGCTCTCTCTAAGAGGTCCTCATTTTGTCAACCTCAGAAGGATGGAAGGCTGAGTCAACCTTCTGAATCAGGATCGAACTGCTAACAGTCAGCAGAGTTATCCTGCAATATTGCAATTCTAACCACTGTGTCACCATCATGACTATGCCATGTTTTCATTCTTATATTTTTAATCCATATTTTATTCTACTTTAATATAACTCTATATGGCACAAGTGAAGCCATTTCACTAGTGGAATTTGATGGGAACCACAACAAAGATTAATAAAAATATAGGAAATTACTTTTTGCTTCCCATATTTCATTGTCTCCATACAAGGATTAAATGTTCCTCTCGGAAAAGGATTCACATCTATCTCCATCCCTTTCAGAAAATTCCCTTGGGGTGGGTGGAGGGGAACTCTAACTAAATCCATATTGACATACTTTACACCGATGCTAAAAGTGTCTATTGATCCTGGATTGTCTAAAAGTATTTTTTAAAAATATTTGGGGCCAAATACCCCCATATCACAAGCCCATCTTCAAAGTTTTAAACCACCTCTGTGAATTCCCCTTGGGCATTTTCCTGTTGAGGGTAAAGCTCAGAGATGTGATGGTCTTCTCAGTCTTGCAATTATCTAAATAATAGTGCTTTATTTGTTGTCTTTATGTGAAATCCCTAGAGATGTTCTACAAACTTTCAGAGAAATTAACACAGACATGAGAAAAGGTTTTGATATTTATATAACACTCAAAAGCAATGTTGGGTGGAATCTGTGTCAGAAACACTGGGTGCATAAATGGCTGTGGAGACAGAAAGAGAATCTAGGAGTGATTTTAGGACAAGCAGGAGCTTGTTGATGTCCTTTGTAATGACTGGGCCCGAAACTTCTGGATCTGAAGCTTCTGTCTTGCAAGAGGTTTTGGTTTCTTCTTCCTCTTCTTCTTTCTTAAAAAGCAGGTGCCACAGAGAAGGCTCAGTCAGCAACACGAGATATGTTGTTGCTCCTTCTACGTTTGCTGCTTCTGTGGCCATGGGGAGCTTCTGAGATGCATAAAGCCAAATGCCTCCTGACTCCGGAGCAGAACAAAGTGGACCCGGGCAATCATTACAAGCTAGGAGACTACATCATTAGTGGCATAATCTCTACAACAAAGGCTGTATTTCATTCATTAGACTTTAATATAAGTCCTTCCAAAGAATTATATGGGTAAGTCTATCTTCTTGCACAGCATTAGAGCCACTCCATTTCCAATGAATGTCTACAGCTCCAGCCGTCTAAAAACACAAAGTGCTCTCCTTTTATTCTGCTGTTTTGTTAACTCAATTTCTGGTTCTACTGTGGGGTCACTGTGGCATAAAGGAAGGAGGTGAAGTTCATTTTGAACAGCCCAATATCAGAACCCACCCAAGATAATTTCCCCCCTTCACTCTCTTTTTCATCCTATTTACTGCTTTGCTTAAAAAAAAAATCTACAGTACTTTTGTTTCTACTTGGAAACTGCTTCTGGACTTTGTGCTTGAGGTGGGAAAAAAATGAAACTCTGATTTTGGGTTTTACTGATCAGGCAGATCTGTTGTTATAGAAATGGCTAGTTTATGCTATTATGTAAAAGTAAAACATTGAGGTTTGATGTTACTTCTTATTCTACTGCACCAAAGGGAGTCAAAAGTCAATGCCTTTTCTTTCTTTTTGCCTTCTTCTCTACACTTGTCTCTTCCCTTTTTCCTCCCCTACTTTTCCTATTATGTGCTATTGTATTTTTTAATTTTATATTATAAACCAATAAAAAGCCAAAGATGAAAAAAAATGAACAAAGCTAATGTGTGAATACAGAAGAACAGAATGACCTTTTTCTTCCACTTACACCCCTAAGCTGAGCTGAACTTTAGGCAAGGCTTGATCGAATGCTAAGTTTTCTCTCTGCATCGTAGATGAGATCATTCCACCACTGTTTTTCCACAACCAAATTTACTGCCGGTATCAAATAGTCACAGATAAGAACTGTGAGCTTCACAGAAATCTATGGAATATTCAATTTTCTCTGATTGTCGTCCAGAAATTCATGCCAGAAACCTAAATGTCTTTTCTAAAATGAAAAAAATATATTCATAAAATGAAAACCAATCTTATGGATTGGTTTCCTGATTGGTTGATATATTTGCTTATTTATTTATGAACCCGAAGAACCTTACAACACCAGATATCTTACACTTAGAAGCAAAAAAAAAAAAAAATTGAAAACAGCCCAAGGGAAAAAAAAACTTGAACGTCCATCCTAAAGGAGTTTAACCTACATTCTGCCTCAGAGCTCAGGAAAATAATCTGTTCTTTACCAGCTTCTGAATCAGAGTGGGTTTCTACCAGTTTGCACCGGTAGTGGTAATTTGACCTGGGTTTCAGAACTGGCAGCAACCTAGGCTGGCCACACCCCCAAACTGGTTTTCTGATCTCTGCTGCCATTGCTGGCATATTTTTTATTAGTTTTTCATGGTCTTCGTGCATGAGCAGAACAATTTACAGTGAACTGGTACCAATGCTGGTAGGAACCCACTCATGTTCTGAATGTCATCCACACCACAGTCGTTTTCAGACAGTCTAAACATTTGGTCCAATTTCAAATATATTCATAATATATTCAGAGAGAATACGGAAGTATTAATATTAAATCATTTCTTGTGGTGTGAAGATATCACTCATTTTATAAAGACCAAGGGACTAGTTTGTTAAATGTTGGATAAAATGCTTGAAGATCACTTAATGACACTGAAGTCATGTTCAAGTGCCTTTTAAAACTATAGTCCAAAATTTCATCTTGTTTTTATTCTTTGTCTATGGTAATAAACTGTTGGGAAGAATAATTGCAATTGAGTGGATTAAAAATATCACGAGGAAACAAAAGGTAACAAAAGCTCAATGTTATGTTCACGTTTGTACCTGCAGAAAACCAACCAATTTTTATAGGAAATTTGTGCCCTTCCTTTTTGCCATCGAGGATGTCCACCAGAATAGTCATCTCTTACCTAACATCACCCTGGGTTACAATATCTATGAAAACTTCTTCAAGGTGGAAATGACTTCAGAGGTTTTGCTGGATCTGCTTTCAGACGGGAATGCCAATGTCCCCAACTATAAGTGTGGAAGGCAGAGAAATACAGTGGCTGTTCTGGAAGGGTCAGAGACTGGCATCTCCATCCAGATTTCAACCATGTTGGGCACTTACAAAATCCCACAGGTGTGTCTTTTTTGGGGGGGGAATGGTTTTCATTCATTTCAATCAGAGGTCCTCTGCTACAAATGAAAGCAGAAAGAGTACTCCACTCCTCTGCTTGCAACAGAATACCTTAGACCACCAGACTTGAAAATTTGGGCTTGTACAGCCCAAATATCTGACCTAAGCGTAGTACACAAAATTATCTGCAACAACATTTTACCTGTCAATGACTACTTCAGCTTCATCCTCAATATTACATGAGCACACAATTGATACAAACTCAAGGTAAACCACTCCAAACTCGATTGCAGACAATACGACTTCAGCAACAGAGTGGTACCTGGCTCTGTGGTTTCATCCCTAAACCCCCATAACTTTAACCTTAAACTGTCTATTGTTGACCTCACCCCATTCCTAAGAGGTCAGTAGGGGCATGCACAAGCACACCAGCATGCCTAACGTCCCTGTCCAACTGTCCCCATTTATTTGTACTCATTTCCCTTGTTCATATCCATGCTTATTTTTATTCCCATTATCTTGTACATGAATGACAAACTACATATATATAAATAAAATAAATAGAGTTAAATTCAAACTATTCCCATCTCCCATTTCTTTCAGATCAGTTACAGCTTTGCTTCCAAGCTTCTGAGGGATAAAACTCATTTTCCTTTCTTCTACCCAACGTTCCCTGCTGAAGGAGTCCAGTACCAAGGGATGGTCAAGCTCCTCCTGTATTTCAGATGGACCTTGGTTGGTCTCATTGCTCCAGAAACTGACCAGGGGGACAGGTTCATGATGACTTTGCCTTCTTTGATGCTAAGGAATGGCATCTGTGCAGTTATACATCAAAGCTTCCCACGTCATAATTATGGGATAGATATAATGTTTGAGGAATATTACAAGTGGAGGGAAGTCAATGTCTTTGTTTATGGTTCAGAGACTAATTCATTCTTGCTTGGGCTTGTGGTTGTACAAACAGCATTTCAAGGTTTTCAGGAACAAGTTGAAGCCAAAGTCTGGATTACTACAGCTCACTGGGATCTCAGCCATGATTTGATGTCGGCTAAATTGTCCTTTAAATACCTTAGTGCCATTTTTTCCTTTATGATACCGCAAATGAAATGGATAAACCATGCTGCTTCTGTTCCCTTTGTCCAATCCACATTTCAAATTTTGAAGAAAAAGTTTGCATGTTCATCCACTAAGGATGGCTTTTCGGTGAAAGTCTGGAGACGGTGCAGACAGAGTGAAGAACTGGAGCCTCTCAGGAAAGAGGACGTTGATCGGATCCAGGCTCTGGACAGCTACATCCTTTACAGCACTATCTGGGCTGTAGGAAAGGCCTTAAATACAGCTTCCCTCTCCAGATCCAGGAGTTCAAGGAGGAAGAAGGGTATGAAGGCAGAAGGTCCAACACTGAAGGCTTGGCAGGTATTTCTCTTCCTTGCACTTGTAGGCCCTGCAGATGGGAATCAGTTTTGTAAGTGGATAGCCTGGTTACGTAGAAGGGACACAGTGGCTCAGTGGCTAAGACGCTGAACTTGTCGATCAGAAAGGTCAGCAGCTCAATGGTTCACATCCCTAGCGCCGTGTAATGGAGTGAGCTCCCATTACTTGTCCCAGCTTCTGCCAACCTAACAGTTCGAAAGCATGTAAAAATGCAAGTAGAAAAATAGGGACCTACCTTTGGGAAGGTAACAGCGCTCCATGCACCTTCAGCATTTACCATATTTTTCAGAGTATAAGACGCACTGGAGTATAAGATGCAGCAAGATTTTGAAGAGGAAATGTTTTTTTAAAGTTTTTGCCCTCTGCAAACCTCCCCAAAATGGATGGTTTTTTTGTGAAAATGGGCCTGTTTTTTTTTTTCAAAAAAGGGCATGAATACCCCCTAGGAGACTTTTAGAGTGCTCCTGGGGAGTGCGTGGCAAAAACAAGCAAATAACGGCCCATTTTTTAACAAAACAGGGCCGTTTTTCATCAAAAAAAGGGCATGGATAGCCTTTAGGAAGCTTATAGAGTGCTGCTGGAGGCTGGGGGGGGGGGCAGATGAATGAATATTTTGATATTTTGGTTGCTCAGCCACCATTTCATCTCATTGATTAAACTAACTTCTGATGACAATTTTATATTTTGACAAATATGATATTATGTCCATGTTTCTCTTTGTTGACATTTTCCTCTCCAAGGAAGAAGTACAGCTGTATCATAAAGTAAAGGTAAAGGTTCCCCTCGCACATATGTGCTAGTCGTTCCCGATTCTAGGGGGTGGTACTCATATCCAGTTCTAAGCGAAAGAGCCAGCGCTGTCCAAAGACTTCTCCATGGTCATGTGGCCAGCATGACTAAATGCCAAAGGTGCATGAAGCGCTGTTTTCTTCCCACCAAAGGCGGTCCCTATTTTTCTACTTGCATTTTTACATACTTTCGAACTGCTAGGTTGGCAGAAGCTGAGACAAGTAATGGGAGCTCACTCCATTACATGGCACTAGGGATTTGAACCATTGAACTGCCAACCTTTCTGATCGAAAAGCTCAGCATCTTAGCAACTGAGCCACCACATCCCTCACAACTGTATCACAGAGAACTTTATTCCACCTTTCCTAATGGGATGGGACAGTTTCTGACTACCATCCCTCTCATGGACCTAATTTTGAAAAGGTAATTCACTTTATGCATTGGTCCATGATAGGAAAGGAGAGCAAGAGAAAAAAAACAAGATTTGGGCCACAAGGGAGGAGGGAAAGCAAATAACAGAGTAACAAAACAACTGAATTGGAAGGGACTGTGGAGGTCTTCAAATCCAACCACTTGCTCAAGCAGGAGACCCCCATACCATTCCATACAAATGGCTGTCCAATCTCTTCTTAAAAGAGTAATGGAGCACCCACAACTTCTGGAGGCAACCAATTCAGCGGATTAAAAATTGGCACTTTCCTGGAATTTCTCCTTATTTCTAGGTTGAGATGTCAGTGATCCAATGAAAGAAGACTCCAAGGCTTTCAATTCCACAAAGTTCTATTTTATTAGAGATTGTCATATTGGCACATCTGGGAAAATCCAAATCTGAAAGTTTCCAGGTTTTCCCCACACAAAAAGAAAGTCAAAGATCCATCCCCAGCAGCCACAGGTCCATCACATGGCACAATCACTTCTTCACTCTAACTGGAGACAATCTGCAGTCACTCCCATCCAGGTGTGGGGCGGTTGTCCTTGACTCCCAGAGGAAGGAATTTTGTTGTGGCTAATCTTTCAACGCTCCTTGCAATCCCCCCTCCCACTTTCCCAGGCTCTAAATGTGGCAGCCCTGAAGTTCCAAAGAAAATATGGCTCTCAATAGCAATAGCAATAGCAGTAGACTTATATACCGCTTCATAGGCCTTTCAGGTCTCTCTAAGCGGTTTACAGAGAGTCAGCATATTGCCCCCAACAATCTGGGTCCTCATTTTACCCACCTCGGAAGGATGGAAGGCTGAGTCAACCCTGAGCCGGTGAGATTTGAACCGCTGACCTGCTGATCTAGCAGTAGCCTGCAGTGCTGCATTTAACCACTGCGCCACCTTGGCTCCAGAAACTGACCAGGGGGATAATCAGGGCTGACCGAATCTCTCTTTGATGAGTTTCTGTCCATTACTTCTTGTCTTGCCATATGGTGTTTTGGAGAATAGGTTGACCCGCCCCCCCCTCTTCTCCTTGACAGCCCTTCAGATATTGGAAGACTGCTATCATGTCGCCTCTTCTCCTAGTTGAGTTGGAAACTGAAATCGAATCTTGTTCTTGAACAAAAAGGATGTTCAGATTCCTTCCATCATAAGGAGCCTTTTCAACCAATGTCTGAAAACTTTTCTTTTCATTTCCAGTTTCACTCCTTCCTTCAAAGCTCCCAGTTTCACAATAATTCTATAGATGGGGTATATTTGGATGAGAAAGGAGATCTAACAGCTGACCTGGACATTGTCAACTGGGTTCTTTTCCTCAACAAATCTGTAAAAAGAATAAAATCGGGGCATCTAGAAAAACTGACATCACAAGATCTGAAATTTACCATCGACCAGAAGAGTATCGTTCAGGTATAAATTCTAAAGCTAAAACTAATATTTATTTAGTTTTATTGAGCCGTGGTGGCATAGTGGCTAGAATGCAGTACTGCAGGCTACTTCTGCTGTCTGCCAGCTGCCAGCAGTTCAGCAGTGCAAGTCTCATCAGCTCAAGGTTGACTCAGTCTTCCATCCTTCTGTGGTCAGTAAAATGAGGATTCAAATTATTGAGGGCAATAAACTGTTTAGAGAGTGCTGTAAAGCACTGTGAAGTGGTATATAAGTCTAAGTGCTATTGCTTTTGCTATTTTATACCACTGAAGGTGGCAAAAATATGATTGCATTATTGTAGTGGGTGGTTTCTTTCAAACCCTTTAAGTTTTCATTTGTCCTGATCGTGTTCTTAGGAGTGCAAAATTATTTTTACTAGCCATACATGTGGCCTTAAACTATGGTATATAGTCTTCAATTTTAACAGAAAATACTCACCAAGTCTATGAAAAGGGAGGTACAATCAATCAGGCATGCAAATAATGTGCTTACTTAGTCAAAACAAAGAATCCACCCAACATTTCCTGGGGAAAAAATGATATCTGAATTTAAAATTAAAATCCAAATTTGTAGTAGATATGAACATTTCAAGGGAAGAGAAAGAGAGAAAGCATATTCTATTCACATTTTCTATTGACATCTAGTTAGTACACTGAAATCATGAACTGGAGATGCCCAAACTGTTCTTGCTTTGCCATGTTTCTAAAACAAAATTCATTTTCTGGGCATTTTTCCTCTTTCTCTTCAGACCCTTCCTCCTTCCAGGTGTGTTGAAAGATGTCATCCGGGATTCATGAAGGTGCCTCAGGAAGGAAGACTCATTTGCTGCTACAACTGTCGTCCTTGTCCAGAAGGAACCTTCTCCACCATAGAAGGTGGGTGACACTGGAAAAAAAGGGATAGACATTTGGAAAGAGTGCAGACTCTGATATTTTTCAAAACATGGTGCTTTGATAGACATTTTTAAGTCTGGCTTTTAAAAATTGTATACATAGAAAGAAAAAAAAATTAAATACTTCATTTAGCCAAGCATAACCAGACCCACAAGTTATTTATTTAGTGTAGCCAAGGATCATTGAGATGGCTGGCTGCCTCTGTGAAAGGAATTTTTGGGGGTGTGTTATCTTTACCCATGGGATGCCTGACAGCCAGTAGGCAATTGGGGGAGGCTACTTTCTTGTCCCTCCATGGTTTATTCGCTCATGGGAATCGAGCCACCGAGCTGCCAGCCTCAGCGCTGAACAGGCCCAGCATCTTACCACATGAGCCACCACGGCTCCAGACACACAAGTAATTTGTCTCCAGTGCAGCTGCACTCAGTCACTTGTAAAGCAACAGGAAGAAAATGGTAACAATACCAATCAAAGGGGAAATAAGGAAGATAATAAAAGAGATAAATAATAATACTACTATCATAATCTATGGGTTGATATGTACAATACACATTAGACAGAATGGCGAGAATTAGGTGTTCAGTAGAGTAATGGCCTGAAGGGAAAAACTGGCCCAAGTCTAGTTTTCTTGGCATACAATACCCGACAGCACCATCCCAAGAGAAGGAGCTGAAATAGTTTGTGTCCTGGATGTCAGGAATCTGCAGCTATCTTCTCAGCCCTCCTCCAAGCAATATACACACATACATATGCAACCAGCTTACTCATAAAGACCGGCAGCTGAGTTTATTGGAGAAATATCTTCCTTCTGAAAAGAATCAGTGCTGGAACGGGACACTGCATCCTTGAGTAAAACCATTCATTCCTTCTTCAGCTAGAGCTATTCCAATATAGTAGGTCCCAATCAGTGGTGGGTTACGACCGGTATGCCCCAGTACCAGCACACCAGTACCTGCTGGGAACAGCAGGCACCATTCCGGTACAATGCTTGCGTGCACATGATGGATGCCTGGCGCCGGCGCAGCATACCAGTTGGGACGGGATTCGGAACCCACCACTGATTCCAAAGTCCATCCTTCCAGGGGTCATTGGTGGAAGGACTGAGGAGAGCTTTGGATTTCATCTTTAAATGTAGTTTTTGCAATGTGAGGTGCGAAGGATACAGCCTTTAAAAACATATGCTGCTCCCAGGAATGTGTGGCACGGATTCTCTTTTACATCTGGCACACATTCTTCTTTTTTGCACTACTTAAAATTCCTAACTATTGCAGCATCTTGTCTTTCTCCATGCACACTCATCCACATCAACATCCACATCAACACTCCAATTATGCATCTGATGGAAGAATATGCTTTACAATTGATGTTAATATTCTCCTTTTCAGATGCTGAAAAATGTACCAAGTGCCCAGCTGATCAGCATCCGAACATCAACAGAGATGATTGTATACCTAAAATTGAAACATTCCTATCCTATCAAGAATATTTGGGGGTCATCCTAGCTTCTCTTGCCCTGTTCCTGTCTTTGGTAACAGGATTAGTCTTGGGAATCTTTATTAAATTCCAAGAAACCCCCATAGTCAAAGCCAACAATCGGGATCTCTCCTACATCCTCCTTACCTCCCTCCTCCTCTCTTTCTTGACCTCCTTCCTATTCATTGGTCGGCCAAGGAGAGCCACTTGCCTTCTCCAACAAACAGCCTTCAGCAACATCTTCTCAGTTGCCACTTCTACTGTCTTGGCCAAAACAATCACAGTGGTGATGGCATTTTTGGCCACAAAACCAGGGAATAAAGTACAGAGGTTGCTGGGGAAGAGCCTGGCTAATTCTATCATCCTTTCTTGTTCTGGAGTGCAACTTCTCCTCTGCATCATCTGGTTGGGCATCTTTCCCCCATTCCCTGAGTCAGACATGTATTCAGAATCTGCAGAGATCATCCTGAAATGTAATGAAGGCTCTGTTGCCATGTTCTACCTTGCTCTTGGCTACATGGCCTTCATGGCTCTCATCTGCTTCATAGTGGCTTTCCTGGCCAGGAATCTACCTGGGGCCTTCAACGAAGCCAAGCTCATCACCTTCAGCATGCTGGTCTTCTGCAGCGTCTGGATATCCTTTTTACCCACCTATCTTAGCACCAAAGGGAAGTATATGGTGGCCGTGCAGATCTTCTCCATCTTGGCTTCAAGTGCTGGCCTGCTATGCTGCATCTTCATCCCCAAGTGCTACATTATTTTTATAAGACCTGATCTGAACACGAAAGAACATTTGATGTCAAAATAAAATAAAAAGTAACTTTTGGGTTGTCTTTCTCCAAAAGGCTATGATTATTATTTGTTATGTTGATGTTCCTTAAAAATCACATAATTACACACAAGCCTGTTTTGATTTTGTTTTGTTTTGCATCACAATACATATAAACCATCACTTTTTAATAAATATATTTCCCTTTCTCTGTCCATTTAGAATACTCAGATAGTGCTCTCTCACTCTTTCTCACTCACTCACTCCCTTCCTCCAATGCAGGATGTCCTTTTAGTCGAAGGCAAGGCAAAAAGCAATGGGTGGAAATGAGTCAAGGAGAGAAGCAACTTAGGACTAAGGAGAAATTTCATGACAGTTGGAACAATTAATCAGTGAAACAACTTGCCTCCAGAAGTTGTGAATGCTCCAACACTGAACGTTTTTAAGAAGACGTTGGATAGCCATTTGTCTGTAGTGGTGTAGGGTTTCCTGCCTAAGCAGTGGGTTGGACTAGAAGACCTCCAAGGTCCCTTCCAACTCTGTTATTCTATTCTATTCTATTCTACCCTAGTCCTAGTCCTAGTCCTAGTCCTAGTCCTAGTCCTAGTCCTAGTCCTAGTCCTAGTCCTAGTCCTAGTCCTGTTCTTCTATTCTATTCTATTCTATTCTATCCCATCCTTCCCTCCCTCCCTCTTTCTTTCTTTCTTTCTTTCTTTCTTTCCTTCCTTCCTTCCTTCCTTCTTTCTTTCTTTCTTTCTTTCTTTCTCTCTTTCTTTCTTTCCTGAGCAGGGGGTTGGACTACAAGGCCTCCAAGATCCCTTCCAATTTTGTTATTCTGTTCTGATATTTTATTTCTGTATTAACTATCTTCTCCATTTTTTCTCATTAGTCCCCCCTCACTTTAAAAAATAAAATAATCAAAAATTATGAGAGTCCTAAGTGCAAAGCATTGGTTGAAAAATCCCTCCTGGTTCACAGACATTTTAAAAATGTGGCTATTGTGATATCTAAGCAATAAATATGTATTATATGATTTGCTTCCATCTTCACAAGCAAGGAAAAACTTGTTTTCCCTCCATGAAGAAACATCATTCTGAAAAATAGGAATCATCAAATAGGAGAACCTAAAACCAACTCTTTCTCAGGCCTGCAGCATCTTTTCTTCTGGATCTTTGGCCTGCCACTATGCATTCTACTATGCATTTTCTATTGTGGAAAAATGGGAGGAGGGTTTGTAAGGAGTGAGGTGCTATGTAGGCATAACAAAATTCTTTCTAGAAAGCCAAGGTTATCCTTTGTCTTTGCACCTCTGCACCTGACCAGAACTGGATGGGCGGAACTGCCAGCATGGAAGTGGAACATTGGACCATGTGATGGACCTGTGGGTGTGGGGGCAAGATCTTGAACTTTCAACTAGGTGGGGAAAACTGGGAAGTCTTCAGATTCGGGTTTTCCCAGACATGCCAACATGGCTTTCTTAATAAATTGGAACTTTGAGCAATACTTTGCCTTGGACTCCGATTTACTTTTGGATGCTATTTGAAACCCTGACACTCTTCTTCCTTGTGTTATTCATATGCTATGGTAGGGTCCACTTCAACTCCCCTCCTAGGGCCCTGTAATCCCTTAATGTTTTCCCAGTTGCAATGTATGGCTGTGAAAGTTGGCTGAGCACCAAAGAATTGAGGCCTTTGAACTATGGTGCTGGAGAAGACTCCTGTGAGTCCCTTGGACTGCAAGGCAATACAACCGGTCAGTCCTAAAGGAGATCAACCCTGACTGCTCTTTAAAAGGCCAGATCCTGAAGATGAAACTCAAATACTTTGGCCACCTAATGAGAAGGAAGGAGTCACTGGATAAGAACCTGATGTTGGAAATGATGGAGGGCAAAAGAAGAACGGGACAACAGAGAGTGAGGTGGCTGGATGGAATCAGTGAAGCAGTAGTCATGAGCTTAAATGGACTCCGGGGGATGGTAGAGGACAGGAAGGCCTGGAGGAGTGTTGTCCATAGGGTCACAATGGGTCAGACATGACTTTGCAACTATCAACAATAAATCCCTTAATTCAGAGTAGAGTCAGGGTGACTGGATGCAGCTGAGCATTTACTGGCCATTTGCCCTTCCTGATGCCACACAGAGTTTGCAGCAGTTGTTTTTTTTTCATCCTAGGAGAGAAACATCTGCCGCTACCTAGGATTGAACACTTGGGAGGCAAGAATCTTCACCACTACGACATCATACTGCTTACAACCTGTAACCAACTATGGATCATTATAATAGATTAAAGACCTCATTCTCATGATAATTGCTGTGGTTTGGTAAGCTATAGAAATGAAGTTTTAAACAGGAACATTCATTCATTGTCCTTATTTAAAGATGAACAAAACAATCTCAGTGGATCCTTCACTAGCTCTAAAATGGAAAACAAGTATTCCCAGGTCCATGTGTGACTGTTTATACACCTCCTAACATTCTCTCTCGACACTGGTTTGCATACAAACAATTTTTTACAGAGGTTTGGAGCCACGTTCTCCTGTCTCACTCAGTGGCTCATCTCTAAAATGAGGACACCATCCCAAAAGTTGCTTTTTCAAAAGGCAACTGCACTTTTAGGCCATGTAAAACTAGGAAGGGACGCAGTGGCTAAGACACTGAGCTTGTCAATCAGAAATATTGGCAGATCAGCGGTTCAATCCTAGCATCACATAATGGAGTAAGCTCCCATTACTTGTCCCAGCTTCTGCCAACCTAGTAGTTCAAAAGCATGTAAAA
Organism: Thamnophis sirtalis; assembly: GCF_051295495.1. NCBI lineage: Eukaryota > Metazoa > Chordata > Lepidosauria > Squamata > Natricidae > Thamnophis > Thamnophis sirtalis. Next base: position 14,553,337 of record NW_028261383.1, on the reverse strand, counting down.
TGCAAGTAGAAAAATAGGGACACCTTTGATGGGAAGGTAACAGCATTCCATGCGACTTCAGTGTTTAGTCATGCTGACCACATGACCATGGAGACATCTTTGGACAGGCTGGCTCTTCAGCTTTGAAATGGAGATGAGCACTGCCCCCTAGAGTAGGAAACGACTAGCACATATGTATGAGGGAAACTTTTACCGTTACCTTTACTTAAAATAGGACTTTGTCATCTTTAGTTGAGAATGAGGTTGCAGTTCTTTAAATATACTTGGGGCATCATTTGTGAGTCCTTCCAATGTCCAGTTACCTTTTGAAAAAGCATTTAGGGACAAGATCTGGATGACTCAGAATCTCCATAGACATGTAGACACCGTCTCTGACTTCTTTCTTCTTTACTATTATGCAAATTATAGTGATTTAACGGTTGGCTTGTTGCTAACTCTCTAGAGGCTTCTTTGCACCCTTTGAGAAGATTTGACACAAAATGCCAGTAATATATTTTCACCTTGATTTCACAAAAACCGCTTGGGAGAATGCCATGGCATTGGAAATATGTGAGTGCATAAATGTAACCAGAAGGTGAAAGGATCTGGGGAGGTATTTAGGACAGTTTTTTCTCCTCTTTGCTTCAGAAATGGAGTCTTGGCTGAATTCTGCCTAAAATAAGAATGCTTCCTTCCCACTCTTTGTTCAATTCACTCATCAGGTTGTAGGCTCCGTGAGGAGCGTGTCATGTTGTTGCTTCTGCTGCTTCTGTGGGCCCAGGGAGTTTGGGGGATGCTCAAATGCCCCCTGACTTTGAAGAGGGATGAGGTGGATCCAAGGAATCATTACAGGCTGGGAGACTTTTCCATTGGTGGCATCATCTCTGCAACTCAGGCTACGTTTGAAAGATTAAGTTTCAAAAAATCTCCTATGACTCCAGTTTATGAGTAAGTTTAGCTTCCGGTACTGCATTAGAGAAAGGCTATTTCTGCTTTATTATATTGTTACTTATTTCTGTCATATTTACCTCTATAACTGTCTGATTTATCTCTTCAACCAAACATGAGAGACTTCAACGGATAATTAGAACTGCAGAAAAAACAATTGCTACCAACCTGCCTTCCATTCAGGACGTGTATACTGCACAAGTCAAAAAGAGGACTGTGAAAATATCTACAGACCCCTCACATCCTGGACATAAATTGTTTCAACTTCTACCCTCAAAACGACGCTATAGGGCACTGCACACCAGAACAACTAGACACAAGGACAGTTTTTTCCTGAATGCCATCACTCTGCTAAACAACTAATTCCCACAACACTGTACAAATAATTTACTAATACTGTATTACTATTATTCTTCTCACCCTTCCTAGCACCTATCTCTTCCCGCTTATGATTATAACCATGTTGCTTGTATCTTTACAATTTATATTGTTTTATAGTATGATTTGATTGCTTATTAGTAACCTATGACTATCACTAAGTGTTGCATCTTATGATTCTTGATGAGTGTATTCTCTTTTATTTTTATTTTTTATGTATGAGAGCATACGCACAAAGACAAATTCCTTGTGTGTCCAATCACACTTGGCCAATAAAGAATTCTATTCTATTCTATTCTATTCTATTCTATTCTATTCTTTCAACAGTTCCAGTAAGCATATTCTTCCATATCGTGTTTGAGGCTCCAACCCTGCAGTTGAGGAGCTTCCTTTGAAATTGTCAAGTACAGAGAGCAAGCATCTTTTTTTCTCGACTTTGAAAAACAAACAGCCACTTTCCTTGACAGAGCTGGACTGACAATAGGGAGGAGAGAGAATGTATTCCCTTCTACCCCTCCCTTCTGCCACGAAGGATCAATGTATATACAAAAATGTAGGAATGCTGTGGTTTCCCCTCCCCCTGCACTGAAATGGCAATAGTTCTCCTCTTCTGTTTGTGGTGTGTAGGTTCATAGACAACACACAAGACTTCCAGATCAGTATTTATTATTTCACTGAGTTTCCATGTCTCCTAGTGTCCAGTTTGAACCTTAATCCTCTAATGAATTAAATGAAATGTATGTCTCCAGTCAAAGACCTCTGACAGTGGACTACAAATTACAAACATGTAGGAACCGATCACTTTTTAGCTTGGTTAAGGGTCACAGTTTCGGGTCTAAGTGCCTACTTAATTATTCAATGTTTAGCATGGAAAAATAGGTCAAGCAGCTCTAATATGAAAACCTGGAGAACTTAACTGGAGTGAAAAAGAGAGAATATTTAAAGTCTATCTGAAATCTTAGACCAACTACAAAGGTACTGACAATCTCAAGAATAAGCCAAAGCTAATAAATAGACTCCTTTAGATCTAAATTGCTGAGAATCTTCAAACAAATATAAATGGAAAGAATCTCAAATAAATGAGATATCTGGATACTGATTCTGAGGAGGAGAGGCAATAAATTAAACTAAAAATTAAATATAGGAATAGAATAAAATAGAATAGAATAACAGAGTTGGAAGAGACCTTGGAGGTCTTCTAATCCAACCCCCATCTCGAGCTCTGGGAAGATTAAGGATCTTTTTTATGACAGAAGACTCAATCCATCTAAATATGCATCAAATGTTCAAAACCTGAAAAGCTGTCACATACTTGTTTAGTACTTTTGAAATATCACTATAATTTATTAATGTAGTTTAGAATGTTTTATTGTTTCTGATTTACATTTTTCTGTTTTGCTCTAATCCACTGAGAACAATTCCTGGTCTTAGGCAGATTAGAAGTAGTCGGTGTGTGTGTGTGTGTGTAAGAGATTGAATTAACTTTTTTTTTCATTGATTACCGTATGTTCAATAAATTATCCTTGCAGGATAAAAACAACACAATACTGGAAAATGTTATCCTTCCTTTTTGCCATCCAGGAGATCAACCAAGATTCCCATCTCTTACCCAATATCACTCTGAGCTACAATATTTATGAAAATTATTTCCATCCAGGAAAGACTTCGGATGCTTTGCTGGACCTGCTCTCAGAGGGGGAGGGCAACGTTCCCAACTACAGTTGTGGGAGGCAGAGAAACACAGTGGCTGTTCTGGAAGGGACTGAAACCAGCTTCTCCATCCAGATATCATCCATGTTGGGCCCCTACAAAATCCCACAGGTGAGTCTTTGCTGAGAAGACAGTTTTCAATCAGGCATTTTTCAATCCGAGGACCTCTCTTATAAATGAAGATCAGGATTTTATTATAGAAATGAAGACAGCTTTCAATCAGAGGACCTGTCTTATAAATGAAGATGAGGTATTTATTATCCAAATGATAGGTCCTAACATTGAAGGTTTGGGTTATCCAAAGGGAGGGAGGGGGAAAACAAACATATCCCCTCTCTCCATGGTTGCAGTCTAGATTTGGCATCTTCTGTGATTAAAAGAAATCACCATTCAAGCAGCAAATTGGGAGAGAAGCAGTGCAATGAAGCAATGAGTGCAGAGATGATATTCTACAGGATTGGACCGGTTCTCCTGAATCAGTAGCGGAAATTGTGGGTAGGCACGCCCACCTGCCCTGGCTCTATTTTGTCCTATTTGGGGACATTTTTTGAGCAAAGCACATGCACGGAAGGCCGGGCACATACATGAAGGGGTGTGTGTGAGTGAAGCGAATGTGCTTGTGTGCACACGCTCACAATTGTGAACCTGTAGAGAAGGTAAGTGAAAAACAACCACCCCCGAACGGTGAATAGAGAATTCTTCACTACAAGCAGTGGGACTAACCCTTCATTAGAGTCAGAATTGTTAGTCTATGTTTCAGCCCTCTTGGGTAAAACAACCCCTTTTCCTTACTTTTTAGATTAGTTACAATTTTGTTACCCAGATTCTGAGAGATAAAAGTGGCTTTCCTTTCTTCTACCCAATGCTCCCTACGGAAGGGTTCCAGTATTCAGGGATAGTCAAACTTCTCCTCCATTTCAAGTGGACTTTGGTTGGTCTGATTGCTCCGGAGAGTGACCAGGGCCAAAAATTCATCGCAACATTGACATCCATGCTGATCAGAAATGGCATTTGTCCGGTTATATCACATAACTTTTCGAAAAGTATTTTCCATTTCTCTCTCTATTTTCACCTGTATCACAGCTGGAAGGGAGCGAATGTCTTTCTGTACGCTGCAGAGGTTGATTCGATCAACGTAGGAATAGCCATCCTATACTTGGCCCATGAAAACATCAAGGAACGTGTTGCAGGAAAAGTCTTGATAACAACAGCGCTCTGGGATTTAAAGGTTTATTTCATGGAACAGAGGTTCCCTTTTCGATTCCTTCACAGTGCTCTTTCCTTTCTTTTGAAGACAAATCCAATGTCCAAGGATGGGGATTATGAACAGTTTTATTTTTCCATGAGGCATTTTGCAGAGAAAGCCTTTCTGTGCTCCTACACTGAGGATGCCTTTTCTGTGAAAGTCTGGAGACGGTGCAGAGAGAGAGAAGAACTGGAGGCTCTGTCCCAGGAAGAGATGGGTTGGATCCTGTATCTAGAAAACCTTTTCAATTACAAGAGCATCTGGGCTGTGGCCTGGGCATTACATGCAGCCTACTTGTCCAGATCCAAGAAGACAAAGATGGAAGGTGGCAAGAGCTTGGAAAATCCACGGCTGAAGGCTTGGCAGGTATTTGTTTCCTGTTACATCCTTCTTTCTTGCTGTTTTGTATTTGCAAGAAATTGGAAGTTATTCTGGGTAGGAAAATCATTCATTCTGAATATAAATAAATAAATGAATTGAAACCCAACTGTCTAGTTGTCTTTTAGCAGAGGTAGCAATAGAGTTTTGTTCTGTCAGCCTTCCTAGATGGACCAGATGGACAAACAAACCAGATGAACTATTTTGATTTTATTGTAAAACTACGTTAAAAGAATCTTGCAAGCCTGAATATACAAACCTTCCACCATCTTCTTTAAAGATTCAGACAAAGGCAGGACTAGAACTCACAGTCCACTGGTTTCTATGCCTGGTAGCTAAACCAGTAGACCAAGGGTGTCAAACTTAATTTCATTGAGGGCCGCATCAGGGTTGTGTTTGACCTGGGGGGACAGGGCAGGGGGGGGTGAAAGGTGGGGGTGGCCAGCTTCACATCACTAGTATCAAGAGTGCCTGTGGTGGCCTGAGCGCTTTGCCAGCAAAAATGGGCCCCCAAGCTCAGTATTCAGCTGCAACAGCCTCCTGCAACCCTCTGGCAGAGGCACCATGAATGAGTCTTTTGCTATTTCCAGGGTGACCCGGTGGGCCAGATTTAAGCACCCCATGGGTAGAGGTGGTATTCAGCAGGTTCTGACCAGTTCTGGGGAATCGGTAGGGGAAATTTTGAGTAGTTCAGAGAACCAGTAAATACCACCTCTGGCTGGCCCTGCCCCCATCTATTCTCTGCCTCCCAACTCCCAGCTGATCAGGAGGAAATGGGGATTTTGCAGTTACCTTCCCCTGACACACGCAACAAGCCATACCCACAGAGCCAGTAGTAAAAAAATTGAATCCCATCACTCCCCATTGGCCAGGTCTGGCCTCCAGGCCTTGAGTTTGACACCCCTGCACTAGACCATACTAGTTTTTATATAATAGTAATTTACTATATAATAGCAGTTGTTAAGGATTGTGATAAATCATTTCTGGAAAAGCCTGGACAATGAATCTGAACCCTTCATTTCTTACAAAGAAAAGAATCTTAGCCACAGAAGTCTGGCTATCACGTTCAAACATTCCCATTTTCTCTTCCATACCAGCTTCATCCTTTTCTTGAAAACTCCGAGTTTTATAATAAATCTATAGATGGAATGTATCTGGATGAGAAGGGAGACCTGACGGCGGATCTGGACATTGTCACTTGGCTGTTTCACAATGGGTCGTTTACCAGAGTGACGTTTGGCAGCCTAGAAAAACAGGGATCCCTGGATTTTAAGTTTATGGTCAATCCACAGGGTGTGGCAGAGATGGATAAGCTGAACAAGGTGGGGAATATCTTCATTCGACTCTTTCTGTCATCTGTTATTCTCCAATAGAGGCATCAAATTCTTTCTTTCTTTATTGATTAGTCCTTGGCCATATCAAAGCACAACGTTCCAGAAACAAATTATTACTAAAATTTGATAAAAGCAGTTTAAAATGGAATTGGATAAAATACAATAATTTAAGATATAGATAAAATATGATAAAATTATATTTTGGTGTCACCCCTGCCATCTACCCCAATCAGTCCCACATGGGGGAGGTGGCGCAGTGGTTAAATGCAGCACTGCAGGCTACTTCAGCTGACTGCAGTTCTGCAGTTCAGCTGTTCAAATCTCACCGGCTCAGGGTTGACTCAGCCTTCCATCCTACCGAGGTGAGTAAAATGAGGACCAGGATTGTTGTTGGGGGCGATATGCTGACTCTGTAAACCGCTTAGAGAGGGCTGAAAGCCCTATGAAGTGGTATATAAGTCTAATATTGCTATTGCTATATTCAGATCTCAGCTGAACCATTTTGCTTAAGTACTGTGCTGTGTTAAACGTTATTTTCAGGTTTTGACTGCACATAAGGTAAGTTGTTTTGATATGGGGATCCCAATGGGTCATTCATTTGGTACATAGACCGAGGTACCTGTCACTCACTCTCTTACACAGGCAACAATCAAATAGGGTGTGAGCCAGGTCTTCTACCTCTGGCACTCTGCAAATGCAGAGACATTCATTGTAGGGTGTAGAATGGAATCTCCCATATCTGACAAGCTGTTTGGATTAGATACCAAAAATCTATCCTTAACCATTAAAGACAGGGGATCCCAATCCCTGGTTCGGAGCCCAGTACTGTGCCATAGCACATTCAGAACTGGGCCGCATAAGTGGTGGGCCCACCACTTGAGCAAATGCAGCTGCATGCATGTGATGGGCTGTCTGCTAAAGCAAAGCAAGGTTATGGCATGCACGTGAAAGGAGACCAGGAAGCCTGTAATTGTGGAGATTGTCTAGCAAGAACAAAAAATGCTTATTCACAGGGAATATGCATGTGTAAAGCTTGTAACAATTCTGGGTGACTAGAAAGCTGGTAAAAGTAACAAAGAGTTAGGCATCTTGCAGACCTCAGCTAGAAGTTGGGAATTGAGATGGCCTGGAGCAATAGAATAATTGTTAGATCATGACTAAAATGTTTATTAGATGATATTTCTCATATATCCCACTTGACACACACATCCCGCTTCAGTGAAAATGTATAGAGCTTTGTTAATTCTATGGTTCAGGGTTCCTTGGCATTTTGGCCAGGACCCCTTTTCAATAGAGTGCTTCAATACCGTGTTTTCCCGAAAATAAGACAGGGAAACAGGGTAAAAGGAGACAAAACCTGCACCTCATGTCTGCTGTCCTTCATTGGTCTCAGCACCAGGATCAGACCCAAATTGGAGACAACACACAAGTGCACTTCCCTCTGCTGCTTATCCAGAACCATCCCCTCTCCAACCATCCCCACCCCCTGCGACCTCCACCATCAGTCCACAAAGCCTGAAAAGTTGGGGACCATTGATTTAAGGGAACTATATACTAGCCTTCTGTGATGCTAAGAAGGTCTGAGATAGGGACGGTTAGGTTTCATTTCCCCAAAGGGAAAATAACATCCATTAAACTTTACCTACAGCAATTTAATATGTAAATTTAAAACCTAAACTAAAAATGGAAGAAAGGAGAAATGGGAAACAACATGCAACAAGCAGATTGTTGATCTCTTTATATAGGCTTCCATTTTGCAAAGCTAAACCTTAAACTGAGTATCATCTATCTCTTTCCTCCCCCGCCCTTTTCCCTGGAAATTAAATCATAACTCATTTTCTGAGTGGACTTCCTTTTTTCAGCCCCTGCCTCCTTCCAGGTGTGTGGAAAGCTGCCATCTTGGATTCATGAAGGTGCCTCAGGAAGGGGAGCCCATCTGCTGCTATGACTGTCTTCTCTGTGCAGAAGGAACCATCTCCACCATGGAAGGTGGGTGGCACTGTTGAAAGAAATGTCCTTCTGGGTTCAGCTCCAAGTAGGGAAGAAGACACTGGAGACATGGAGGCTCCTTGGAAAGATGGTTTATTGTTGGACAGGGCCACATGGCTTGAGCCCTGTACAGAAAAGGTGATCACATGTTTCAATGTTGGTGGAGAAGAAGAAAAGAAGGGCTGAGGGAGGGGCTTGCTAGGCTTTTCATACCCTGTTTAGTCCCACCTCTTTGTTTCCCATTCCTGTGTAAGAAATGTATTCTGATTGGTTGTCAGATTCCCATGGTGCCATGCAGGGGGCTACCCTCTAGGCTGTGATGAGTTCTCAGGTGCCTTGTGGTCAGTTGAGTATATTATCATGCCTTTCTGTAGCTGCTGGTGAAGTCTTTATTATGTAAAGTGGCTAGCCTGGCCATCTCAATGGTCCATTAACTGGGGATGGGCAAGAAGCTACAGGCAACTATTCTGTCTTTTAAAACATGTTTCTTTCTTTTCACATCCAGAGAAATATTCTGCCTTTTCAATATTTCCTAGGATATTTCATTTTTCTGGGAGAGGGCTGGATGATAACTTCCCACAGCACCACAGGAAAGGGACAACCTTTCCTTTTTAGGAAGACCACTTACCCCAACATTTTTTTTCATTTTGATAAGCAGTTTAACAATTTATACCTTTCTCAGAAATATATATTTTTGCCTAGTGAGCAGAGGTGGTATTCAGCTGGTTCTCTCTGGTTTGGGTGAACTAATAGCGGTGGCCGCGGGAGGCTCTGCCCACCTGCCCTGACGTAATGCACGAGCACTGCACATGCGCAGAAGGGTTCACATTTGCAAACCTGTAGGGAAGGTAAGTGAATCCCACCGCTGCTAGTGAGTGTTAAGACATGACCTTGAAGGTTAAACTGGGAGCAGAATATTAAAACATAGGGGCTCATTAATGGTTTAGCATTACCAGGGAGATGCCCTCTCATATTCTTCAACTTCATTACATCTTTCTGATGAAAGAAATGTCCTTCTGAGTTCGGCTCCAAGTGGGGAAAAAGACACTGGAGACATGGAGACTGCTTGGAAAGATGGTTTTAATGGTGGACAGGACCACGTGGCTGAGTCCTGAGCAGAAAAGGTGATCACATGCTTCAATGTTGGTGGAGAAGAAGAGAAGAAGGGCTGAGGGAGGGGCTTGCTAGGCTTTTTATAACCTGTTCAATCCCACCTCTCTGTTTCCTGTTCCTGTGTAAGAAATGTATTCTGATTGGTTGTCAGACTCCCATGTGGCCATGCAGGGGCAACTCTCTAGGCTGCGTTTTGAATCCAGATTTGGTTGAGTTCTCAGATGCCATGTGGTCAGTTGGGGCCAATATTATCATGCTTTAATCCCATCCCCCTGCAGCTGAAGTGGAGAAGTCTTTATTATGTAAACGGACTAGCTTGGCCTTCTTGATGGCCCATTGACAAAGTGGGGATGGGCAGGAAGCTACAGGCAGCTATTCTGTCTTTTAAAACATGTGTCTTCCTTTTCACATCCAGAGAAATATTCTGCCTTTTCAATATTTCCTAGGATATTTCATTTTTCTGGGAGAGGGCTGGGTGATAACTTCCTACATTTCATTATTTCAAATTGCTATTCACCCCATTTCTCTTAAAAGCTAGCAATTGCAGGACATAATGGCATGGGTTATTGCCTGACACTGGGGGAGGAAGAGATATGTGATTCGAAAGAACTGAGTTAGGCCTGAGCCTTCTTGATCTAGTGAGAGTAAAGTGTGCAAAATGCTTGGGACAGGAGTGCTTCGGAAAGTCCTAAAATTACCTTGAACTCAGTGTGGCAGGAATTACCTCCTTCTCTTCAACCCCTGTCAGATGCCTTGATGGCCGTTTCCTTTTTCAATAGTCAAACTCACACAAATATAGTTGCTAGGTGAGAACAACAGTTTAATCAAGATTGAGTAAGTAAACAGCAGATGAGGAAAATAAGGTAAATCATAAAAGGGTCTCTTTGGAAAGAAAATTTGCCTGGAGAATTTCAACAGAAATGGGCAGAAGTGATTTCTCCCAAAATGGCATGCTAAGTGGCGGGCAGCTCTTTCTCTCCCGCTGACAAATTGCTGATTTCACCACCAAAGCTGGTTATTTGCTGGGTTTGCTCCAGGGGTGGGTTCCTGTCAGTTCTAACCTCTTCTATAGAAGAGGTTCCACAAATCTACAGTGCCATTTAGAACCGGATCCAATTCCCTCCCTCCCGGTCCATCCGTCTGCACATCATCAAGATGAAGAGCGAGAGGAGGAATTCTGGGAGTTGAAGTCCACAAGTCTTAAAGCTGTCAAGTTTGAACACCCCTGGGTTTTTTTCCCTAAAGGGTTAGGGGTGCAAGGGTCTTGTAACTTGACAGCTTTAAGACTTGCACACTTCAATGCCAGAGTTCCTGAGCCAACATTTTGGTTGCTAAGCAAGAGCGTTGTTAAGTGAGTTTCACCACATTTTACAAGTTGGCCATGCCCACCCGGTCACATGGCCAGCAAGCCACTCCCACAAAGCAGGCCACACCTACAGAAGAGGTTCTAAAAATTTTTGAAACCCACCACTGGTTTGCTCCCTGTTTTTGAAGGAGAGGCTAGGAAGGGCCCAAGATGATCTTTGGTCAGGAGCCTATGGAAAAGGTATGATGATAAAGATCATAATTTTCGGTAAGAAGTGATCAGAAAATCACTTCTCCCATCTTTTCCCTTCAGCTGTTCATTTTTCCTAAGCACACTTGAGTTTTAATTGCAACTTTTAAAGTTTTATTATATTTAATAGTAATAGTATTTTAATAATTTAATAGTAATATTAAAAATAGTAACATTAATAGTCAAAATCCAGTCTGAAGTTCAGGAAGCGAAGCTCAGTTTGTCAGCAACTTTCCAAGGTCAGAATTTTAGGATATTATTACATAAATAGGATTCACCAGATCAGTAGTTTCCAATGGAAAAGCATAAGTCAAGGCTACCTACTAAATCAGGTCCACTATATTCCTCCAGTTGAAGGGATTGGTAGCCATATATTACCATTTGACTTGATGAGGCTTGTGTTTGATCAATCTCAGACAATTGCTGGCTTGGTGTCTGCTGAGGCTAACATGCTACTATTTAAACATCTTCAGAGACTGTATCTGTCCTGGGCCACGACAGGCCCTTTCTTTTTGAGCAGCTTAACTATTTGGCAGTTGTAGCAGTGAACCTCCAGTTCTATCAAAAAAAAATTGCGGAATATATACTCTGTTTGTCTTCTGTATCTTCCTGCATTGATACATGGGAGAAAACAGATCCAATAATGGAATTTTATTTGTTGCTTTCTTTCTGGAGTAAGAAACATAAATTTCTGGCAGCTTTTTATAAACTATCTTCACAATGTGTGCCTAAAGGGAAGAAATGTACTTTTCTATGGAAGCATGCAAGAGACCTTCCAGTTAGGATAACCGCAGACCAGACAGTATAATTGCAACTCCTGGACTAAATCTGGAAATGCATTTTTTAAAATTTGCTTCAGAACCTTGTCTATGCATCAGTGGCAAATGGCTGGTTTCACTGGAGAAATAAATGCTCTTTCACAAGAATCGGGTGTGGAAGGAACCACTGGCGCCAGGAGTCTGCTCCTCTGTTCATTTGTGGAAGCCAAATTAAGCTTCCCAAACATCTGGCAGTCAGCCTAAATTTGAACAGAGGATTGTAGCTTTCTAGAAAACAAGGAGCTTTGAGGTAAATGTTTCTCTTGCTCTTTTTCAGACACAGAAGAATGCAGCAAATGTCCAGCAGATCAACATCCAAACAGCAACCAAACTCATTGTATCCCCAAGATCAAATCTTTCCTATCCTATCAAGAAAAATTGGGGATCATCTTAACTTCCATTGCTTTGTTCCTCTCTTTAGTCACATGTTTTGTCTTGGGAATCTTCTTTAAATTCCAAGAAACTCCCATAGTCAAAGCCAACAATCGGGATCTATCTTATATCCTTCTTGTTTGTCTCCTCCTTTCCTTCTTCACCTCCTTCTTGTTCATTGGCCGTCCAAGGAGAGCCACCTGCCTTCTTCGACAAACAACCTTCAGCCTCATCTTTTCTGCTGCCATTTCTTCAGTCTTGGCCAAAGCAATCACAGTGGTGCTGGTCTTCTGGGCAACAAAACCAGGGAATCAAGTGCAGAAATGGCTGGGAAAGAGTTTGACCAACTCCATTATCCTTTCATGCTCTGGTCCCCAAGTTGTCCTCTGCAGCATTTGGTTGGGTGCTTTTACCCCCTTTCCTGAGTCTGACATGCGCTCACTATCCGGAGAAATCATTCTACAGTGCAATGAAGGCTCTGTCACCATGTTTTATGGTGCCCTTGGCTACATGGGCTTCCTAGCTGCCATCTGCTTCATAGTGGCTTTCCTGGCCAGGAATCTGCCTGGGGCCTTCAACGAAGCAAAGTTGATCACCTTCAGCATGCTGGTCTTCTGCAGTGTTTGGGTGTCCTTCGTGCCCACGTACTTAAGCACTAAAGGGAAGTACATGGTGGCTGTGCAGATTTTCTCTATCTTGGCCTCCAGTGCAGGACTTCTGGGCTGCATCTTCATTCCCAAATGTTTCATTGTTTTCCTAAGACCAGATCTGAATACAAAAGAACACTTGATGTCAAAATAAAGTAGAAAGGTGAGGTTTGGACAAGTACATAGAACTCACTTAAGAACCTCCTTGTTTAGTGAACTTAGTGAGTTTCCAAGTTATGATGTTGCTGAAAAAGTAACTTTATGACTCGTCATTAATTTTACAACTACCACATGGTCCCAAGATATGTGATCAACATACCCAGGTTTCACAACAAGCTTTTGACAATGAATTCAATGGAGCAGGCAATCAAATTGGGTCACAGTCTTATCATGTCTCACACAATTCCATATAATTGGCTTAAAAGCTAGTGATGTCATAAGTTCACAGTGTGGAGCCACTAGATGTAAGTCAGGATTAGAGGGATATAACATATTGCCTTATACATTATTGTTAGGAATATAATCTAATGGTTAGGTTGGCAATATATAAATCATGTAACAATGCTATACCTGTTTCTTTAAATCATACTGTAAAATGTGATTGGTTGCTGTTTTCCTCAATCGGCCATAAGAGGGAGCCAGAATGACTGTTAGCTCTCTGTTTATTAGATGCTGGGCTGATCTGACCTATTTTGGAAGCTGGAAGTGCCGTGAGCTATTGTAAGTTTTGCAACTGTTAGCAAACTTTGTGTACCGGACTGTTTATATGATTATGGACTATGTTATTTGGATTATCCTTAACTAAAAGACATTGATGACTGACTGAATTATCCGTGTATGACTTGGACTGTTTGATGGATTCTGATATCTCTATTTCCACGAAAGTAAAAGCTTATTGAAACTGCAGTGTCTCTGTATGCTGGTTTGTGTGTTATCCAACACAACACTCACAACGCTTCTCTGAACGCACTCACTCTTCCAACGGGGAGCTTACCTAACAATTATGTATGGAGATTTTCAGTCATCCATATCATGGTTGTCTCAAAGGTTTTTTTTCAAAAGGCAAGTCGACTTTCTTTGGTTTTGAAGACATTTCACTTCTCATCCAAGAAGTTTAATTGGTTCTGACCAAAACTAATCCTTCCATTCTGCCACCTTCCAATCCTACCAGAATTGATGAAACTTCTTAGATGAGGTGAAATGTCTTCAAGGAAAAATAAAGAGAAACCTGCTGCCTTTTGAAAAAACATTTGGAGTGCATTTTAACAGGCCACCTGAGAGTCCCTTTCCTTTTCTCCAATACTAAAGCAATATAACTGGAACGGCATAAGGGGACAATGCTGCTATGTTTATCTCATGAGCTGCAATGCAGTTGATATTGGAGCTGAATACATCTATTGCATTGCTAATCCTTCCCCTGCTCTTTCCTTTTGAAATACTCTGACCTTAAAAAAAAACATTTATTTGGGAAAAGTCACTCTGTACACATTCAAGATCTTTCTTCCTCTTGGAAAAACAAGCGGTTTCTAGGGGGAGAAAATCATTCTGCCTGTGCTCGATGCTGCAATCATCATACATATGAGTCAGTTACCAAGTGTCTCAATTCTGATCACACGACCATGGGAATGCTGCAACATTCATAAACATGAAAAATGGTCTTAAGTCACTCATTTCAGTGCTGTTGCAACTTCAAACAGTAATTCAAGGGCTACCTGCACTCAGATTCTATGAATATCATACTCTGGGCGACAAGAGTTTTCTCTGTGAAATTTTATGGTAACAAAAGTTGAAGAAGAGAGATAGAAAGAATATTGATGGTTTTCAACTTTGTTATGGGAGAAGTTCTTAAAAACACCATGGGCAGTCAAGACAATTAAGAAATGGGTCACAGAAAAATCACCCCATATTCAAGGCACAGGTGATTAGGTTCCATCATATTTTGGAAGCATTATGTGAAGACCCAACTCCATGGAGGAACCCATAAAACTAGGAAAGGGGAGGAAGGAGAGGAATAAAAACAAGGCAGAGGGATTTCATTACAGAAGCAATGAGGGCACCACTCGGAGTCCTGAAGGGCCGGGTGTATCCTGGAGAGGTTTTGTTTGTTGCAACATTCATAAGTGTGAAAAATGTTCCTAAGTCACTTTTGTTTCCTGGAGAGATTTTATTTGTTGCTTGCAAAGATCCTGAGTAGCCTCAATAGCTCTCAGGGAGTATGCTTATGAGGAGATGACTGCAAAGAAATACAATCCTTCCATTTCCCCATCCCCACTGCCCTATAAAACCTATCCTTCTACCCTCTCACTATCCAGGATTAATTGTCAGTGCCCATCCTTCCATTCCCCCCTCCCCGCCATCAGAACTGATGAAGCTTCTTGAATGAGAAACAAAATGTTGTCTTCTTCCTCAAGTCCTTTGGAAGAAAAAAGCACTTTTGAGACAACTACCCTGTTTCTCCAAAAATAAGACTTCCCCAGATAAGCCTAATCAGGCTTTTGACCACGTGTGCTAAAATAAGCCCTCCCCCAAAAATCCAGCCCTCCCTGGAAATATTGCAATACAGAAGCAGCCGTGAGGTGACAACATTCGCTGCCTCCTGCACCTCAAAAATAATAAGAGCTCCCCAAACATAAGGCCAAGTGGTTATTTCAAGGGTCAAAAGAAAATAAGACCCTGTCTTATTTTCGGGAAAACATGGTATGATCTGGATGACTGAGAATCTCCACTGACTTTTGCTTGCACTGAGTTGGCACTGCTTTGATGACACATAATTAATTAATCAATCAGTCCATTATTTATATGATAGTTCAGTTCAAACAGCAACATTTTCTCAATAATAACATGAAATAGGTTCCCATTGCTACATTCATGTATGTATGTATGTATGTATGTATGTATGTATGTATGTATGTATGTAATATATAATCTAGTCTTGTTTTGCCCCAGCCAAGTGTAAGGAAGATGTTCAAGCAACAAACATACAAATAGGGTAAAACCTAACTTAATTTATTGAGCTAAGCAAATCAATAACCATTTTTAATTGTGGAGTATAAAGTAGAAAAGACAGTCATAGACAAGGCAACAAAATAAGTAGTAGCTACATTCAGGCAAGGAATATATTCAAGGAAAAGGAATAAAGAGCCAAAGATGGACTCTTACATAGCAATAGCACTTAGACATATACATCGCTTCACAGTGTTTTACAGCATTCTCTGAGCATTTCAGAATCAGCATCATGCCCCCAACAATGTGGGTCCTTATTTTGCCGACTTCAGAAAGATGGAAGGCTCAGTCAAGCTCGGGTACCATCAGGATTGAACTTCAGGCTGTTGGCAGGGCTTACCTGCAATATTGCATTTTAACCATTCCACCAATATGGCTTTTTAAGCTTCATTCTGTCCTCCTCAGGCAGCCTTGAATCATGGAATTCCTGGTGGTCTCCTATTGCATTTCTAACTAGGGCTGATCCTATTTATCTCAACAAGATTCTAGGTGCCAAAAATTACCCAATCCCATTTGAGTCTTACCTGACCAGCGATAGGAACCCAGACGAGTCTCTCCATTCAGAATCGTCCACATTTAATCCTAGTGGATCTCTCATTTGGGATTCTTTTTGATCAGGAAGGGAGAATTTACCTGATCTTTCCAACCAGACAGAACTGTACATCTTTTCTTTCTCAACTTCCAACTTGTTTTCTAATCTAAAAAGGCCCAAAGATCCCAGACTGTTTCTAACCACGTTTCAGGGTAAATAATGGGGGTGAACCCAGCTCGGGTGTCAGCTTCGGGCTTAGAAGGTTGTGCAACCCCTCGAAATTGGATTGAATGATCTGGGAAGGCATAGAAAGGAAAAGAGGATAAACAGAGAGGGGCCAAGAAAGAGGAAAGTAAGGAAAAAAGACAGGAAGGCCTCTTTTAGCATTCTTTTTTTGCAGTTGTCTGAGTTTAAGACAATTGGAACCCAACTACAGATCATAACAAGTTAACAAAATAACAGAGTTGGAAGGGATCTTGTAGGTCTTCTAGTCCAAACTTCTGCTCAAGTGGAAGATCCTACACACAATTCAGACAAGTGGCTGTTCAGTGTCTTCTTAAAAACCTCCAGTGATGGAGCACCCACAATTTCAGAGCTGAGGTGGCGCAGTGGTTAAATGCAGCACTGCAGGCTACTTCAGCTGACTGCAGTTCTGCAGTTCGGCTGTTCAAATCTCACTGGCTCAGCCTTCCATCCTTCCGAGGTGGGTAAAATGAGGACCCGGATTGTTGTTGGGGGCAATATGCTGACTCTGTAAACCGCTTAGAGAGGGATGAAAGCCCTATGAAGCGGAATATAAGTCTAACTGCTATTGCTATTGCTATTCTGAAGAGAAGCTGTTCCACTGGTTAATTGTCCTCCTCACTGTTAGGAAGTTACTGCTCAATTCCAGGTTGCTTCTCTCCTTGGTTAGTTTCCATCCATTGTTTCTTGTCCTGCCCTTTGGTGCTTTGGAGAATAATTTGACCCCCTCCTCTTTTTGGCAATCTCTCAAATACTTGAATACTGCTATCATGTCCCCACTAGTCCTTATTTTCTATAGACTAGCCATAGCCAATTCTTGCAGCTGTTATGTATTAACCTTCAACCTCCTAATCTTATTTGTTGCTCTTTTCTTCCTTCTTTCTAGAGTCTCGGCCTCATTTTTATAAGATAGTGACCAAAACTGTATCATATTTTTGCCTTGTGTTCTAGAAAGGCTTCTCAGCATTGCAGTATCTACTGATTGCATCAGGGGTGGGTTCCTGCCAGTTCCACAAATCTACAGTGCCATTTAGAACTGGTTCCAGCTGCCACCTCCAGTCTGTCCACACATCATCAAGATGAAGAGCGAGAGGAGGAATTCTGGGAGTTGAAGTCCACAAGTCTTAAAGCTGTCAAGTTTGAACACCCCTGGTTTTTTTCTAAAGGGTTAGGGGTGCAAGGGTCTTATAACTTGACAGCTTTAAGACTTGCATGCTTCAATGCCAGAGTTCCTGAGCCAACATGACTGGAGGAGGAATTCTGGGAGTTGAAGTCTACAAGTCTTAAAGCTGTCAATTTGAACACCCCTGGGTTTTTTTTCTAAAGGGTTAGGGGTGCAAGGGTCTTGTAACTTGACAGCTTTAAGACTTGCATACTTCAAATGCCAGAATTTCTTAGCCAACATTTTGGTTGCTAAGCAAGAGTGTTGTTACGTGAGTTTTTCCATTATTTTACAAGTTGGCCATGCCCATCCAGTCACATGGATGGCAAGCCACTCGCACAAAGCAGGCTACACCTACAGAAGAGGTTCTAAAAATTTTTGAAACCCACCACTGGATTGCATGAACAAAGCCCTGTTGCAATGCCTTAACCTCAGAGAACTGCAAAATGAGTGTGCAGGATGACCTGGGCTACCATTATCTTCAGAAATCCTTAACAACTCCTTTCCCTGCCAATCCAAACGTTTTCCATGTAGCAACTCATGCCCTGTCTCCCACAGTCTTTCCCATTGTTCAAGTTGTGAGCTGCCCTGAGTCCCCCTTGGGTGAAAAGGGCGGCATACAAATGAAATAAATGAAATGATAAATGAAATTATGACATTCAGGATATGTGTATCAACAGGTTAGTCTTTGCTAGTGTAACAACTGCCCAGTGGTATCCTTTCTCAGACTACTGGAATTGGTTTGTGTTGGGGACCTTCAATCTCCATAACAGTTGGGATAAGGATGAGGACTTTGTGGTCTCCTTGGCAATCATGGTCCTCTTATCTCAGGGAATCTCAAGCTGGATGCAGGGAGGCAGTCTCACACATTGGACTTCTTCTTTATAGTGACAGCAGTAGCATTTATATACTGCTTCACAGTGCTTTACAGCCCTCTCTAAGCAGTTTAGAGAGTCAGCATATTGCCCCAAACAATCTGGGTCCTCATTTTACTGACCTTGAAAGGATGGAAGGCTGAGTCAACTTTGAGTCAGTGAGACTCGAACTGCCAAATTTCTGGCACTTGGCAGTCAGAGAAGTAGCCTGCAATACTGTATTTTAACCACTGCGCCACCACAGCAGATGCCATGGTCAGGAGATGGAAGGTATTTCTATCACCATATTACTATAGTGCAAGTAGAGAGCATTCTGAACCATAATCTTATCACTTAATCATGAAGCACTTTGTTGGGGTGGACTCTCATGCCAAGGGGCTCTTCCTTCCATCTTGACACCCATGTTGGCCAAAGAGGAATTGATGCTGAATGTGAAGGAACCTGAATGAGATCAATATTTGATTACCTGTCTGTTAAATCTACAGGTAAACCACAGGGTGAGATCCAATCCATCCTTTTTTTGTAACCTGGATCTGAGGCCATGACAAGTTTTCGTACTCATTCAGGTATTTTTCTATACACTCAATTGTAAAGATAAAAAGGAAAATACTAGTTATTAAACTTATTAATGCCATAACTTGAGAAATATGAGGGAAGGATATTGAAATAGCAAAACAGGCTTTCAGAATTGTTAACGTGTTTTGGAACACACTTGCCCAAAAAGCACTTTTCTATTTTATATTGACATTACATATTCTTTTGTATTTAGACCTGGTCTTAGGAAAATAATGAAACACTTGGGCATGAAGATACAGCCCAGAAGTCCTGCATTGGAGGCCAAGATGGAGAAGACCTGCACAGCCACCATGTACTTCCCTTTGGTGCTCAGGTAGGTGGGCACAAAGGATACCCAGACACTGCAGAAGACCAGCATGCTGAAAGTGATCAGCTTGGCTTCATTGAAAGCCCCAGGCAAATTCCTGGCCAGGAAAGCCACTGTGAAGCAGATGGCAGCTAGGAAGCCCATGTAGCCAAGGACACTGTAGAACATGGTAACAGACCCTTCATTGCACTGTAGAATGATTTCTTCCAATTGTGAGTGCATATCAGACTCAGGGAAGGGTGGGAAAGTGCCCAACCAGATGCTACAGAAAACAATTTGTAGGCCACAACAAAAAAGAATGATGGAATTGGCTAAACTCTTTCCCAGCCATTTCTGCACTTGATTCCCTGGTTTAGTGGCCCAGAAGGCCAGCACTACTGTGATTGTCTTGGCCAAGAGAGAAGAAATGGCAGCTGAGAAGATGAAGCTGAAGGCTGTTTGTCGAAGAAGGCAGGTGGCTCTCCTTGGACGGCCAATGAACAAGAAGGAGGTGAAGAAGGAAAGCAGGAGACAAACAAGAAGGATATAAGATAGATCCTGATTGTTAGCTTTGACTATGGGAGTTTCTTGGAATTTAATGAAGGTTCCCAGGACAAAGCATGTCATTAAAGAGAGGAACAAGGCAATGGTACTCAGGACGATCCCCAATTTTTCTTGATATGATAGAAAATTCTTAATCTTAGGGATACAGATATCTTGATTGTTGTTTGGATATTGATCTTCTGGACATTTGCTGCATTGTTCTGCGTCTAGAAAAAAACAGATTTAAAGCTTTATTGCTTTTTTATAATGCTAAAATCCCATGATGTCTGGCTGCCAGCTGTTGAGAAAACATATTTTATTTCCTGAAATGATCAAAGGCCCCTGGCCTCTATAATCCCTTCTTCTGAAAGGGTGTCTACCTTTCTGATAAAATCAACCGTTCCTCACTGATACATATACACGATGTTGTTTAAGCCAGTTTTTAAAAATTCATTTTCATCTTTAACCCTAGCGATGCAATTTTACTGTCTCAATGGGATTAATTGTATAGGTAGCTTCCTTTGTTTCTTTGCCCATTTCACTCATGCCTGCAAAGCAACCACTTCCCTTTTGGTACACATTTTGAAGACTGATGACAAAGAGTTATTCCTGATTAAATAAGTCAGCAGTCAACTAGTCCTAAATAAAAAGATAGTAAAGCTTTTAAATGTGCAAATAAAACCCAGGCATGCTTAGAAGGGAAAAGATGGTAGGAGAAGTGATTTTCTGATCACTCCTTACTGAGAGTTACGATCTTTATGATCCCCTCTTCTCCATAGATGCATGACTGTCTCAAGATCATCTTGAGTCCTTCCTAGTCTCTCTTTCAAAAAACAGGGAGCAAAGCATCCAAATAATCAGCTTTGGCAGTGAAATCAGCTGCTCATTGGCAGGAGAAAAAGAATCACCCGCTACACAATGTGCCATCCTGGGAGAAGTCAGTTCTATCCATTTCTGTTGAAACTCTCCAGGCAATCTTTCTTTCCAAGAGACTCTGTTGTGGTTTATTTTTCTTGTCTACATTTTATCTACTCAGCCTTGATCATTATCACCTAGCAACTGTGTGAATTTGAATCTTAAAACAGGACAAGGCAATCAAGGCACTTGGCAGGGACTAAAGAGAGAAAAGTGATTCCTGTCACACTGAATTAAGTCAAACAGAAGGGGAAACATTGCTTAGAATGGAATGATGTGTATTTGAAGGACCACTTAACACCACTTAGTTCAACAGAAATCCCAAAACATTATTTCATGGCCCAAGAAAAATAAGATGGAGGTGGCCTTCAAAGTGACCCCGTGCTTTTTCAAACAGTACTGCTTCTAAAATTTTGTAGGCTATCATCCTACTCAAGCGGGGGTCTGGCTAAGGAATTCTGGGAGTTGAAGTCCACGAATCTTAAAGTTGCCAAGTTTGGAGACCCCTGCACTAGGGCAAGAAGTCTCAGCCCTCATTAGGGCAGGACAAGAAATAATGGATGGAAACTAATCAAGGAGAGAAGCAGCCTGGCATTAAGAAGAAACTTCCTAACAGTGAGGACAATTATCCAATGGAACAGCTTGGCTTCAGACATCGTTGGTGCTTCATCACTGGAGGATTTTAAGAAGAGACTGGACAGTCATTTGTCTGAAATGGTATAGGATCTTCTGCTTGAGCAGGGGGTTGGATTAGAAGATCTCCAAGGACCCTTCCCGCTCTATTTTGATTTCTGATTTTTCTGATTATTCCTTGTTTATTACAGAAATTCCTTCCCCCATGTTCAGGCAATAATCTATCCCTGAAAGTCTCATATCAGTCGCTAGGGAAAAACAGACCTATTAGAAACATATGAATTGTTAAGAAGCCTATCAAAATACCCTCATGAAAAATATTGGGGCCCCTCCTGAAGAAACCGTCCTTGGATCCAGCAGTTCTTAACAACTATCGTCCAGCCTCCAACCTCCCCTTTCTGGGGAAGGTTGTTGAGAAGGTGGTGGCCTTGCAGCTTCAGCGTACCTTGGAGGAAGCTAACTACCTTGACCCCTTCCAGTCTGGCTTCAGGCCCGGTTACAGCACTGAAACCGCTTTGGTCGCATTGACCGATGATCTCTGGAGAGCCAGAGATGGAGGCTATGCGTCCATCCTGGTTCTCCTCGACCTCTCAGCGGCTTTCGATACCATCGACCATGGTATCCTTCTGCGACGACTGCGGGAGGTGGGGGTGGGCGGCACTGTTTTACAGTGGTTCTCCTCCTACCTCTCGGACAGGTCGCAGTCGGTGTTGGTGGGGAGGGAGAGATCGTCCCCGAGGCCCCTAACCTATGGGGTGCCGCAGGGTTCGGTTCTGTCCCCCCTGCTATTTAACATATACATGAAACCGCTGGGCGAGATCATTCGAAGGCACGGGATAAAATACCACCAGTATGCGGACGATACTCAGTTGTATCTGTCCGCCCCGTGCCAACTCAATGAAGCGGTGGACGTGATGAACCGGGGCCTTGAGGCTGTTAAAGACTGGATGAGAGCTAACAAACTGGTACTCAACCCGGAAAAGACCGAGTGGCTGTTGTGTTTTCCTCCCAAAAATTTGGCTAACGTTCCACCAATCAGGCTGGGGGGGCAAAATTTATTCCCCTCAGATAGGGTCCGCAACTTGGGAGTCCTCCTGGATCCACAGCTGAGTTTTGACCACCACTTGTCGGCTGTGACCAGGGGGGCATTTGCCCAGGTTCGCCTGGTGCGCCAGTTGCGGCCCTACCTGAACCGGGAGGCTCTCACAACAGTCACTCGAGCCCTTGTGATCTCTAGGCTGGAATACTGCAATGTGCTCTACATGGGGCTGCCCTTGAAGAGCATCCGGCGACTTCAGCTAGTCCAGAACGCGGCCGCGCGAGTGATCATGGGCGCACCACGGTTCGCCCATATAACACCAATCCTCCGTGAGCTGCGCTGGCTACCTGTTGATCGTCGGGTGCACTTCAAGGTCTTACTTACCACCTATAAAGCGCTCCATGGTAGTGGATCTGACTATTTGAGAGACCGCCTCCTGCCAATCACCTCCCTGCGTCCCATCAGATCGCACAGAGTAGGCCTCCTCCGAATTCCATCCGCCAGTCAGTGCCGACTGGCGACTACGCGGAGGAGAGCCTTCTCAGTTGCTGCTCCGACATTATGGAACAACCTCCCCGTGGAGATCCGTACCCTCACCACAGTCCAGGCCTTCCGCATAGCCCTTAAGAACTGGCTATCCCGTCAGGCCTGGGGATAGGATTACTCTCACCCCGCCCGAATGTTGAGTGAATGTTGTGTTTTTATGATCAATTTTCTTTTAATCACGATTCTTTTCTTTTTAAGTCTTGTCTTGCACTCCCTTCCCTTCACTGTTGTAAGCCGCCCTGAGTCCCCTCAGGGAAAAGGGCGGCATATAAATTTCCAATAAAATCCTAAAAAATCCTAAAATGTGGTCTTCCCAGAAAGAAAGTTCACCCATTTCCTTTGATGCCACTCACCTTCCATGGTAGAGTTGGTTCCTTCAGGACAGAGATGAAGGATATTAGAGGGCATCTCCCAGGTAATGCTAAACCATCAATTGATCCCCCATCTTTTAATACACTGCTCCCAGTTTAACCTTCAACATCATGTCTTAACACTCAGTAGGCAAAAAAAAAATTTTCTTAGAAAGGTAGAAACTGCTAAACTGTCTATCAAAATGAAAAAATGTTGGGGGTACCTCCTCTTTCCAGAAAGGAAAGTTTGCCCATTCCCTTTGGTGCTACCCACCTTCCATGATGGAGATGGTTCCTTCAGGACAGAGAAGACAGTCATAGCAGCAGATGGGCTTCTCTTCCTGAGTCATCTTTCTGAACCCAGGACGGCAGCTTTTCACACACTTGGAAGGAGGCAGAGGCTGAGCAGAAGGAGGAAGACATCCAAAGAAAACAGTATCCATGACTTAAAGAGAAAGATGATTCCCCAGTTCAAGGCTTAGCTTTGCTAAATTTGAACCCTTATATAAAGAGCAGAACAATCTGCTTGGTTGTCTGTTGCTTCCTTTTCGTCTTTTTTTCTCATTTTTGCATACTTCAACTTTTATTTTAGGTTTTAACTCTGATAGGCTAAATTGCTCAAGGTAAAACTTAATGTATGTATGTATGTGTATATACGTATATACACACACACCTGTTCTGACCCCCCTTTCACTGTCCAGGAATGAAAGCCAAAACAGATGTACGAAAGAATGTTTTAATCAGTCCAGGCTCTTGTTGGCTGCGAGCCCAAAATAAACAAAGATAATCGCTCTGGCAAAAGTCCTGTAACTCACGCAGCACTGCAAACAGGCTTCTCTCATCAAGCCACTTATCCAAGTTGGTTTCTCTTGATTTGTGAACGCGAACAAGAATGTTGACTCCTACAAACAGGGCGTGGCACAAACAGTCCCTTTTATACTCAGGAGATGATCTTAATCAGCAACAGCTGCTCGTAATCATCTCCTGTAAGTACTCAGTTGTTCCTTCGACGGGGTGTATCCTGAAACAACTCATGAGTGTTTCCCTGAACACTCCCTCTGATCCAAGGCTCCACCGCCATCTGGTGGTCAACCAGTCTCTCCTCGCCCTGCTCGGAGTCGACACTCTGTCCAGGGTCCTCCACCTCCTCCAAGGCCAACTCATAAGCCCCCTCGCTGTTGGAGTCTGGTGGCATCTCCAACGGCTCCTGCCGGGCCACAACACTCACCTATATGTATCATACATTTCTCACAAACACTTGATATCTGACCATTGATTTTGATGCCTCTTATTAGATGATGTAGATGACACTCAAAAACTGTATCAAAGAAGTAGCCTCTTTGGTTAGTGGAGGAAGTTAGCACCCACCCCTCTCCTAGAAGAATGAAATATTTTAGGAAATACTAAAAAGGTAGAATATTATATTTCCCTAAAAGGAGAAAGGGAGAAATATGCTCTTGGAGACAGAAAGCAGCCCCCACCTTTCTTAATAGCACTCAGCAGATGTCAGCACTTAAAAGATAAAGAGCTTATTGAAAGAAGCCAAGTATTTAGGTAGCTCTATTCATAGGCAAAGCAACTACTGCAGGCAGAAATCCAATCAAGACAGGATATTTTGATATTTCCTGCAGCAAGGTCTGAACAAAGGTAGGATTATCCCTCAGCCACAATAGGAATTGCCCAACACCCTTTCAGTTGCACCACCCCCAGCAAATATCAACCAAATCTGGGAGCTCAACCTATAGAGTCAACTATGACCCCTACATGACCCTTACAACAACCAATAGAATGCATGTTCTTGCAAAGGAACAGAAAGCTCAAGTACAAAGTCCAAGAGAAAGTATAAATACCCTCCACTCTCAACTCCATCTGGTCAGCTGCTCAGAACCATGCATTTGGTTCTGCTTCATCATTAAACCATCTTTCCAAGCAGATGTCTCCAGTGTCTTTCTCCCGTCTTGGAACTGAACCAGATGCATCCCACAGTAGAAATTCATAAAGACTGAAATAAAAATATATCTCACCTTTTCCAGCTCATCCATCTCTGCCACACCCTTTGGATTGACCATAAACTTGAAATCCAGGGACCCCTGTTTTTCTAAGCTGCCAAACATCATTTTGGTAATTGACCTGTTGTGCTGCATCCAGTTGACAATGTCCAGATCCACTGCCAGATCTCCTTTCTCATCCAGATACACTCCCTCTATGGATTTATTATAAAACTCAGAGTTTCCAAGGAAGGGATGAAGCTGGTGTGGAAGAGCAAATGAGAATGTTGAAATATGACCTGTTTGTTTTATGCGATGGAAGGGAAAGGAAGCGTTCGGATTCGTTTTCCAAGTTTCTCAGGAAACAATTTGTTAACATTTGAATTGTAGTCTTTACTAACATAATATTTAAAATTAGTCTGGATAAACAATATGAAATATGATGGAGACACAATTCCACAGAGATTCTGGTTTCTTTAATTATTCTCATGAAAAATATGTCTTTTCCTGGAGTCCTTGTATTATCTGTTTCTTGATCTGCGCTATCTAGAATAGGAGTGTCAAACTCAAAGGCTGGGGGCCGGATCCAGCCCACAGGATGCTTAGATCTGACCTGCAGGGCTGCCCTGGAAGCAATGAAGGACTGGCCCACGGTGCCTCTGCCAGAAAAAATGGAATTTGGGAGGGCCAGGTGCGGCCCTCCCAAGGTCCATTTTCCCTGGCAGAGCATTGCAGGAGGCCATGGCAGCCAAAAACAGAGCTTGGGAGCCTGTTTTCTCTAGCAGAGCACTCAAGCCCCCACAGGCACCCCCAACACTAGTGAGGTTAAGTTGGACACAGCCACCCTGGCCATACCCACTCTACCACCACCCTCGAGGTTAAACATAACTCTAACACAGCCCTTAATCAAATCAAGTTTGACAGCCCTGATCTAGACGGTCTTTCATGAGACTTCAAAGCCTGCTCCAGAATTTATCTATTCCAAGCATTGAACAAAGGAGGTGGTTTTTAAATGTTTATGGAACTTCGCAGTCATGCAGGTCATGGATGTCTCCCAGATGCTTTCTTTCAAAAGACAAATGGGTTTTGTTTTTCCTTTTTCTGAGCCCTCAGAGTCAAATGAATAGTGCCAATGAGTGAAACAGTATCAGGAGGAGCCACAGTAGAAAAGGCTCTTCTCCTGGGCCCTGGCAGCCAAAATTCTTTGACTGACAGGATCTGCAGCATACCCCTCCAGCTGCTGGTGCGGGCAAGACAGGCTAATCCCACTCACTGAGTGGCAGAGAAATCGGGCTTCATTAAAAAGAAAAAAAGCCGTTTGAAATTGCCCTCTCTGCTGCTCTGCTAACAAAGCAGGAACCAAGGCCAAGAGATAACAGGATGACTAACCATATTTGGTTAACCCCCAGAGCAGTAAAAGGCTGAATTGGGAGCTCTGTGTATTGGCTTGTAGGACACAGAATGCCGTGATTATAGGATTTATTGGGCATCAGTTTTAATTCATAGAATATATCTACTATGAATATAATTGGAAGGGATATGTGTGTGAGAGAGAGGGGGGAGGAAGAAAGAAAGAGGGAGGGAGGGAGGGAGGAAGGAAGGAGGGAGGGAGGGAGGGAAGTGGGAGAGATACACACAAGAAAGGGAGGAAGGAAGGAAGGAATGGAGGGAGATTGAGAGAAAAAAGAGAGAGACAAAGATAGAAAGAGAAAGAAAAAGAAAGAGAAAGAGAAAAAAGAAAGGGTGAGAAAGAGATGAAAGAAAGAGAGAGAGAGAGAGAGAGAGAAAGAAAGAAAGAAAGAAAGAAAGAAAGAAAGAAAGAAAGAAAGAAAGAAAGAAAGAAAGAGAACTTATGACCACAATTGAGCCCAAAATTTTGGTTTCTAAGCAAAAGCATTAAGTGAGTTTCACCACATTTTCCAAATTGGCCACACCCACCAAGCCATGCCCACCCAGTCACATGACCGCCGAGCCACTCCCACAAAACAGGCCACACCCACAGAATAGGTTCTAAAAAAAATTGAAACCTACCACTGATAAGGACAGTTCCACCATCCTAGTGGATGGTAAGAAAGAGAATGAAGGGGAAGAGGTGAAGGGAAGGTAAAATTTGAAGGGAATACAACAGGGAGAGTAACAATACAATACAATACAATACAATAGCAGAGTTGGAAGGGACCTTGGAGGTCTTCTAGTCCAACCCCCTGCCTAGGCAGGAAACTGTATACCCTTTCAAACATATGGCTATCCAATATCTTCTTTAAAACTTCCAGTGTTGGGGCATTCACAACTTCTGGAGGCAAGCTGTTCCACTGATTAATTGTTCTAACTGTCAGGAAATTTCTCCTCAGTTCTAAGTTGCTTCTCTCCTTGATTAGTTTCCACACATTGTTTCTTGTCCTACCCTCAGATGCCTTGGAAAATAGTTCGACTCCCTCTTCTTTGTGGCAGCCCCTGAGATATTGGAACACTGCTATCATGTCTCCCCTAGTCCTTCTTTCTATTAAACTAGACATACCCAGTTCCTGCAACCATTCTTCATATGTTTTAGTCTCTAGTCCCCTAATCATCTTTGTTGCTCTTCTCTGTACTCTTTCTAGAGTCTCCACATCTTTTCTACATCGTGGTGACCAAAACTGAATGCCGTATTCCAAGTGTGGCCTTCCCAAGGCATTATAAAGTGGTATTAACACTTCATGTGATCTCAATTCTATCCCTATGTTTATGTAGCCTAGAACTGTGTTGGCTTTTTTGGCAGCTGCTGCACACGGCTGGCTCATATTTAAATGGTTGTCCACTAGGACTCCAAGATCCCTTTCACAGTTTCTACTGTTGATCAAGGTACAACCTATTACTGTAACTGTGCATTTCGTTTTTGTTGCTTAAATATAGAATGAAAAGTTGGAATTCCATTTTTTCTCTTTTGTTCAGAATAGATGATTTTTTTTCCCAGAATAGCTCCCCATTGCTTACAATTACAAAGAGGATTTGGAAATTTACAGTTTAACAGAGTTGGAATGGACTTGTAGGTCATCTAGTCCACCACCACCCCATCCAAGCAAACCGTATACCATTTTTGACAGATGGCAGTCCAGGCTCTGCTTGAAAGTTTCCAGTGATGAAGCCCCCAGAATTTCCGAAAGCAAGCTGTTCCATGGGGGTATTGCTCTCACTGTCAGAAATTTCCTCCTTATTTACAGATTGAATATCTCCTTGTTCAGTTTCCATCCATTATTCCTTGTCTGGCCTTCAAGTGCTTTGGAAGTGCTTCAAGTGCTTGACCTCTTCCTCTCTCTGAAAACCCCTCAAATATTGGTCTACTACTATTATGTCTCCCCTGGTCCTTCTTTTCACTACACTACCCATGCCCAGTTCCTGTAACCGTTCTTCATATGTTTTAACCTCCAGTCCCCTGATCATCCTGGTTTCTCTTCTCCACACTCGTTCTAGAGTCTCAACATCTTTTAGAATTCTTGCTTGCAGGAGAGAGCTGTGGTGGCACAGTGGTTAGAGTGCAGTACTGCAGGCTACTTCTGCTGATCACAGACTGCCAGCAGTTTGGCAGATGGAATCTCACCAGGCTCAAGGTTGACTCAGCCTTCCATCCTTCTGAGGTCAATAAAATGAGGACCCAGATTGTTGGGGAAAATATGCTGACTCTGTAAACCACTTAGAGAGTGCTGTAAAGCATTGTGAGGCGGTATATACATCTAAGTGCTATGGCTATTGCTATGTCACAAAAAAGAAATACCTGCCAAGCCTTCAACCTTTGGGTTTCCCAGATCTCACTGCTTTCCGTCCTTGTCCTCCTGGATCTAGACAAATAGGCTGCATGTAAGGCCCAGGCCACAGCCCAGATGGTGTGGTAAATGAAATAGTTGTTCAGACACAGGATCTGATCCATCTCCTCCTGGGACAGAACCTGCAGTTCTCCTCTCTCTCTGCAGCATCTCCAGACTTTCAAAGAAAAGGCATCCTTGGTGTAGGAGCACAGAAAGGATTTCTCTGCAAAGTCTTTTATGGAAGAATAAAACTGCCTGTAGTCTCCATACTTTGACATTTGATTTGTCTTCAAAAGAAAGGAAAGAATGCTGTGAATGAATTGAAAGGGAAATCCCTGCTCTGAGAAATAGAGGTTCATGTCCCAAAGCAGCGTTGTTACCAGGACTTTTCCTGCAGCAGGTTCCAGAATATTTCGATGTAAATATTCTAGAATGGCTATGCCCAAGCTGATCGAATCCATCTCGGTAGCATAAAGAAAGACATTCACTTGTCTCCATTTTAGATACAGGTGAAAATCTATGACGATTTGTTGGCGACCTGTTGGAAGACTCTGGGATATAACTGGACAAATGCCGCTACTTATCAGCAGGGAAGTCAACGTTATCGTGAATTTCTGTCCCTGGTCAGTGTCCGTAGCAAACAGACCAACCAAAGTCCACCTGAAATGGAGGAGAAGTTTGACCATCCCTGAATACTGGAACCCTTCGCCGGGGAGCATGGGGTAGAAGAAAGGAAACTGAGTTTTGTCCTTCAGAATCTGGGAAACAAAATCGTAACTAATCTGAAAAGGAAGGAAAAGTGGTGTTTTGTCTGAGATCCAGGAGAGCCAAAAGGTGAGAAACTGATTTTGTTCCTAATGAAAGGTTAGTTCCATTCCTTGCAGTGGAGAATCCTCTACTTTTATTTATTGATCTCGTGTCCAGATCGAACCTTAAACTGCCAAAATGAGGCCAACATTTGAACCTTGTTATGGGCTAGAAAACAAACTGCTTTCGGTGCATTCTACTGGTAGCAATCAATGGAGCAGCAAATGGACCAGATTCTGCATCTGTCCTCATTTACGCAGCGTGTGGTTATCCACCCAGCAACCTACCCCCAACTTGAGCGTATTAGTCTTATATGTAGGCATTCCCACCTCAACCTATTCAATGTCCTCCAAGTAACATAGGAGAGATCATCAGATCCCTCAGCCATGGCCTCCTCTGGGCTTATTCCTTGTTCCGTAAATTCTCTCCTCCATCTTCTAATTTGTTTTTGCTCCTGCATGCCTACAAGAATATTTGTTGTCATAAAATTATTCCTAGATTTAAGACGATGAATTTGGGGCATGCATCCATTCAGAGGATACCATTGTCTTGCTTGGTTCTCTCCAGTGGTGGGTTCCTACCGGTTCGGACCGGTTCAGTCGAACCGGAAGTGGTTTGGTGGGTCACTGGAACCATTAGTGACCCAGACCTGCCACGCCCTCAAATCAGTTGTCTGGGTGGTGCCATAGGCGGCGCCATCTTGTTTTTTGTTTCTGTGCATGCACAGAGCAATTTGTATTGCACTGCACATGCACGCACAGCACGGGCAGAGCGCCCAGCGCATCCACGAGTGAACCACCACTAGTGACTACCGGAACCCATCCCTGGTTTTCTCGGCATCTGCTGTTACTTTTCTCCTAATCAGTGGTGGATTTCAAAAAATTTTGGAACCTACTCTGTGGGTGTGGCCTCCTTTGTGGGAGTGGCTTGCCGGTCATGTGTTTTCTCTCTCTCGCTCTCTCTCTCTCTCTCTCTTTCCTTCCTTTTGTCTCTCTGTCCCTTTTTTCTTTTTTTCTTTCATCTCTCTCTCACACTCTTTTTCTTTCTTTTTTCTTTTTTTCTTTATTTATTTCTTCCTTTCTTTCTCTTTCTCTCTCTCTCTGTGTCAGTCTGTCTGTCTGTCTGTCTGCCTGACTGCGTGCGTGCGTGCGTGTGTGTGTGTGTGTGTGTGTGTACATGCGCGCGTGTTTGACAGTGGTGGGTTTCAAAAAATTTGGAACCTCTTCTGTAAGTGTGGCCTGCTTTCCGGGTCCACTGGTGGAACCTCTTGTAACCGGTTTGGTAGATTTGACGAACCAGTTCTACCGAATAGGTGTGAACTGGTAGGAACCCACCTCTGCTCCTAATCCTAGGTGGAGGAATGCCAACAAGGCATCCTGTGACTATGTGTACTGTTTCATTGACAGTTTGCTTCGCAACTTCTCCACTGACCCACTGCTTTATGCATTGCTTCTCTCCCCATTTGCTCCTTGAGAGGAAAACCTTTATCCCAGGAAAAGGTCCCCTAATCTGGATTGGGATCATAGACAGAGGGGACAGCTTTGCTTTACTCCTTCCTTCCCTTTGGATAATTCAAAAGATCTTCCTTAAGGTCTATCATTTGCATCATAAAACTCTTGTCTTCAATGACGGGAGAACCTCATCATTAAAATGGTCTTTCTAGCAAAGACTCACCTGTGGGATTTTGTAGGTGCCCAACATGGATGATATCTGGATGGAGAAGCCGGTTTCAGCCCCTTCCAGAACAGCCACTGTGTTTCTCTGTCTCCCACAACCGTAGTTGGGAACGTTGGCCTCCCCCTCTGAAAGCAGATCCAGCAAAGCATCTGAAGTCTTCCATGCACTGAAATAATTTTCATAGACATTGTAACCCAGAGTGATGTTGGGTAAGATATGAGAATCTTGGTTGATCTGCTGGATAGCCAAAAGGAAGGATAGCATTTTCCAGTACTCTGTCAATCGTGCATCCCTGCAAAGATAATACATTAAACATATAGTAACCAATAAAAATAAGATTAAATCATTTTTCTCTTTTTTTACAAAAGTAAAATATTTCTTATCTCTCTTAGACTGATCCTTCATACAATGAATTAGAAAAACCTGAAAAATGTGACACAGAAATAATAAAAAACAATAAATTGCATTAATAAAATATATCCATATTTAAAAACACTAACAATTTGACATTGAAGATATATTGTATTTGCATGGATTGATTCATTTTGAAAAGACTAAGGTCACCCCAGATATCTCCCATAGTTATAAAACTCTGATTTGTTCTAAGATAATCAGTTCCACTGAGGTCTAAAATAATGCTTTTAAGATTAGCTTTGACTTATTTTTCTGGTCTAAGATTTCAGACTGACTTTAAAAATTCACTTGTATCTAGTTATGTTCTCCATATTTAATATTGGAGTTCTTTGACCTATTTTGCCTATGGTAAATGTAGATTCATTAAGTGCACACTCAGACACAAGCCCACAGAGAATGAAGATGTGTGACTCTTGATGAAGCCAATAAAAAAGAGGGCTGTGAAAATATTTATAGACTCCACACATCCTGGACATAGATTGTTTCAACTTCTACCCTCAAAACGATGCTATAGAGCACTGCACCCCAAGGCAACTAGACACAAGATCAGTTTTTTCCCGAACGCCATCATTCTGTTAAACAAATAATTCCCTCAACACTGTCAAACTATTCTATTCTAAACCATTCTATTCTATTCTGATCTCAACTGTGAAAAGTCTTCCTAACTTCCTGACAGTGATTAACCAATGGAACAACTTTCCTTTAGACATTGCAGGAGCTTCATCACTGGAAGCTTTCAAGAAGAGACTGGATTGCCATCTGTCAAAAATGATGTAGAGTCTGCTTGGATGGGGGTTGGAGTAGATGACCTATGAGGTCCCTTCCAACTCTGTTAATCTGTTAAATCTATTAAGTGACACAATGCCTGGCTGGAACTAGTGAAAAAACCCAGAAACAGACCTGCTCTTACGCAGTACAAGAAGACTGACTTACCCCACTATTTGGGTCACAGGTGATTTTCTGAAACTTAACCTGTCGAAGGCAGTCTGAGTTGCAGAGACGATGCCACCAATGGAAAGCTCTCCTGCTCTGTAATAATTCATTGGGCCCCACTTGTCCCTCTGCATTGTCAGGGGGCATTTGGTTACTAGCCCCCCACATACTCTTTTGACCCACAGAAGCAGCAGCAGCAACATGACTCGTGTTCCCAATGATGCTTCCAGGCTGTGCGTGTGGGTTGAACAAAGAGTGTGGAGAAGACGTGGAAGCCAGCTTCTCATTTCAAATCAGTTCCAGCCAAACTTTGGATCCTGCCCTCTGTACTTCTCCAGCTGTGCTCTTATGGATTTCCAATGCCCTAACCTCAGCCCACAAGGTTTCGGTGTGAAATCAAGAAGAATTTCATTGAGGTGTTTGCGTAAAATTTTCTCAAAGATTGCAAAAACGTATCTAGAGAATTAGCACCAAGGCAACCATTCAATCACTATAATTTGGATCATGGCAACGAGGATGGAAGTCACAGATGGGGTCCATACTCTGGAGATGAGCCATTGAGTGAGACAGGAGAACTTGGCTCCAAACCTCTCTGAGAAAATACCTTTATGCAAACCCACGTCATGGCCAAGTATTAGGTTGAGTGTAGATAGAGGTCGCCTTCAACTTTTGACCACAATCGAACCTAACATTTCTGCCGTTCAGTGAGACAGTTGTTAAATGGGTTTTGCCCCCATTTTGCATTCTCTCTTGTCACTGTTGTTCAGTGAATCACTGAAGTTGTTAAGTTAGTAACACAGTTGTTAAGTGAATCTAGCTTCCCCATTGACTTTGCTGGTCAGAAGGTCACAAAAGGGGGTTGCATGAACTCGGGATACTGGGAATGTCATAAATATGAGCCAGTTGCCAAGCACTTGAATTTTGATCACCTGGCCATGGGGATGCTGCAATGGTTGTAAATGTGAAAAATGGCTATAAGTCACTTTTATCAGTGCTGTTATAAACTTCGAATAGTCATTAAATGAACTGTTGTAAGTCGAGGACTACCTGTCACCATATATAGGTCTGAATATAATTGAACTCTGGGTATATTAGCCTCCCTCCATTGTAGGTACAGGTAGTCCTCCACTTGTGACCATAATTAAGTCAAAAATTATGGTCATAATATTTTGATCTGTTTAAACATCTTGGGTAATATTCCAGATAGATAGATGGATAGATGGATATGACAGATAAATGATAGATGATAGATAGAGATTAGAATTGAATAAAACAGAACAGAATAGAATAGAATAACAGAGTTGGAGGGGACCTTGGAGGTCTTCTAGTCCAACCCCCTGCCTAGGCAGGAAACCCTACACCACTTCAGACAAATGGTTATCCAACCTCTTCTTAAAAACTTCCATTGTTGGAGCATTCACAACTTCTGGAGGCAAGTTGTTCCACTGGTTAATTGTTCTAATTCCCAGGAAATTTCTCCTCAGTTCTAAGTTGCTTCTCCCCTTGATTAGTTTCCACCCATTGCTTCTTGTTCTGCCCTCAGGTGCCCTGGAGAATAGTTTGACTCCCACTTCTTTGTGGCAACCCCTGAGATATTTGAAGACTGGTATCATGTCTCCCCTAGTCCTTCTTTCTATTAAACTAGACATACCCAGTTCCTGCAACAATTCTTCATATGTTTTAGCCTCCAGTTACCTCATCATCTTTGTTGCTATTCTCTGTACTCTTTCTAGAGTTTCAACATCTTTTTTACCTCTTGGTGGCCAAAATTGGATGCAGTATTCAAAGTGTGGCATTATCAAGGCATTATAGGTAAAGGTAAAGGTTCCTCTCACACATATGTGCTACTTGTTCCTGAATCTAGGGGGTGATGCTCATCTCCGTTTCAAAGCCGAAGAGCCAGGACTGTCTGAAGACATCTCTGTCATCATGTGGCCGGCATGACTAAACGCTGAAAACGTAGGAAAAGCTGTTACCTTCCCACCAAAGGTGATTCCTATTTTTCTACTTGCATTTTTACACGCTTTCGAACTGCTAGGTTGGCAGAAGCTGGGACAAGCAATGGGAGCTCACTCCTTTAAACGGCGCTAGGGATTCGAAACGCCAAACTGCCAACCTTTCTGATCAACAAGCTCAGCGTCTTAGCCACTGAGCCACCACATACCTCAGACCAAGGCATTATAAAGTGGTATTAACTTGATTCTATCCCTCTGTTAATGCAGCCTAGGACTGTGTAGGCTTTTTTGGAAGCTGCAGCATCCAGGGGCAGGGAGGACCATAACAGTTTATTTAAATGTTAATTTTGCTCTTTTTTTTATGCACAATTTTCTCTTTCTGTAATTTTGTCTAGCTTCATTTTGCTTTTGTATTTCTTTTTCTTTCTATTTTTTTGTTTCTGTATTTTAATGTCTTGAATAAAAATAAGAAAATTTTGGGGGAAAGGGAATAACAAATAGGAGAACCTGAAACCAAGTATTGATCAATATAATGGAGAAAAGTCTTTATTCTCAGGACTTTTGCTGTGGTGTAGTAAATGATATAAAACAAGTAAAGGAAAAAAGGAATATGCTTCCCGTATTTTAAATATTCTCTTCATTCAAAAGAAGTTCAAGCAGAATCCTCAATGGATCCTTGATTGACTTGATACCACAAAAAGAGACCAACTCTATTCAGACCCGAGCATGCCTGTTTGCACACATGCTGACAGTCTCCCTTGAAATTAGTTTGCATAAAAGGGGCATGGTGGCTCAGTGGCTAAGACACTGAGCTTGTCGATCAGAAAGGTTGGTGGTTCAGCAGTTCAAATCCCTAGCGCCACGTAATAGAGTGAGCTCCCATTACTTGTCCCAGCTTCTGCCAACCTAGCAGTTTGAAAGCATGTAAAAATGCAAGTAGAAAAATAGGGACCACTTCGGTGGGACGGTAACAGGATTCCGTGCACCTTTGGAATTTAGTCATGCTGGCCACATGACCACGAAGACGTCTTTCGGACAGCGCTGGCTCTTTGGCTTTGATACGGAGATGAACACCGCCCCCTAGAGTCGGGAACGACTAGCACATTTGTGCGAGGGGAACTTTTACCTTATCTTCTTTAGTGAACTTTCTCTTCTCTCTCTCTCAGTGGCTCATCTCCAAACTTGGGACCCCATCTGTGACTTCTCTCCTCATTGCTATTATCCTAATTATATTGCTTGAGTTGTTGTCTTAGTGCTAATTCTCTAGAGACATTTCTGCAACCTTTCAGAAGATATGACCAAAAAAAAAACCCCACATGTGTTTGCACTTTGATTGCAGACTATAGCCTTGAGGGTTGATGCCATGGCATTGGAAATCTCTGGGAGCATAAATGGTTCTAGACAGAGAGAGAACCTAGGGCAGGTGAGGAGGTTTTTCTCTTCCCTGTTTTAAAAACGAAGACTTGGATGCATTCTGACTGAAACAAGAAAGCTTCCTTCCATCTCTTCTTCCCAATCTTTGTTCCAACCACACATTGGACTGGAGGCTCCCTTGGGAACAGGACATGTTGGTATTTCTGCTGCTTCTGTGGGTCCAGGGAGTCTGGGGGTTCCTCAAAGCCAAATGCCCTCTGACGCTGCAGAGGGATAAGATAGACCCAAAGAATCATTACAGGCCGGGAGACTTTTCCATTGATGGCATCATCTCTGCCACTCAGGCTACATTTCAAAGATTAAGTTTTGAAATATCTCCTGTGACTCCGGTATCTATGTAAGTTAATCTATGTATGCCAATCTTCCTTCACTGCGTTAACAGATTTAACAGATTAACAGAGTTGGAAGGGACCTCATAGGTCATCTAGTCCAATCCCCCACCCAAGCAGGAGTCTCTACACCATTTCTGACAAATGGCAGTCCAATCTCTTCTTGAAAGCCTCCAGTGATGAAGTTCTCATAGCTTCCAAAGGCAAGTTGTTCCATTGGTTGATTGTTCTCACTGTCAGAAACGTTCTCCTTATTTCCAGGTTGAATCTCTCCTTGTTCAGTTTCCATCCATTATTCCTTATCTGGCCTTCAGGTGCTTTGGAAAATAGCTTGACCCCCTCCTCTCTGTGGCAGCCCCTCAAATATTGGAAGGCTGCTATCATGTCTCCCCTGGTCCTTCTCTTCACTAGACTAGCCATGCCCAGTTCCTGCAACCGTTCCTCGTATGTTTTAGCCTCCAGTCCCCTAATCATCCTTGTTGCTCTTCTCTGCATTCTTTCTAGTGTCTCCACATCTTTTTTACACCGTGGGGACCAAAACTGGATGCAGTACTCTAGGTGTGGCCTTACTAAGGCTTTATGGAGTGGTATTGGCACCTCACTTGATCTTGATTGTATCCCTCTGCATTAGAGCTACTGTATTTCTGATTTACTCCAAAAGTTCCAGCTATTTCACCTTTGTGGATTTATTTTAGACCCTACAACTAATGAGCTTCCCTTGACTTTCTCAAGTACATTAATCAAGCAGGGAACTTCTGTCTTTCTGACAAATAACCACTTTATTTTTATTGTTGTTGTTATTAATATTTTTATTGTGCATTTTCCTTTATTCTATTTCCTTTATTTCGCAGCAGCAGTATAATGGTTGTATCCAATCCTTTTTAAATATACATGATTTAATACACCCTAATCACTATCATTTTTTCTCTTAATCATATAATCTAGTCTCTTTTTAAATACAAAATATTGTAATTGTATCCGTTGTTTCCATGGTTATAGCAATAGCAATAGCAATAGCAGTAGACTTATATACCGCTTCATAGGCCTTTCAGGCCTCTCTAAGCGGTTTACAGAGAGTCAGCATATTGCCCCCAACAATCTGGGTCCTCATTTTACCCACCTCGGAAGGATGGAAGGCTGAGTCAACCCTGAGCCGGTGAGATTTGAACCGCTGACCTGCTGATCTAGCAGTAGCCTGCAGTGCTGCATTTTAACCACTGCGCCACCTTGGCTCTTGGCTCGTAACACTCTATACATTTTGATTTACAGTTGTGTACAGTCTGATAATAATATTGCTTGCAATACATATTCTTCTGTATAACTTTGTACCTGTATTTTTTTCTAGTTTGTTGATCTTCTTTCATTATTAATTTTCTAATCTCTGCATCTATTGTCTAACCAATTATGTCCCATATTGAGTACTATTCTGTGTCTCCTTTAGCTTTAAATTCCATCGTTAATCTGTCCATTTCGACACATTCTAATATTTTCTTTATTACTGTTTCAGCTGTAGGTTTACTTCCATTTTTTCCAATTTTGCGCATATGTAATTCTAACTGCTATTATTAGGTGCAAACTTAAATATATAATTATTTTATTGTAGTTCCCTGATAGTATGCATAATAAGAATAATTCTGGTTTTAGGTCTATCAAATAGCCACTTTCCTTGACATTCTTGGAGTACAGCTGGACTGTGCGTAGGTAATTCCTCCCTTCTTCTGCTACTTCCTTACCCCATTAAGACATCAACATTAATTCGAAAAAGCAGGAAAACTAATTTGCTTTCCTACACTAAAAAGCCAATAGCCTCCCCTTTCTGTTTTTAGTTCTTACATTCAATCATAATATGAAAAAAATCCCAGATCAGCTGTGATTATTTCACTGCATTGTCATATCTGTCATTCCTATTGTAAACTGACATCAAATGCCCTAATCCTAAAATGATTTAAAGGGAAATTAAGCTCAAGATTTGAGACAGTGGACATCAGAATAGAAATATGTGCAGGAATCAATAGCCTAAGATCAAGAGTCACAGCTTACTTCATGAATTTGTGTCTAAGCATGCACTTAATGATGCTATCTTTAATGATGTTAAAAGTAGGTCAAACAACTCCCATATTAAATACTGAAGAACAGAGAGAGAAAAAGAGAATACCGGTAATTAAAATCAGTCTGAAATCTTAGGCCAACAGAAAGGATACTGACAATCTCAAGAATAAGCCAAAGCTAACAATAGATAGACTCCTTCAGGCCTAAATTGAACTGAGTATCTTAAAATGAAATATAAATTGAAAGAATCTCAGATTTTCCTTAAAATATAGGCAATATCTTGGGAAATCTCTTAGGCATGTTAGGAAATATAAAACAAGC
This sequence comes from Thamnophis sirtalis, assembly GCF_051295495.1. Lineage (NCBI taxonomy): Eukaryota > Metazoa > Chordata > Lepidosauria > Squamata > Natricidae > Thamnophis > Thamnophis sirtalis. Next base: position 14,514,478 of record NW_028261383.1, on the reverse strand, counting down.
CATGAAATATATGTCATCAAATGTCACTCAAATGTAGTGCTTTGAAATATAATCAGTTATATTTTATTCATACAGTTTGCAGTTTCTTATTATTTTCATGTTATATCATTTTCAGAATTGCTTTCACCCATTCAGAAGAATTCTTGGGCTAAGTCAAATGAGAAGTTATCTTGTAAAAATAGAATCAATAAAATGTTAATTTCATTGATCAATGCGTTATCTTTTCAGGGTAAGGTTGACACAATACTGGAAAATCCTTTCCTTCCTTTTTGCTATCCAGGAGATCAACCGGGAATCCCGTTTCTTGCCCAACATCACTCTGGGTTACAATATCTATGAAAATTATTTCAATCCAGAAAGGACTTCAGATGCTTTGCTGGACCTGCTATCAGGCGGAGAGGCCAATGTCCCCAACTACAGTTGTGGGAGGCAGAGAAACACAGTGGCTGTTCTGGAAGGGTCTGAAACCGGCTTCTCCGTCCAGATTTCTACCATGTTGGGCACCTACAAAATCCCACAGGTGAGTCTTGGCTGAGAAGATCAATTTTAATTGTGCAGCTTTGGGTCAGAGATCCTTCTGGGACAGAATTACCTTTTGGCTTTCAGGGGTCTCAGATAAAACACCACTTTTCCTTCCTTTTCAGATTAGTTACAACTTTGTTTCCCAGATTCTGAAGGATAAAATTCAGTTTCCTTTCTTCTACCCAATGCTCCCTACGGAAGGGTTCCAGTATTCAGGAATGGTCAAACTGCTCCTCCATTTCAGGTGGACTTTAGTTGGTCTGATTGCTCCAGAGAGTGACCAGGGGCAGAAATTCATGATAACGTTGACTTCGATGCTGATAAGGAACGGCATTTGTCCAGTTATATCACAGCGATTCTTAACCACCACTCGTAAGATCGTCATCAATTTGCCTTCATTTCAGAATTGGAGGCAAGTGAACGTCTTTCTTTACGCTGCAGAACTTGATTCGATCAATGCAGGACTAGCAATTTTAGACTGGGTACAGCAAAGGATTAAGGAACCTGCTGCAGGAAAAGTCCTGGTGACAACGGTGCTCTGGGACTTAACTTACTATTTGACCGACCAGGGACTTTCCTTTCATTTCATGCATAGCATTGTTTCCTTTCTTTTGAAGACGAATCAATTGACAAAGTGTGGTGGGTATCGGAAGCTTTACGTCTTCATGAAAAACTTTGCAGAGAAAGCCTACCTGTGCTCAGACACCAAGGATGACTTTTCTGTGAAAGTTTGGGGACGGTGCAAAGAAAGAGATGAACTGGAGACACTGTCCCTGGAAGAGATGGGCCAGATCCTTTGCTTAGACAACTATTACACTTACGAGGCCATCTGGGCTGTGGGGTGGGCCTTACACGCGGCCTATTTTTCCAGATCCAAGAGGACAAAGATGGAAGGCGGTAAGACATTGGGATTTTCAAGGCTGAAGGCTTGGCAGGTATTTCTTTTCTGATACATGCATCTCTCCCGCAGCCAAGAATTCCTTTTTGGAATTGTGAGAACTGGACAGCTATCCTGGAAAATGAAATCATTTATTCTGAATTTAAAAAAAATGAATTGATTTTCAACTGTCCACTCCTCTCCACTTGGGATTCCCTTCAATCCGTTCTCTTCTTTAGCAATAGATTCTCTTTTTAATTTGGTTTTCAAAAAGAACGTTACAAGCCATCTTTTCCCTCAATCAAATGTCTCTTAATGTCCTACTTCTCTTTGCAAGCAAGCAATCAGAATAGAGCTTGGAGGTCTTCTAGTCCAACCCCCTGCTGAAGCAGGAGATCCTATACAATGTCCAGGCACTTCTCGAAAGCTTCCAGTGATGAAGCACCCACAACTTCTGAAGAAAAGCTGTTCCCCTAGTTAATTGTCCTGTTAGGAAGGTTCTCCTTCATTCCAGATTGCTTCCTTCCATGATTAGTTTCCATCCATTGTTTTTTGTCTTGCCTTCCTCTACTTTGTATAATATATTGACACACACACACACACACACCTCTTTTTGTGGCAGCCCTCATATACTGGAATTATGAGCCGAGGTGGCGCAGTGGTTAAATGCAGCACTGCAGGCTACTTCAGATGACTGCAGTTCTGCAGTTCGGCTGTTCAAATCTCACCAGCTCAGGGTTGACTCAGCCTTCCATCCTTCTGAGGTGGGTAAAATGAGGACCCGGATTGTTGTTGGGGGCGATATGCTGACTCTGTAAACCGCTTAGAGAGGGCTGAAAGCCCTATGAAGCGGTATATAAGTCTAACTGCTATTGCTATTGCTACTGCTATCATGTCACACCTAGTGACAAGCAAAAGAAAATTGAGCCAGGGCTCACCATCAATGAAGCATGCCTCCTTAGTCCCATAAGATCAGCTATAGGAGAAATTCTAGAGACTTTAGAAAGAGTGCAGAGAAGAGCAACAAAGATGATTGGCAGATTGGAGGCCAAAACATATAAAGAACAGTTGTTGGATTGGGTATGCCTAGTTTAATGAAAAGAAGGACTAGGTGTGACATGACAACAGTGTTCCAATATCTCAGGGGCTGCCACAAGGAAGAGGGAGTCAAACTGTTCTCCAAAGTACCTGAGGGTAGGACAAGAAGCTCTTTTAAAGGAAAGAGACTTGGGAACTGGACAAAGATAGTTGGAGGGAGGGGGATAATCAAAATAACCTTGCTAAATTAAAGCTGCAACAGGCTTTCAATTCTCATTAATATTCTCCAGACAGGGCAGGTCAAGAAACAGATAATATAGGCACTACAGGTACAGTATTATATTTTTCCATGGGAATAATTTCAGAATCCAGAAACTATTCAAATATTAAGGATTAGATTTCAACCATTGATAGATTTGTCTCCTGAAAAACTTGGAAAAATGAATCTGAGACCTTCATTGTTTTGTAGTCCCACAAATTAATTTCTTTCCACAGATATCCCATCTAAATATTCCCATTTTCTCTTCCATTCCAGCTTCATCCTTTCCTTGAAAACCTTGAGTTGTATAATGCATCCATAAATGGGGTGTTTCTGGATTCGAAAGGAGATCTGACAGCTGATCTAGTCATTGTCAACTGGCTGTTTCTCAACAAGTCCTGTAAAAAAATCCTGGTTGGCACCCTAGAAAAACAGGGATCTCTGGACTTCACATTTATGGTTCATCTGAAAGGGGTGTCATTGATGGATCAGCTGAACAAGGTAGGAAAACCTCTTTTCAGTCTTTGTGACTCTCTTGCCAACAGGATTGTTTTCTTGGGATCAAGGGGGGCTTTGAATTTTTTAACAGAGTTGGAAGGGATCTTGTAGGTCATCTAGTCCAGTGGTCCCCAACCCCCGGTCCGCGGACCGGTGCTGGGCCGTGGAGTACCTGGCACCGGGCCGCGCAGCGGCCGGGGGCCATGATCGCTGCAGCGGCCGGGGGCCATATTTGCAACTTTGTAGTCCTCATCAACGCGCCCTTTCTCTGCCCCCCCCCCGCCGCCCCAGATGTGCGGGGCTGGGGGGGCGAGGGGAGGCCCGATCTCCCCCCCGCCCTCTTGCTCTGCTCGCCCCGGGAGGGAGGGGGCAGCGGCGGCGGCCTCGGCCCGAACTTGGGATGCTGCTGGCGGAGGCTGCCTGGAAGGCGAAACTTTCTCCGTGGACTTGCCCGGCCCGCCTGCCCCGTGGAATGATGAGGGGGGGGCAGGAGGGGGCGGCGGCGCTGCATTTTCCTCCCAAGGAGAAACTAAGGTTGCGGGGGGGAGGGGCGCAGCGCGGCCGTTTCGGGGGAACTTGGGGAGCTTCGCCGTTCCGAGAGGCGCTTCGCGCGCAGCCCCACCCAGGTGGGAGATGTTTTCCTCCACCGAGGCGGGGAGGGGGGGCTTTACGTAAGACTCGCGGCGCAGCTCTGCCCCCCCTCCTGGAGTGTCACCTGCCTCCCGCCCCTCCCCCCCGCCGCTCCACCGCAGCGCTTTTTGCGTCAGGCCGGCGGGGCTCTCGGGGGCCCTTCGGCCGCAGCCCGCCTTCTCCCCCTCTTCCCTTCATGGAGCGCGGCACGGAGGCCCACCCCCTCGGAAGCAGCCGGCCTCCGCCGCGCCAGCCGCCCGCCCGCCCGAAGTAGGACACGGCGCCATCTTTTTCCCCCGCCGAACTGCAGCGAGGAAAAAGGGCTGCCCGAGCGAGCGGATCGCGGGGTCGGTTCCCCCTCCCTTCCCCCGGCGGCCGAGGAGGAGGAGGCGGGGCGGCCTCGCGGGCTGTCGGCCTTGGCGTGAAGGAAGCCCCCCCCGCCCTGCGGAACGCGCGCCCAGGATGGCCGCCCTCCCACCCGCCGGTCCGGAAGGCCGAGGGAGGCTCGTCTGACTGGTCCGCGGCGATAAAAAGGTTGGGGACCACTGATCTAGTCCAACCCGCTGCCCAAGCAGAAGACCCTACACCATTTCATCAACATCCTCCAAGACAGGCAACAATACTTTGGTAAGATATTAAATTCTCTGTGAGAAATATATCCATAAAGGTAAAGGTAAAGGTTCACCTCGCACATATGTACTAGTCGTTCCCAACTCTAGGGGGCAGTGCACATCTCCGTTGCAAAGCCAAAGAGCCAGCACTGTCCAAAGAGTCTCCATGGTCATGTGGCCGGCATGACTAAATGTTGAAGGTGCATGGAATGCTGTTACCTTCCCTCCAAAGGTGGTTCCTATTTTTCTACTTGCATTTTTACATGGAGCTCACTCCATTACGTGGTGCTAGGATTTGAACCACCGAATTGCCGACCTTTCTGATCAACAAGCTCAGCATCTTAGCCACTAAGCCACTGTGTCCCAATAATATATCCTTACCAATAAAGAAAAATGTTTGTAGCTCAAACATCTCATGTTGACATGAGGGGTCCTTGGTGCTCTCTGAGCTTGGTAGTTTTCTTGCAGACATTTCATTGCCCAAATTAGGTAACATCATCAGAGCAGCTAGTTGGGTAATGCAAGAAAACAAGCAAGCTCAGAGAGCACAAATACCCATCAATAGAACTTTAACAATTTAAGGAAACTATCCACTACTCTTCTCTGAAGAGAAATGTGTTAGAACCCCAAAGGAAAAATAATCCATTAAACGCTACTTTGAACATTTAAAAATGTACATTTAGAATCCCAATTAAAAACAGAAGTATACAAAAAAAATTAAAAAGAGGGAATGGAAGCAACAAAGTAGATTGTTGAAGTCTTTACATAGATTTCAAATTTACCAAAGCTAAGCCTTGAGATCACCAACCCCTTTCTCTTTTCACCAATTCTGGAAATTAAATCATAAGACATTTTCTGGATGGTCCTCTTCTCTCTGCTCAGCCCCTGCCTCCTTCCAGTTGTGCAGAAAGCTGTCATCCTGGGTTCATGAAGGTGCCTCAGGAAGGGAAGCCCATCTGCTGTTTCAACTGTCTTCTATGTCCTGAAGGAACCATCTCCACCATGGAAGGTGAGTGGCATTGGAGGATGCTGTCTATGCATGGGAGAGAAGTGTCTAGTTTCATCAGAAAAATAGATGGCCTTTCAGGAGAATCAGACTTGGAAGGGACGATTAAGTCCATGAGAGGTTTTTTTTTTATTTCAGGAGATCACGATAAGCGTCCCAAAGTCAGCCTAAATTTGAACCAAGGATTATAGCTTTCTACAAAACAAGGAGCTTTAAAGTAAATGTTACTCTTGCTCTTTTTCAGACACAGAAGAATGCATCAAATGTCCAGCAGATCAATATCCAAACAAGAACCAAGACACCTGTGTCCCCAAAATCAAGACATTTCTATCCTATCAAGAAAAATTGGGGGTCATCTTGATGTCCATTGCCCTGTTCCTCTCTTTAATCACATGCTTTGTCTTAGGGATTTTCTTTAAATTCCAGGAAACTCCCATAGTCAAAGCTAACAATAGGGATCTTTCTTATATCCTTCTTGTTTGTCTCCTGCTTTCCTTCTTCACTTCCTTCTTGTTCATTGGCCAGCCAAATAGAGCCACCTGCTTTCTTCGACAAACAGCATTCAGCATCATCTTCTCTGCTGCCATTTCTTCAGTTTTGGCTAAAACAATCACAGTGGTGCTGGCTTTCATGGCCAGAAAACCAGGGAATAATGTGCAGAGATGGCTGGGAAAGAGCTTTGCCAACTCCATCATCCTTTCTTGCTCTGGTCTCCAAGTTGTCCTCTGCAGTATCTGGTTGGGAGCTTTCACCCCCTTCCCTGAGTCTGACATGCACTCACTATCTGGGGAAATCATTCTACAGTGCAATGAAGGCTCCGTTGCCATGTTCTACAGTGCCCTTGGCTACATGGGCTTCCTGGCTGCCATTTGCTTCACAGTGGCTTTCCTGGCCAGGAATCTGCCTGGAGCCTTCAATGAAGCCAAGTTGATCACCTTCAGCATGCTGGTCTTCTGCAGTGTCTGGGTGTCCTTTGTGCCCACCTACCTGAGCACCAAAGGGAAATACATGGTGGCCGTGCAGGTCTTCTCCATCTTGTCCTCCAGTGCAGGACTTCTGGGCTGCATCTTCATGCCCAAGTGTTTCATTATTTTCCTAAGACCAGATCTGAATACAAAGGAACATGTGATGTCAAAATAAAATAGGAACATGAGTTTTGGTAAATATGTTCCAAAATTTCAGTTAATCATTTTGATAAACAAGCCTTAAAATTTTAATGCCCTCCACCACCACTACCCCAAAAATACCTCCAGAAAGTCCAATAATATTGCCCTTTCAGTAGCCTCCCCAGACAACACCAATTCCATTTTAGTCAACATAGGTGCCCATACATGGGAAGAACTTTTCCTATTGAGAGTCCTATCCCCTGTCAAATTGCCTCATGAGTAAGTTGCAAAATTCTATCTAACATGCTACTTGCAAATGAATCATGCTGTGATCTCACCATATCAATATGGTGGTGAATATTCCTTCCAACTCCGGATTTTGACATCTGCTCTGAGACAACATGGAGGCCTAATGTATGTCTGCCTTCAAGTGTCTGGCCTAAGATTCCCTGAGAAAAGATCATGCTTGTTGACAAAGTCAAAAAGTTCTCATTCTCACCGTAGCCCTAGAAGCAGAGGTGGGTTCCTCACAGTACGGTACACCAGAAGAGGTAGTGAAAATCTGGCGTACCAGACCAGACCAGTAGTAATGGTAGCCTGGCCACACCCTTGAACTGGTTCTCCCATCAGAAGCAAGGGGAAAAAAGGCTTTAAAAAGTAAGAGAGAGAGAGACAGAGGGAGGGAAGGGAGAAAGAAAGAGAAAGAAAAAGAAAGAAAGAGAAAGAAAGAGGGAAGGAGGGAGGTATTAGAAGAAAACTCACTTTTTAGCCGGGAGATTCAGCAAAGGAGAAAAACAAATGCTGTTGCTTTAAATCTGAGTCTCCAAACTGAGCATGCCTGGCTGTGGAATTCTGGGAGTTGAAGTCCACAAGTCTTAATGCTGCAAACTTTGGAGACCCTTGTTTCAAATTGAAAAGCTGCTTGGAAGGAGGTTTGCAAAGTGACATTCAGCAGTTTGTTTCTGGGTCAGCTGAACAACAAACTGCATAAAAGGAAGGATTCTTATATGGTTCTATGTTTTTGAAGTTTTGGGGTTTGTGCAATATGGACTTTGTGTTTGGATGATTCCCCTGCTTGAGTGAATAGAGCCAAACTTTCTATAGGCTCATTGTCTCATTATGTCTATCTGGCAGGAGTGTGGAATGAGACTCAGGCAGGTTTCTTTGTTAGCAGCTTGATTTTTCCTTTTCTGGGAGCCTTTTTTATGAGCAATATTTTATTTGGGATGGGGTTGCTTCCTACAGAGGAAAGGGAGAAAGAAAGATAGACAGCACAGCACATCACAGCACAGCAATTTAGGGCTAGAAGGCTACTTGGAGGTCATCTAGTCCAACCCCCTGCTGTAGCAGGAAACCTTACATTATCTGGATTATTTTGGTGCCTCTAACAGAGAGGAAAATTGCCAGAAAGGAGAAGGAGTTTATTAGGACAAAGCTGCCATGCAGAGGAAGGCAGAGATAGTCCTTGGTTTATTACTACAATTGAGCCCAAAATTTTGGTTGCTAGGCAAGAGCGTTGTTAAGTGAGCTTCACCACATTTTACAAGTTGGCCATGCCCACCCAGTCACATGACCACTAAGCCATGCCTACAAAATATGCCACTCCCACAGAATAGGTAGTAAAAAAAATTGAACCCCACCCCTGCCTAGAAGAATAAGAGGCCCCCAAACCCAAAGCCACTCAGTCTTGCCAGGGTTCAGCTGAAGTCTGTAGGTAGGGCTATTAGCAGATAGCTGAGCTCACAGCCTAAGGACCCTGTATACCAGTTAGCAAAAATGGGACTAACCAAATTTGAAAACTTGAAATCAGCTATTGATCAATATAATGGATAAAAATCATTCTTGGGATGTTTGCTGTGGTTTGATAAGCTGCACAAAAGGACTAAGAAAAAAAGGAATATTCTTTCCATATTTCATTTATTATCTTTGTTCATTCAATGGTTAGATGGCCTAAATGTGGATATTTGAACAAAGATCTTTTTGTAACATTTATATTTTATTGTGTGATTCAATAAAATCTAGGTGAAATGTTAATATAGATTGTTAGTCCATGATAATATGACATAAGCTAAATAATAAGTGGAAGGGACGCAGTGGCTCAGTGGCTAAGATGCTGAGCCTGTCGATCAGAAGGTGGGCAGTTTGAATCCCTAGCGCCGTGTAACGGAGTGAGTTCCCATTGTTTGTCCCAGCTTCTGCCGACCTAGCAGTTCTAAAGCACATTAAAAATACAAGTAGAAAAATAGGGACCACTTTTGGTGGGAAGGTAACAGCATTCCATGCACCTTCAGTGTTTAGTCATGCCACCCACGTGACCATGGAGACATCTTCGGACAGCACTGGCTTTTCGGCTTAGAAACGGAGATGAGCACTGATCCCTAGAGCCGGAAACAACTAGCCCACGTGCAGGAGAACATTTACCTTTTACCTTAAATATTATAAAATATATAGCTTCATAGTGCTTTACAACACAAGTGGTTTACAGAATCAGCATATTGCTGACTTTACCTCATTTTACCTCATTTTACCAACCTTGGAAGGGTGGAAGGCTGAGTCAACCCTGAGCTGGTGAGACTCGAACTGCCAAAGGCAGAATTAGTCTGCAATACTGCATTCTAACCACTGCACCACCATGGCTCTAAATAATAAATACCTATAGTTGAAATTCAACATTAAACGTTAATTGAAAGGCAAGGGAAGGGCCTTCAGGGTGCTAACCAGCCCCATGGATACATGCTCCTCTTTGAGTCCCAAGCAAGATGGCAGAGCTGTGTCTTTAGACAGTTCCAAAAATCCAGGAGAGCCATGACCCACCTCACCTCTGGGAAGATAAAGTTCCAATGGGTGAAGGCAATGGCAGAGAAGACTGCCTTCTTGGACTTCACCACTTGGAATTCTTTAACTGAGGGAACCACAACATACCTTCCCTATCTAGCCAGGTGTGATAGGATGATATAAATGTCAACTTGCAAAGCAATCATGGTCTGCTCTTGAGTTGCCATAGGCAGGAAGTTGGGAGAACTGATGGAGCAGTTCAGCAGCCACATTCAGAAGCAAATTCCACATACACCTTCCTCAAAGTTGGATCTCAGATTACCAGAGCTGGCCTGAAAGGTGTGGGTTTTACAGCCCACGAAAGTGCCGTGTCAGACAATGTGATTAATGACACACTCTGGGAGGAGGGGGGAAAGAGGGTCACTGTTGACCATAACCTGCTACTAGATAAAGTAGAAGAATGTGGGTTAGACAGCATCACCACCCGATGGATTTGTAACTGGCTGACCAAACGTACTCAACGTGTAGTCCTCAATGGAACTGCAGCTTCATGGAGGGAAGTATGCAGTGGAGTACCCCAAGGCTCTTTTTTGGGCCCAGTACTCTTCAACATCTTCATCAATGATTTGGATGAGGGAATAAATGGGGAACTCATCAAATTTGCAGATGACACCAAGCTGGCAGGAATAGCCAACACTCCAGAAGATAGGCTAAAGATACAGAAGAATCTTAACAAACTTGTACATTGGGCACTATCTAATAAAATGAAATTCAATGGTGAAAAGAGTAAGGTTCTACATTTAAGCAACAAAAATGAAATGCACAGGTACAGTATAGGTGGTACCTTGCTCAATAGTAGTAACAGTGAAAGAGATCTTGGTGTCCTAGTGGACAACCATTTAAACATGAGCCAGCAGTGTGCAGCAGCTGCCAAAAAAGCCAACACAGTTCTAGGCTGCATAAACAGAGGGATAGAATCAAGATCACGTGAAGTGTTAATACCACTTTATAATGCCTTAGTAAGGCCACACTTGGAATACGGCATTCAATTTTGGTCACCACGGTGTAGAAAAGATATGGAGACTCTAGAAAGAGTGCAGAGAAGAGCAACAAAGATGATTAGGGGACTGGAGACTAAAACATATGAACAACAGTTGCAGGAACTGGGTATGTCTGGTTTAATAGAAAGAAGGACCAGGGGAGACATGATAGCAGTGTTCCAATATCTCAGGGGCTGCCACAAAGAAGAGGGAGTCAAACTATTTTCCAAGGCACCTGAGAGTAGAACAAGAAGCAACGGATGGAAACTAATTGAGAAGCAACTGAGAATTGAGGAGAAATTTCCTGACAGGGAGAACAATTAATCAGGGGTCAAGCCATTTTCCAAAGCACTTGAAGGCCAGACAATGAAGTTGAACAATTTGCCTCCAGAAGTTGTCAATGCCCCAACATTGGAAGTCTTTAAGAAGATGTTAGATAGCCATTTGTCTGAAACGGTATAGAGTTTCCTGCCTAGGCAGGGGGTTGAACTAGAAGACCTCCAAGGTCCCTTCCAACTCTGCTATTGTATTGTATTGTATTGTATTGCATTGCATTGCATTGCATTGTATAAATCACATGTGGCAGAGTTGACTTCACTCAGGAACAGTGCTGACATGTTGCTCCTAATAAATAACTGGATTTCTTTTGAAATTTGGCTTGAGGCTTATGAGTTAATTAGGGCATCCGTCAGAACTTGACATAATATATTATTATATTGGCATCCTTCAGTCTCAAAAGACTATGGTATCGTGCTCTGGAAAGATGTCCTAAAGCAGCATCTGGTGTGGCTAAAACAGCCAATTCGAGAGTGGCAATCCCTTCCACACTGAGGGCAGATACATTCTGTCCCCTATCCAGCCCCCAGATTTCGCTGGTTCCGGGACTGCCTCTTTGCTTCAGCCTGCCAAACAAGTATCTCTTTGAATTGGAGAAGGCAATAAAGGGATAAAAATGGTTCTACATGTACCGGTAACCTTGCCCCATGCCATGTAAGGCTTTAAAGGTTCCAACCAACACCTTGAATTGGATCTAGAAACAGACCGGCACACAATATAGCTGAATGCACAGAATGCATCTTCTTTGGGCCCCCAAGATTGCTCACATAGCTGCATTCTGCACCAGCTGAAACTTCTGGATACTGTCAAAAATAGCTGCATATAGAGTTTGTTGCAATGATCTAAGCAGCAGTTAATGAGGGCGTGAGTCATTGATCAATGGGCTCCTATTTAAACACATGCTAAAATTCTTTCTGGACACTGGTTTTCAAAAATGTATTTTCTTAAAGAGATATTTTTCCAGCCTGGCTCTGTGGCTCATCTCCAAAGTTTCAACGCCATCTGTGACTTCTCCTCTCGCTGCCTTGATACAAATTATAGGGTTGAATAATTGCTGTCTTCGTACTAATTCTCAGGAGATTTTCCTGCAGAATTTCAGAAAATTAGACACAAGCAGATCACTAATATATTTTCATCCTGGAGTTACACACAAGACCTTACATCATAGACCTGGAAAACAGTGGGTGCCTAAGTGAATCTGGGGGTAGAAGGAACCAGGGGGCTATTTAGGGAAGATGGAGAGGTGCCTTCACAAATCCACTTCAGAAATGAAGCCTTGGCTGGATTCTATCTCAAATAATAAAACTTTCTTCCACCTCTTCCTCTCGCTCTTTGTTCAAACCATAAACAGGACTGGAGGATGAGTCGGGGGCTCATCATGTTACTTCTCCTGCTGCTTCAGTTGACCAAGGGAGTCTGGGGCTTGCTCAAAGCCAAGTGCACCTTGACTGTGCAGAGGGATGAAATGAGCCCAAAGAATCATTACAGGCCAGGAGACATTTCCATTGGTGGTGTCATCTCAGCAACCCAGGCTTTTTTTGGAAGATTGAGTTTCAAAAAACCTCCTTCGACTCCAGTATTGGAGTAAGTTGACCTTCCTGCTCCACACTAGAGCAACTGTATTTCTGATGTATTTCAGCAGTTCCAGAAGGAATTATGCACCTTTGAAAGTCTCACATACTACTATCAAATAGCAATGTTCTGTTTTTCTTTACTTTAAAGAAGAAATAGCCGTTTTCCTTGACATTCTCAGAGGAGGGCAGGATGGTGGCTAGAGAGATGGTTCCTCTTTTCTACCCCTTCCTTTCCCCAATGAATTTGTGGATTTGACACAAAGAAGTGGGAAGGCTATATTGTTTGCCTACCTTGAAAAAGTCATAGCCAACCCTTCTGAATTTGGTTCTCAGGTTCACTGATGATGTCAAAGAATCTCAGATCAACATTTTTTGTTTCATTACATTTCCATGTCTGTGACTCCTGTTTTGCACTGATACCAAGTACGGTACCCTAATCCTATAAAGACTTAAATGAGCACAGTGGCTTGTTGGTTAGGATGCTGGGTTGGAGGTTAGCAAGCTAGTGTTTGAGCCTCGGGTTGAGCCTCGGGGCCATGGAGGTGGGATGAGCTCCCATCCTTTGTTCCAGCTCCTGCTGGGGACATGAAAGGAACCCCCAACTGTGCATCCCTGGGCAACGATGATCTCATCGTCTAATCCTTTCAAGAGCCAAGGTGGCGCAGTGGTTAAAAGCAGCACTGCAGGCTACTGCTAGATCAGCAGGTCAGCGGTTCAAATCCCACCGGCTCAGGGTTGACTCAGCCTTCCATCCTTCCGAGGTGGGTAAAATGAGGACCCAGATTGTTGGGGGCAATATGCTGACTCTCTGTAAACCGCTTAGAGAGGCCTGAAAGGCCTATGAAGCGGTATATAAGTCTACTGCTATTGCTATTGCTATTGCTATTGCTGGAAAATTCCTCGGTACTTCCAACACAAGTGTGATGAATGCTCCCAAATTAAGTCTCTCAAAGACTTCCCAAAACTCAAACTCCTGTTGGGGAATCAATAACATTTGCTGTGTTGGAGTGACAGCTTCTCATGCTGCGGGAGTTTATGTTTGAGTGGGCACTTAAAAAATAGGTTGAACATCTCCAAAATTTAAATACTGGAAAACAAAATGAGAAAGAAAAAGAGTGAATATTTTAGTCAGTCTGAAATTGTAGACCAAATAGCAATAGCAATAGCACTTAGATTTATGTAGAGTTTAGAGTTTTATTTCATTTGTATGCCGCCCTTTTCCCTAAGGGGACTCAGGGCGGCTCACAACTCAAAGAAGGGAAAGGGGGATACAGACAGTTTAACAACAACACAAAACAATACATAATTAAAAAGCGCAACAATCATACCGTTCGAGATAGGGGCAGCGAATCTTTAGCCCCAGGCCTGTCGGAACAGCCAGGTTTTAAGGGCTATGCGGAAGGCCTGGAGGGTGGTGAGGGTACGAATCTCCACGGGGAGTTCATACCACCTCACAGTGCTTTTACAGCACTCTCTAAACAGTTTACAGAGTCAGCATATTGGCTCCAACAATCTGGATCTCATTTTACCAACCTCGGAAGGAGGGAAGGCTGAGTCAAATGCACAGATACTGCCAATCTCAAGAATAAGTCAAAGCTAATAATAGATTCAGGGAGGTGGTGGCTCAGTGGCTAAGACATTGTTCTAACGCATCGACAAGATCAGAAAGGTCGGCAGTTCGGTGGCTCAAATCCCTAACGCCATGTAATGGAGTGAGCTTCCATTACTTGTCCCAGCTTCTGCCAACCTAGCGGTTCGAAAGCATGTAAAAATGTAAGTAGAAAAATAGGAAGGTAACAGCGTTCTGTGCGCCTTTGGTTCTTAGTCAGGCCGGCCACATGACCACAAAGATATCTTTGGACAATGCAGGCTCTTCAGCTTTGAAACAGAGATGAGTACTACCCCCTAGAGTCAGGAATAACTAGCACATATGTGCAAGGGCAACCTTTATCTTTAATAATAGATTTACATAGACCTACATTTCACTGAATATCTTAAATAGAAATATACATATATTGGAAAAAGTCCCTGAGTTTCATTTAAATATGGGACATATCTGGAGAGATCTCTGAGCCTTCTTAGGATAGATGCAAATATCCATGCAAATATGTCATCAAATGCTCAAAATCTGCTCAATTGTCACACAGTTTGTGCTTTTCAGTTATAATCAAATATATCTTATTTGTTTAGATTATTTTTTTATTATTTTATATTACATTGTTCTAATGCATTCAGAAGGATGCCTGGGTTATGGCAGATTAGAAATATTTTGATAAAAAGGGATTACATAAATCTCTTTAATTAAAAAGATAATAAATAAATCTGTTCTTTTTTATTGATTATTGTATGTTTAATGCATTATTTTGCAGCATATTAGGGGCACAATTCTGGAAAGTCCTTTCCTTCCTTTTTACTATTCAGGAGATCAATCGAATTTCTCATATCTTGCCCAACATCACTCTGGGTTACAATGTCTATGAAAATTATTTCAATCCAGGAAAGACTTCGGATGCTTTGCTGAATCTGCTATCAGAGGGGGAGGGCAACGTTCCCAACTACAGTTGTGGGAGACAGAGAAACACAGTGGCTGTTCTGGAAGGGACTGAAACTGGCCTCTCCATCCAGATATCATCCATGTTGGGCACCTACAAAATCCCTCAGGTGAGTCTTGGCTGAGAAGATCAATTTTAATTGTTGGTCAGAGATTCTTCTGGGACAGAATTACCTTTTGGATTTCATGGGTCTCAGATAAAACACCACTTTTCTTTCCTTTTCAGATTAGTTACAATTTTGTTTCCCAGAGTCTGAAGGATAAAATTCAGTTTCCTTTCTTCTACCCAATGCTTCCTGCTGAAGGATTCCAGTATTCAGGAATGGTCAAACTCCTCCTCCATTTCAGGTGGACTTTGGTTGGTCTGATTGCTCCGGACTCTGACCAGGGCCAAAAATTCATGACCACGTTGACTTCGATGCTGATAAGGAACGGCATTTGTCCAGTTATCTCACAGAGATTTTTAACAACTACCAATACCATCATCGTACCTTTGCATCCATATCAGAATTGGAGACAAGTGAGCGTCTTTCTTTATGCTGCAGAACTTGATTCAATCAATGCAGGAATAGCAATTCTAGATTGGGTACAGCAAAATATTGAGTACCCTGTGGCAGGAAAAGTGCTGGTGACAACGGTGCTTTGGGACTTAAACTATTTTTTTAAAGCGCAAATACGTCATGTTCAATTCATTCATACCATTTTTTCCTTTCCTTTGAAACCAAATCGAGTGACCAGGTTTGGTGAGTCGGGGCAATTTTATTCTCTCATGAGACAGTTTGCAGAGAAATCCTATATGTGCTCCTACACCGAGGATGCCTTTTCTGTGAAAGTCTGGAGACGGTGCAGAGAGAGAGATAAACTAAAGACTCTGTCCGTGGAGGACATAAATGAGGTTGTTCGTATAGACAATTATTACATTTACAGCACCCTCTGGGCTGTGGCACGAGCCTTGCATGCAGCCTATTTGTCCAAATCCAAGATGATAAATAGATTGGCAAATCAAAAGTTCAAGGCTTGGCAGGTATTTCTTTTCTATTACATGCATCTCTCCTGCAACCTAAGAATCCATTTTCTGATTGTAAAAACTAGGCAGCTTGGCAACTTATTTTGTATCTAAAAAATAAATTGAATTCCGACTTTCCATTTCTCTCTCTTTTGCCTTCCCTCCGGTCTTTCCACTTCTTGAGCAACATATTGTCCTTGTAAACTGGTTTTGAAAGGGAACATTACAAGGTCTTCACTGTTTCACTCTGTTTCCCCCCAGTGAGTAAAATATTGTTTATTTTATATTTTCTCTATTGCAGTTCATTCCAGAGAACAGAGCCACCACCAAAAAGTCAGGTTTCCTAGGTCCCATAAGATGACAATATGGGGGAACTTGCAGCAGGTCCATATGTGAGTGTGTAGGGTGGACAGATGTTCTTGGGAGAAGACAGTACCACCAGTAACCTGACCCTATGCCCCATATGGCTTCATAGGTGACAGAGATGAGTCCCAGGTGTGCATCCAGGACAAGTGAACCTTCAGGATGGTTTTTATGTAGAGCCTGTTGCAATAATCAAATCAAGAGGTGACTAAGGAGTGAGTGACCATAAGCAACACCACCCAGTCCAAGAACAGATACAATAGGAATGCAAGACAGCTATTCAAAGACCTCCTCTCTTCAAGATAGACTGGATGGGGAAACCGATTCCACCGAAAAACTAAAATTAGATTTTGTTTAGATGAGCAAATTAGGGGAATTTTGTAATCGGTTTGTGCTTTTCTTCCTCTCTTTCATGTACCCCGGGGATTCAGGGAAGAGTCCATTTGAGTCCTTTCTTAATCCTATCTACCTTCCCAGGACTTTCAGGTGGCTTTTGATCTCTTTATTTATGGGGTGAATCCTGAATGTTCCCTTCAAGATCCATCTCTGGACTATCTCCCCTGTTAGATTCGTTTCAAAGGACAGCAAGACAGCATAATGGGAACCAACCATAAACTCAATCCTCTCTCTATCAGCAGGTCCCCAAGATCACTTTACACATTTTAACAGAACAGAATAACAGAGTTGGATGGGGCCTTGGAGGTCTTCTAGTCTAACCCCCTGCTCAGGCAAAAACCCTATTGTCAGCGTTCCAAATATCATCCAAAATTAAATCAGAGTCCAAGGCAGAGCTTTCCACAGACGTACCAACATGTCTCTCTTAATAATTTGGAACTTTGAGGAAAGCTCTGCCTTGGACTCTGATTTAATTTTGGATGATATTTGGTTCCCATACGGGGAGCCAACACCTCTACCATTTCAAACAAATGGTTGTCCAAACTGTTCTTGATAAAAAAAAGTTTTGGTAACGCGTCTTGGTAAAAAGAACTGGAAAAGGAGCAGAGCCTTATTCTGCAAGCCTTTCCCAAGCATATCAGACAGGAAACAGACCATATGGGCTACTTCTAATCAAAGAGAGAAGCAACCTGGAATTAAGGAGAAACTTCCTAACACTGAGGATGATTAACCAGTGGAATGGCTTGTCTTCAAAAGTTGTGGGTGCTCCATCACTGGAGGATGTAAAGAAGAGACTGGATAGCCAGTTGTCTGGAACTGTGTAGGGTATCCTGCTAGAGCAGGGGGTTGGACTAGAAGACCTCCAAGGCCCCTTCCAGCTCTGATTGATTGAGATTTTTTACAAAGAACATTTGAGGTTGGTGTCCAAGGCAATCAGAGACCAGTTAGTAACCACTAAGTATTTATTCCACTGTTAAATTATGTGGGGGGGGGGAGACACAAGAAGACTTTACATAGGTGAAGGCATAGAGAGGAAAATAAATAAAGCACACCAGAAATTCATAAGCTTTTTGGCTCAGAAAAAAATGTAAAACGCTTAGCATTCACACCAAACACATAAAACTTACATATCTGCTAAGAAAGTTATTGTAAACAAAATAGACTTGGGAATTGGACACAGACAGAGGAAAAAGAAAGAAACTCTCCTTGATTTTATTCAATGTAAGGGATTCAACGTAAGGCCACAGTCTCCAACCTTTCTAACTTGGTGACCCAAGGGGGGAAGAGTGACCTGTGAGTGGTAGGCTCACACACATGTGCACAGCTCCAGACATGTGCAAACCGCAGGCATGGATGCCCTCCACTGCACCAAATTGAGCCTCACACATGAACGGACAGTGCTTGTGCTCACGCGTGAAGCTCCACTTGCACTAGTTGCAGGCACTTGTACTCGCACAAGTGGAGCTTCATGCGCAATGCAGGTGCCCTCCACTCAAACAGGTGGAGCTTCATGTGTGAACACTTGTCCATCTCTCTCGCAGCCCTGTACAGAACAAATCGTGGCCCGGTAGTGGGACACAGCCCGGTGGGTGGTGATCCTTGAGGTAAGGAATAGATACAAGTTAGGACAGGCATTGGAGTCTCATGACAGATCTTCCAGATAGGACAGGACAAAGGACAGATAATACAGAGATTCCAGGAATACTACTATATTTTCCCCAGGAATAATTACACAGCCCAGAAACTCTGTAGAATAGGAATTGTCTATATTACATGTCATAGTGTTCTTCCAGATTACTTGTGTGTGTATGTGCATGCATAGATATATTTGGAAAATGAAACTTAATTTCTCTCTCATCACATAAAGCTTTGTCAGCATTGCCCTAGCTGGCTCTCTAGGAAAGAAGAACACTTGATTCCACCTGAAAGCTACAAGGATCTTTTATTAGAGACAACTGGATGCAGAGAAAGCAAGGCCAGATCTGAAGAAAACCTGTGCAAATTGCTATATTATGCCAAATGTTTAGCCCTCTCCCCTTTGACTACTTCATCTGTGTCCAATAGGATGGTACCTGGATATTTTGAGAACAGGACACTTCATCAAGCAGTTAACATTCAATTCATGCCAAAAATTCCTTGAAACAGCCAGATGAAACTGGTTCACACCTCTGCTTCCTGGTGTCCCCCTTTTGCCCCTTTTACAACAGGCCCTCTTACCCACCCCTTCCAGGTTGTGGCAGGCTGCAGCGCAAGCAATGGGGAACGCAGCCTGACAGGGTTCTTTTCATGGAAATCTGGATATCCTGTCTAAACCTTTTCACTTTCTCTCCATACCAGCTTCATCCCTTCCTTGAAAAGTCTAAGTTTTATCACGAATCCATAGATGGAGTGTCTCTGGATGAGAAGGGAGACCCAACAGCAGACCTGGAGGTTGTCATCTGGCTGCTTCAGAACAGGACAACTAGAATGATGCAATTTGGCACCCTTGAAAAACAGGGATACCTGAATTTCAATCTCGTGGTCAACCCAACAGGTGTGGCATTGATGGATAAACTGAACAAGGTTGGAAAAATCTTGATTTCAGTCTTTGTGAATCTCTTACCAACAGGGTTGCTTTCTTAGGACAGAAAGGGGTTTTGAATGTCATCTACATTCTCCAAGAAAGGCAACAAATTCTTTAGTTAGATATCAAGCTGTCTGCGAGAAATACATTCTTAACTCTTTAAGAAGACTGTATACTAGTGTTCTATTGAAGGGACATACATTTGAGCCAGGATACGTTTGAGTTCATTTCTTCAAAGAAAAAAATAAATGCATAAAACTATAAGTTAAGCAATTTAATTTTAATTTTGAACATAAAGTAAAAATGGAAGTGTATAAATAAATTTGAAAGAAAGAAGAAAAGGGACACAACAGGCAACCAAGAAGATTGTTGAGCTCTTTATATGGATTTCAGATTTAGCAAAGCTGAGCCTTGAACTGGGGATAACTTCTCCATTCTGGTAATTAAATCACGTAACATGATTGGTCTTCCTTCCTCTGTTCAGTCCCTGCCTCCTTCCAGGTGTGTGGAAAGCTGCCATCCTGGATTCATGAAGGTGCAACAGGAAGGGAAGCCCATCTGCTGCTACGACTGTTTCCCTTGCCCAGAAGGAACCATCTCCACCATGGAAGGTGGGTGGCACCAAAGGAAACTTTCCTTTCAGGGAAGACCACATACCGCAACATTGTCCACGAAGGCATTTTGATAGGCCTCTTAGCAATTCATATGTTTCTAATATATATAATTTTTCCCCTACTGAGTGCTGTAAGGAATTGTCTTCAGGGTTAAGGTGGAAGCAGAACATTAAGAGCTGCTCAAGCAATGACAGCTTAGTGTTAGCAAGGAGTTGCCTGTTGCAATCAAATTGCTATTCGTTTCCTTAAAAATGAAATGTTTTAATGATGCTATTGCCGGAAAAGCTGATCTTCCTTGCCCTTATGGGATTACAGTCTATCCATTTTTAGTGTACTTGAGGAAATCTTAAATTCAATCCTAGCTCACCTTGAAGGCCACCTTCATCTTATGGACCATATTCTTGATCCATACCAAAAAGAGCACTTTTTGATTTCTGTTGAAATAAGCTGTGCTTTGCAATCCTTTTGCAAGTTATTCCATTCTTTTTTTTTTTAAGAGAACTTTTTTATTTTTCTTTAAAAAAAAAACACAAATATGTCATCATTTGTCAATCATTAAGACATTGAAGTACAATTTTTTTTTTGTTGTGTATACCCCTCCCTCCCTCCACCCCCCCATCCCCCCTCCTCCTTCCCCCCCCCCCCGACTTCCCAGAACCCGTACACGGTATGGATTTTTAACTAACACAGTCTAAAATCTATTGAGAAAAGAGAAATAAAGAAATTAATGACATTCTAGATTGAACTTAGCTTCTTCTTACTGAACTGACTTTTAACAGTTTAAATCATTTCTGATCTTAAGCATAGGCTAACTGGAATTTCTTAGTCCCGTATTTATTTTGTATATAGTCAATCCATTTTTTCCAGTCTCGTTTATATCTCTCATTTGAATGATCTTTGAGATATGCCGATATTTTAGCCATTTCAGCCAAGTTTATTACTTCCATTCTAAGCAATGTCCCAAAGGTGCTTTTTCAAGAGACAACTGGACTTTCTGGTTTTTCTTTGAAGATGTTTCGCTTCTCATCCAAGAAGCTTCTTCAGCTCTTTGGGACAATCATGATCTGGATGACTGAGAATCTCCATAGATATTCTAAGCCACAGGTGTCAAGCTCACCGTGTCATGTTGATGTCGCATGATGCATCACAATGATTTTTGCCTTCGTGGAGCTGGGTGGGTGTGGCCTGTCCATAAGGCATCTGGCCTGCGGGCCACCAGTTTGACACCCCTGTTCTAAGCAATATTTCCTCCCTGTTTAGACTATATTTCAGTGTGACAGGAAACACCTCCCTCTCTCCACTCCCTGCCTGGGCCCATTCTGTTTCAGGGTGCCAATGTGCACAGTTGCTAGGTAAGAATAGAAATTTACTTGAAGCTACATAGATAAATAATAGGCCTTGGATTCAGGGAAGTGTCACTTTCAGCAGAATAGTCAAAAATCCAGTCAGAGGTTCAGAGAGACATGCCAGGTTTATGGGCCAATTCCTAAAGTTTCAGGGTGTTTTTATCCAAACATGCTTCACAGGAATGGCACACCAGAGCAAGAGATCAGATAGTTGTTGTAAAAAGAAGAAAAATGAGCAAAAATGCTGCTTAAATCAGGCCACCTCCATCTTATCTTTAATTAAGATAGTTACTCCCTTGCTTGACAAACAGCCTCCGTGAGGTCTTCCTCTATTCCAGGGGTGTCAAACCCGCGGCCCATGGGCCAGATGAATCACATGCTGGCCATGCCTACCCCCTGTTTAGTGAAGGGGGGAAACGAGATACGTCACATGACGACAATGTGTCATCGTGAGTTTGACACCCCTTCTCTAGTCTCTGCTTTATTTCTTCAGTTGCTGGGTTTAACAGCCATACTGTACCTCTATCTCCTTATATGTTTTATTTTCATTTTCATTTCATACAGTCACATATATACTGTGCATATCCGGGGCCATATAACATTGAACAATAAACACAGCCATTCTTGTCAACAGTACCCCCCAAAATACAAACCCAATATACCACTTCAACCCTCCATACACCCTTTCTTTCACCCCCCCTCCAACTTTCCTTTCTCCCCTCCAACATTCCCCTCTACCCTACTTCCCCTCCCCCTCTATCACTCCTCTCTCCCGATACACTCCCTCCCTTCCATCTCACCCTCCCTCCAATCCTCTCTCCCACCCTCTCTACCCCTCTTTCTTCTTTCCCTCTGCTCCTCCCTTCGGTGTATTTCTACTATCTATCAATATATTCAGCTTCCTATTTTTACACTAAAATTAAAAAAGCAACAGTATACAAGTGCAATCATGTTACTTTAAAATCTAGCACATACTATATTTCCCCCCTCCCCCCTCGGACCCCACCTTCCTCCCCCCCCGACTTCCCAGAGCCCGTACACAGTATAGCTTTTTATCAAACACAGTCTAAAATATATTAAAACCAGGAAATTTAAAAAAGGGGGGGAAAAAGTCAATAAGATCTCTGCGTTGAACTCAGCTTCTTACCGTTACACAAACTTTAAGCAGTTTACATTATTCCTAATCTTAGTTATTTGATTACCTGCAGGATTTCCCCAGAGGTTATTGGTTGGTTCAACTTTTGCCTATACTCTTCTCTAACTAGGGGTATTTTCTCTTTATCTAAGTATTTGTCTATATCTAAACCCTTAATTTTGTCCCCTTTGTACAATTCTGTAAAAAAATTCCCGGAATGCCTTTTAAATCTCCCCCTGTTGAAACACCTCCTTCCCTCTATAACACAATTTGGATACATTTCAAATTTTTCTTTTAATTTCCTCTTCCAATTCTTTTCGTTTTTGCCCTTGTTTATGTCTATGTATTTTGTTTATATTCATCAGTACTCCTCTCATATACGCTTTACTTGCATCCCCTACAAATTCCATGAATGTACCCTTATTCATATTCAGAACAAAGTATTCAGATAGCAATTTTTACAATCATTAATATACTTTTCATATCTAAATAAGCTCATTCAACCTCCAAGACCTTCTTGCCTGCACTACCCTTCCCAATTCCATCCAGACTGGGTTATGATCTGAAAGGACCCTCGCCGCAATCTTTGTCTTCTTCAACCTAGAAAATAAATCATTAGTGATTAGTATAAAATCAATCCTTGAAAGGGATTGATGTCCATCAGAAAAAAGGGTGAAGTCATATTCCTCTGCATTTCTTTCTCGCCAAACAGCCATACTGTACCTCAACAGCTGGTTGCTCCAGATGTTTTGAAGCTGCCTGGGTTTGATCAGCCTCTGTGGAGTCCTAGCTTAGTGTCTGCTGAGGCTGACATACCACTGGTTCAGCTTCATCAGAGTCAGAATCACGGTCTTAGACCTGGCGACATGATAGGCCCTTTCTTTCTGAGCTGCTCAATTGCCAAGTAAAGGAGTGAATGTTGTGGCCCATTGGCAGCCAGCGGAGCTGGCAGCAGAGTCGGACAGTGAAGAGGTTGGGGAGGAATATAGGCCAGTCCTAGGGGCTGAGGAAAGCTCAGATAAGAGCTCAGCGTAGAAGGCAGAGAGGGAACTAGACAGCAGTGAGGCAGAGGAACAGCTGGAGCCTGTTCCAGTGTGCGAATGCACAGAGCTGCCAGAAGACAAGAACAACTAAGAAAGTAGGGCCGACTTAGGAGTAAAGCCACACCTTGGAGATGATTGGCACCTCCCATAGGAAACAAAGAGAAACAAACAACGAGTGGGCTTTTGCAGGAAACAATTTGTTCATTCAGTCATTTCAAGAGTGAAAAGTTCTGTTTCTGTCTATAAGAGACTCTGTGCCAAGTTTTGCCTTGCCCTGCATTTGGAAACTAGTTGTTTGGCAGCTCACCAAATGATATAAGGAGCATGTGGATAAACATTCCTCTGAAAGACTGTTTGTTAAGCCTTGCAGACTGTGAATGAAAGGAATTCACAGTCGTGTAAATAAAAGGGGTTTTGCCAGGACCAAGACTCCGCTTCTTGCTTTTTGAGGAAGCCTGGGTCAGAACAGTGAACACTTGTACTTTTTTTTTAAATTATCCAATAAAATGAGGAATATCTGGCTCTATTATTATCTTCTTGAATCCCTTGATCGACTGACATATAATTTTATGCTCTGTGTTCTAAGTCTTTCCCCATGGGTCCAACAGCACAATGGTAAAATGCTGCATCTTGCTTGCTTGTTCCCTTCTGGATGGAGTGAGTGGAGGAAGGCTAAATGTGCGAGGCGAATGGCCGCTAACCTCTTCTCTCCGGTCTGGGTGAGCGGAAAACACCCAAAAAATACCAACGACCCGGCTCGAGACTATGCAGGAGGGAGCCCCAGCGGGAAAGCGACATTTGGGGTACTTGAACCATCGTTTATTTGGAGAGTTGTCGCGACTGAGCAGCCTCCGGGCCAGGAAATCACCCGCAGCATTTCTGACGACGTTCGGCGGCATAAACCAAGATCATGGCGGCGGCGCGCTGATGGCGCCGTCCTCGGTGGCTTCTTTTTGCAATTTTAGCCCCATTTCCTCCGTCGACCATGAGGAGCCTTGGAAGGTGTTTGGCGGTTGTGACTTTAATTCTGGGGAGGTGGTAGGTGATCTGAAGCGGCGCTGGACGAAGCTGGGCAGTCGGTTTGCTTGCTGCAACCGCTGCCTCTTTAAGCGCCCCCCCCCCTTGCTCTATCGGCTCTGCTGGCTTGCGAAACGCGGTGCCCTCGGCTCCTTTTGACAATCTCTGTTTGCGCTTTCATGCTGTACGAACTTTAGACTATCCCAGAGAAGGGGCTGGCCTGGCAGAATATTGGACGAGATTGGGTAGTTGTCTTTGCTGCCTCTGTGGCCCTTTTGGATGCCCCCCCCCCTCCGCCCCATTTGAACTGGCCTTCCCTTTGGTGTGGCCTGTCCTGTGTGATTTTTCCACGGCTACGAGGCCTCTCTGCCATCTGGCCCCCTTTATTTACAGTAGCTGGATGCCTGGACTTACAATCTGGCCACCTAGTGGGTTTATTATCATCTATGGAGGCCCAGAGATGTCATCTCAGCCCTTTCAAAGGAAACTTTTCCGGCTTAGGGCACAGTTTTTGGGACATGGAGGAAGGGAGAGGGACAGAACACCCCTCTCTGGACTGCTCCCCCCCATTGAACTGCTCCCCCCCATTGAACTCACTGAACTCTTGCCAGAACTCTCACCAGATTTGTAGAAGAGAAGACTAAGACAATTAAGACCTTATACAAGCCTCATACGCTTTTTGCACGCTGCGCAATTTTTAATTTTTAAATTCTAAAATTTTTATCTTAAATTGGTATGATGAGTGTATGAGACTGCATGTGACTGAGTGAATGCGCCCACTTTTATTATCCTATATTGTTGTATTTGTGTGTTTTTAATTATCACGTGGGGACTGTCTGAGTGAACGAATGAGTGTGTCTGATTCGGAGGGCCTGTCCGGGAATGCGGGAGCTATAGGTGTGGTTGGGGGAACCACGGACACGGGAGTGGGTCGGAGCATTACGGTCATAACGGGGAGGGGCAGATATGGCGGGGACTTTAGGGCTGGCCATTACCGGGGAAGGAGGGTTCGCTATGTCACAGCGATCCCTCCTTCCGGCCCTATGAGCCCCACTCCGAGGCCAGATGGCGCGAGTAGTCAGGACCCTGGTCTCCGGCTGTTGTCGCTAAATGCCAGGTCTGTTGTTCACAAGGCTCCCCTCGTCCGGGACTTAATTTTAGACGAGGGGGCAGACCTGGCATGTATTACTGAAACCTGGCTGGGCCCGGAGGGAGGAGTCCCCCTCGTAGAGATGTGCCCAGAAGGATTTCAGGTGCTTCATCAGCCGAGAGCTCAGAGAAGGGGTGGGGGTGTGGCTATTGTTATTCGGGAGTCTTTGGTTCCTCGTAGGATCCCTGCTCCGGAGCTTGTCGGGTGTGAGTGCCTGCTGGTGAAGCTGGACCTCAAGGGTCAAGTGGGCCTGCTGCTAACGTACCTGCCTCCCAACAGCGTTGCAGCAGCCCTCCCCTCGCTCCTCAAGTTGGTAGCCGAGCTGGCAGTTGAGTTCCCCAGGCTTATGGTCCTGGGGGATTTCAATTTGCCTACGCTCGGTGAACACTCGGATGGGGCGCAGGAGTTCATGGCTTCCATGACAGCCATGGGCTTGAGCCAGATAATTCAGGGCCCAACTCACTCTGCGGGTCACACGCTCGACCTCGTATTCCTCTCGGAGCAGTGGACTTGTGACCTTGGTCTGAGGGGTAATAAGATCATGCCCCTGTCGTGGTGAGACCACTGCCTACTGAGGCTTGACTTCCGAAGACCAAACCCCCACTGTAGGGAGGAGGAACCGACCAAGTGGTTCCGCCCCAGGCGACTTATGGACCCTTTGAGGTTCCAGACGGAGCTTGGGGTTATTCCTGATACTCTCACCCACAGTCCGGTAGAGACTCTGGCTGCCGCTTGGCATTTGGCAGCATCGGAGACCCTCGACCGGATTGCGCCACTACGGCCCCTCCGAGGCGGCGGATCCCGGAGGCCTCCTTGGTTCACCGAGGAGCTCCGGGAGAGGAAGCGCCGGAGGAGACGCCTAGAGCACCTGTGGAGGTCCGATAAATCCGAACCGAACCGAGCACTTTTAACAACCTGCACCAAGGATTACATCAGGGCACTTAGGGCAGCAAAGAGATCTTATATTGCCACCTTGGTTGCGTCCGCCGAGTCTCGTCCAGCCGCCCTGTTTAGGATAACCCGCTCCCTCTTAAATAAGAGGGATACGGGGGACCCCTTGCAGGGTAGGGCTGAAGATTATGCCCAGTTCTTGGCGGACAAAGTTGCTCGGTTTCGGTCGGATTTGGACTCCACCTTTGCAGAACCAGCCGAGGCACGAGAGGACGATTTGGTTGACCATCGCTGGGTTGAGTTTCAGGATGTTACTTCCGGGGACGTGGACAAGGCCATGAGGGCTGTGAGTGCCTCCACCTGTGTACTGGACCCGTGTCCCTCCTGGCTGGTTGCTAACAGCAGGGAGGTGACACGGGGCTGGATCCAAGCGGTTATTACCGCCTCGCTTCGGGAGGGGCACTTCCCCGCCGCACTTAAAACGGTGGTGGTGAGACCCCTCCTGAAGAAACCATCTTTGGATCCAGCCGTACTTAACAACTACCGTCCAGTCTCCAACCTCCCCTTTATTGGGAAGGTTGTTGAGAAGGTGGTGGCCTACCAGCTCCAGCGGTCCTTGGAGGAAGCCGATTACCTGGACCCCTTCCAGTCCGGCTTCAGACCTGGTTACAGCACAGAAACCGCTTTGGTCGCATTGACCGATGATCTCTGGAGAGCCAGGGATGGAGGCCATGCCTCCATCTTGGTTCTCCTCGACCTCTCGGCGGCTTTCGATACCATCGACCATGGTATCCTTCTGCGACGACTGCGGGAGGTGGGGGTGGGAGGCACTGTTTTGCAGTGGTTCTCCTCCTACCTCTCGGACAGGTCGCAGTCGGTGTTGGTCGGGGGTCAGAGATCGACCACGAGGCCCCTATCATATGGGGTGCCGCAGGGGTCGGTCCTGTCCCCCGTACTATTTAACATCTACATGAAACCGCTGGGCGAGATCATTCGGAGGCACGGGATAAGATACCACCAATATGCGGACGATACACAGCTGTATCTGTCCGCCCCGTGCCAACTCAATGAAGCGGTGGACGTGATGAGCCGGGGTCTTGAAGCCGTTAGGGACTGGATGCGGGCTAACAAGCTTGTACTCAACCCAGAAAAGACCGAGTGGCTGTTGTGTTTCCCTCCCAAAAATTTGGTTAGTGTTCCAACGCTCAGGCTGGGGGGTCACAATTTACACCCCTCAGACAGGGTTCGCAACTTGGGAGTCCTCCTGGATCCACAGCTGACCTTTGATCACCACCTGTCGGCTGTGACCAGGGGGGCATTTGCCCAGGTTCGCCTGGTGCGCCAGTTGCGACCCTACCAGAATCGGGAGGCTCTCACAACAGTCACTCGCGCCCTCGTGACCTCTAGGCTGGAATACTGCAACGTGCTCTACATGGGGCTGCCCATGTCCAGAATGTGGCCGCGCGAGTGATCGTGGGTGCACCTCGGTTCGCCCACATAACACCTATCCTCCGTGAGCTGCACTGGCTACCTGTTGACCTCCGTGTGCGCTTCAAGGTGCTTCTTACTACCTATAAAGCCCTTCATGGTAGTGGATCTGCGTACTTGGGAGACCGCCTTCTGCCAATTACCTGCTCTCGACCCATAAGATCCCACAGATTAGGCCTCCTCCGAGTGCCATCTGCCAGCCAGTGCCGGCTGGCAACTACGCGGAGGAGAGCCTTCTCTGTAGCAGCTCCGACCCTCTGGAACGATCTCCCCGTGGAGATTCATACCCTCACCACCCTTCAGACCTTCCACACAGCCCTCAAGATCTGGCTATCCCGCCAGGCCTGGGGGTAAAGACTATAGTTTGCCCCCGCCCAAATGTTGAATTAATGTTGTTTGATCTTAACCACATACTGTATTTTTATGTTATTGTACGTCTTCCCCTCCCATAAGTTGTTAGCCGCCCTGAGTCCCCTCAGGGAAAAGGGCGGCCTATAAATAAACGCAACTCAACTCAACTCAACTCAACTAAATATCTGGAGAGTTTTCCTTTGAGATGAAGGAAGACTAAAACACTGGAAAGCTTTTCTCAAGGTTTTCACATCAATCTTCAAAATGCATGCCCAAAGGGAAGCAATTGTTCCTTGTAATCCAGCTGTCAACCCAGAAGCTGACCCGACCAAGGCCATTTTGAAGCTTCAGTGTTGCCACACTGCAGCTGAGGGATGGGGAGGGGGGAATAGAGATAGAGGAGGTTTGTAGCCAAAACAAAAAAAATTCCTTTGAGAACCAAGGACTTTCCCACAGGTGTCGGAGAGAGGAGGAGTGAACTTACCAGGCAACTGGACAGCACCTTGATTGGACCATGCAACTGTTTGATTAGACTTAATTGTTTGGGGAAGGGGGAAAACTTTTATTTTTAATTAGGTGAAAATCACGGGAACATTCAGAGTCACTTTTCACTAGCCTGTGCCAATATGATATATCCAAATAAAACTGTTCTTTGAGGAATTTACCTGCCTCAGAGTTCTGTTTGCTATGGGTGTATTACTTGGAACCCTGACACCAGGCATAGGTGGGAAGGGGAAAAAAGCAGGATAAGCTAGCAAAAATGATAAACACACACCAGGCGAAAAAATATCTGGGAGTGTATTTTTAAAAACTGCCTTCAACAATACCTCGTCTATATATAGGAAACAAGTGGCTGTTTTCATCAGTGTAATAGATGCCCTTTCAGAAGAAGAATCAGGCTTGGAGGAGATCATTGGGACCATGAGATCAATTCTTTGGCCATTTCCAGAAGCTAAATTAACTTTCCCAAACAGCTGGCAAACCAGCCAACACTTGTCAAAGGGGTGTTAGCATTATAGAAAAGAACAAGGTTTAAGGTAGATCTTACTCTTGCTGTTTTACAGATACAGATGAATGCATCAAATGTCCAGCAGATCAACATCCAAACAACAACCGAAATTGCTGTATCCCCAAGACTAAAACTTTTCTATCCTATCTCGAAAAATTGGGGATCATATTAACTTCCTTTGCTTTGCTCCTCTCTTTAGTCACATGTCTTGTCTTGGGAATCTTCATTAAATTCCAAGAAACTCCCATAGTCAAAGCTAACAATAGGGATCTTTCTTATATCCTTCTTGTTTGTCTCCTGCTTTCCTTCTTCACCTGCTTCTTGTTCATTGGCCAGCCAAGCAGAGTCACCTGCCTTCTTCGACAGACAGCATTCAGCATCATCTTCTCTGCTGCCATTTCTTCAGTTTTGGCTAAAACAATCACAGTGGTGCTGGCCTTCTGGGCCACAAAACCAGGGAACAATGTGCAGAGATGGCTGGGAAAGAGCTTTGCCAACTCCATCATCCTTTCTTGCTCTGGTCTCCAAGTTGTCCTCTGCAGTATCTGGTTGGGAGCTTTCACTCCCTTCCCTGAATTTGACATGCACTCACAATTGGGAGAAATCATTCTACAGTGCAATGAAGGCTCCGTTGCCATGTTCTACAGTGCCCTTGGCTACATGGGCTTCCTGGCTGCCATCTGCTTCACAGTGGCTTTCCTGGCCAGGAATCTGCCTGGAGCCTTCAATGAAGCCAAGTTGATCACCTTCAGCATGCTGGTCTTCTGCAGCGTCTGGGTGTCCTTTGTGCCCGCCTACCTGAGCACCAAAGGGAAGTACATGGTGGCTGTGCAGGTCTTTTCCATCTTGGCCTCCAGTGCAGGACTTCTGGGCTGCATCTTCATGCCCAAGTGTTTCATTATTTTCCTAAGACCAGATCTGAATACAAAGGAACATGTGATGTCAAAATAAACAGATTTTCAAAATTATGTTAATATAACTTTATAATAAAGTAAAATTAGGTTATATGTTGTGGTTTTTTCTATCTGGTCTATTTATTAAAGCTGAGAGTATCATAGTCAACAGATAAGGGAACTCTCATGATTAAAGGTACCCATATCCAGTTTCAGACAAGGTTATATTATTGCCTTTGCCTAACAAGGTTTCAGATGCATATCTGGCATTAAGCATTGGCACCTTAAGATCTCCAGCAATCTTGGATCACAGAATAGAAGGCAGGGTCACCACTAGATTTAGAGGGATGGCTTGCCCTATAATATTCCACCAGATGCTCACACTTTACATTCCTTGGGCAAATACCAAAATAATGCAACTTCCCTTGATCAATCCCCTCTGGTTTTCTGCCAACATAGAGCTTTCATATCTCCAACTAATCTTATCATCCAGGTCCACTATTGGAACACAGCCAAAGGACTATTAGGTAGTAGGTTGTTGGGAAAATAAGAGAAGAGAGGAGTATTAGGTAGGTTTGCCTCATAAAGGTGGGATAGGTAAAGATAATGGTGTCCTTGCAGATTTTACTCCACTTGAGGTTGCCGGCTATAATGAGTAGCGTTCATCTCATGGCCATTGAGCCAGCATTGTCCAAAGACATTTCCTTAGCCATGTGGCCAGCATAATGTCATGGAGCACTATTACCTTCCCAAGAAAGTGGTACTTATTTATCTACTCACATGTGTATGCTTTCAAGCTGCTAGGTTGGCAGGGCTGAGGCAAAGACAAGAGTTCACCCCATCATGTGGTGCTCAGGTCTCAAACCTGGGTTGCCAGGTTTTCCAGCCAACAAGTTCAGCATCTTAAGCACTGAGCCACCGCACCATTCCCAAAAGGTGGGATAAAAACTTAATAGATAAATAGATAGATGCATATATTGATAGCGTTTTCCAAGACTGTCCTTCTGTTTGGGAAATGAAAACTCTGGGTGGGATGTTTACAATTGTAATTATTAGAACTGGCTCATCCTTTAATCTTCCAGATTTGCTTTCCCATTCCATTTTCTCTTGAAAGGAAAAATGTGTCTTTTTCATGGGTCTATGACAATTTGCCATGAAGAACCTGCCATGGCCAATTTGCTGTGGCCATTTCGCCATGGAACAACTCGCTGCAGGACCAGAGTTACACTAATATCAAAGAAATGGTGGAATCGAATCATTAAAGAAAGGACGCCAAAGGAGGACCAGAATGAAATGTGAATGACAAAAATTAAAATATTTTTTTAATTTATTTTAAATAATTAAATTGAATTGTTAAATTGTCCTGTAGCAAGTTGTCCTACAGCGAATTGTCCCGCAGCGAGTTGGCCATGGTGAGTTGGCTGTGGTCAGTTGTCCCTTTTTGCTTTTTCAACGCTCTTTTTGGAATTAAAGAACCTCAGGGAAAAAATACGGAATGGAATGCTGAACTTTTGAAAATATTTCTTGGCAGGCTATAGAAGCTTTCAATCGCACCATACCCATGTGAGAAGCACAGAGGCAAGTCCTGGTTGAAAGGATTAGCCAGTGACATCACCGTTGCCATGGGAACTACCAGTTCTGGATTCCTTTCATGTCCCAGGAGGACTGGAGAGAAGAATGGTTGTTCAATCCTGCCCCACGGCAGCACGTGGGTCTTGAACATGGGCTTCTTAACTTCCAACTCAGCATCCTAACCAGGCAAGCCAGCATGCTCGCTTGAATGCCTTCAATTATTACATTCCTTATCCTGATTATCAAGTTGGAGGGATCACCCTTGTTGAGCAAAATGTCAGCAAAAGGAGAAATTTCTCTCAAACTTTATTTCCCTGCTGGAACATCCCATGATTTCAATCATCAGAAGAGATTCTCTCAGTTTCATTTTCTGGGACCCAATGTGATTGAGCACAAAAGGGAGGTCCATGGTTGACACGCAGGTCTTCTCCATCTTGCTCTTTATTGATGGTCTTTTAGGCTACATACCAAAGTGCTACACATAAAACTTGATCTGATTGCTCAGGGTATTCAGTTGTATATCTCCAACCTGGACTGTACCAGTGTGCTTAGTGGTACCTACTCAATGCATGCAGACTATGAGGGACTGGGTGGTGATGGTAGGTTGCATCTCAGCCCTAAGTGGAACTGAACGTCTCTGGGTTTTGGTAGCCTGGTTCCAAAGCTGTTCCATCAATAACTCTAGATAGAGTAGTACTTTCCCAAACCAAAATGATATACAAACTGGGGGTCCTTCTGGACTCAGGATTCCTACTTCTAGGAGAGCTTTTGCACAAATCCAACTGGTGGTAACCTGGAGCCCAGGTTTCTTATGTGTTAGTTACCTCCCTGTCTGGATTATTGGAATGAACTCTACTAACTAACTCTTCTAACTCCATTAACTTCGGTATCTTTGTTAGGTAAGCTCCCCGTTGGGAGAGTGAGTGCATTCAGAGAAGCGTTGTGAGAGTGGTGTTGGAGAACACACAAACCAGCATACAGAGACACTGCAGTTTAAATAGGCTTTTACTTTCATGGAAATAGAGGTATCAGAGTCCATCAAACAGTCCAAGTCATACACAGTTAAGACAGTCAGTCATCAACATCTTTCAGTTAAGGGATAATCCAAATAACATAGTCCATAATCATACAAACAGTCCGGTACACAAAGTTTTCTAGCGGTTGCAAAACTTACAATAGCTCACACTGATCACTATACGACACTTCTAACAGCAGCTTCCAAACACTCAGATCAGATCAGCATCCAATGGTGATTCTGGCTCCCTCTTATGGCCAATTGAGGAAACAGCAACCAATCACATTTACAGCATGATTTAAAGATACAGGTATAGCATTGCTACATGATTTATATATTGCCAACCCAACCGTTAGATTATATCCCTAACAATCTTCTTTGCCTACTTATTGGTATTTAATTTCTGCTTTAACCATTTTTCTTTATTCTTTTTTTTCCTATTACTTATAGCCAAAGTCCAACACAAATACAAACTAAATATATCCGGATCCATGTTGCACACATTCTAGAGCCGAGGTGGTGCAGTGGTTAGGGTGCAGTACTGCAGGCCACTTCAGCTGACTGTTATCTGCAGTTCAGCGGTTCAAATCTCACCGACTCAAGGTTGACTCAGCCTTCCATCTTTCCAAGGTGGGTGAAATGAGGACCCAGACTGTGGGGGCAATATGCTGACTCTGTAGACCGCTTAGAGAGGGCTGAAAGCCCTATGAAGCGGTATATAAGTCTAACTGCTATTGCTATTGCTATTCTAACACTCTCTCTTAACACTGGTTTGTAAAAAAAAAAGCATTTTTGTAGATAGGTTTGGAGGCGAGCTTTCCTGTCCAGTTCAGTGGCTCACCTCCACAATTGGAACACATCTGCAACTTCTCTCCTTATTGTCATTATTCAAATTACAGTGATTTAATTGTTGACGTGTTGCTTATTGTCTTGAGAGTCTTCTGTAAGCTTTCAGAAGGCTTGACGGAAAACATAGCATGCTTTCACCTTGTTTTCATACAAAAGCCTTGTTGGCTGCTGCCATGGCATTGGAAACCCATGCATAAATGAGTCTGGGAGAGGAGGTTTTTAGGGCAGGCAGGGAGCTTTTGTCCCCTCTCCACTTCAGAAATGAAGCCTTGGTTGGATTCAATCTGAAATAAGAAAGCTTTCTTTGACCTCGTCTTCTCACTTTTTACTCAACCCACACACCTGTTTGGAGCACAAGTCATGTCGCTGCTTCTGCTGCTTCTATTGGCCCAGGGAGTTTGGGGGCTGCTTAAAGCCAAGTGCCCCCTGACGCTGCAGAAGGATGAGGTGGACCCAAAGAATCATTACAGGCCAGGAGACCTTTCCATTGATGGCATCCTCTCTGCAACTCAGGCTACGTTTGAAAGGTTAACTTTCAAAAACTCTCCAGTGACTCCAGTATCCAGGTAAGTTAACCTCCCTTCCTACGTTCCTTCAAATGTAGCCTGCATTACAGCTCCTCTTTCTCTGACATATTTCAACAATACCAGCTGGCATTATGCCGTTTCACCTTTGGGGCTTTAACTCAGACCCTGCAGCCTGATAAGCATCTTTTGAAACCCTCAAGTGTTATCATCAAACAAGGATCTTCGGCTTTTCTTGATTTTTAAGAACAAACAGTCATTTTCCTTGACAACCACAGAACAGAGCAGGACTATGGAGAGAGAGGAGAGGCTGCTTCCTCCCTTTCCCCATAAACAGATCAACATGGACACAGAAATACAGGAATGCTGTATTTTTCCCCCTCCATGAAAATGCGATAGCTTTTCCCTTCTGTTTCTGATTCTTACATTCATTGATAATCCCAGGTCAGCATTTATTATTTTATTGAGTTTCCATGTCTGTGATTTCCATGTTCAACGGATGCCAAATATACCAATCTTGTAATGATTGAAATGTAAATTAAATATCTAATCAAAGACTTTTCACAGTGGGCATATCAACGTGTGTAGGAATCGATAATTTATGGGCTTTGTTAAGAGTTGTGGCTCTCTGTTCTCTATGTTGGTTTTTGTCTGAGTGTGTACTTAACAATGCTGTATTTAATATGTAAAAATAGGTCAATCAACAATATTAAATACTGAGGAACATAACTATAGAGAAAAAGAGAACACTTAACGTCGATCTGGAATCTTAGATCAACTGAAAGAATACTAACGATCTCAAAAAGAAGCCAAAACTAATAATAAATAGATTCCTTCAGACTTAAGTAGCACTGAATATCTTAAAAAGAAATATAAATTGAAAAAATCCTTGAATTTCATTAAAATATGTGAGATATCTGGGCAGATCTCTTAGCCTTCTTGGGATAGGTAAAATAGTCCATGCAAATATGTCACCAAATGCTCAAAACCTGCTCAGCTGTATATATATAGTCACTACTCCTGGAAACACCAAACCTGAAGTAGTCTGAAGCAGCCTGAAGATAACGAATGAGACTTTGTCGAAACGTCGCCAAGACATCTCCAATTCTACGCGGGAGAAAACCCGAACAACTAGAGACCTACATACTAACACCCGCGAAAACCTCAGAAAACATATATATAACATATATATATATTAGATTTTTACAACCCCTGGTAAGCCCCAATTATGGGAGGAAGCTAACTGCTTCCATCATCTGTCAATCGGCTCGTCACAAGAGTCCATCATGACAGAAACCCAATGTTTTTTACTGTTGCCTTTGTTATATTTGTGTTTTTTTTTATTTGTGCTGATAAATAAAGGGAGACTAGATGGAAGCAGTTAGCTTCCTCCCATAATTGGGGCTTACCAGGGGTTGTAAAAATCTAATAGATACCTTTCACCCTGGCTTCGCTGATAACGGATAAGAGCCTGTGGCCTAATGGCTAAGAAGTCTGCCTAGTATGTAATATAGCCCAGGTTCAAATCCCAGTAAGGGTATGGCTAGCTGATGAGAGCTAAATAGCTTGAAATAGATCTATACTAGCCTCCCTTTATTTATTTATCAGCACAAATAAAACAACAACAACATATATATATATATATATATATATATATATATATATATATATATATATATATATATATATATATATATATATATTGTTGTTGTTGTTATATAAACATTTTTTCAGGATTGCTCTAACCCATTCAGAAGAATTCTTGAAATTCTTGTATTTTTGTAAAAAGAGATTCAGTAAAGTATTTTTATTGTATATTTAATACATTCCAGGGTACAATTGACACAATATTGGAAAATGCTATCCTTCCTTTTTGCTATCCAGGACATCAACCAGAATCCCCACTTCTTGCCCAACATCACTCTGGGTTACAATGTCTATGAAAATTATTTCAATGCAGGGAAGACTTCAGATGCTTTGCTGGACCTGCTTTCAGATGGGGAGGGCAACGTTCCCAACTATAGTTGTGGGAGGCAGAGAAACACAGTGGCTGTTCTGGAAGGGGCTGAAACTGGCTTCTCCATCCAGATATCATCCATGTTGAGGCCCTACAAAATCCCACAGGTGAGTCTTTGCTGGGATGAGACATTTTAATTGTGCAGAGGTCCTTCTGGGACAGAATTGGTATCCTTCATTTTGGCTTTCATGGGTCTCAGATAAAATACCACTTGTCAATCATCCCAACTTGGTCAGTTGGGAAAGAAACACTCTCAGATCCATTGTTAGTGAAAATACACTTTACTAATCCAAGCGGTTACAGGAGAAGCAAAGCTGGATCTGGGATTTTCACGCGCAAAGCATATGGTTAACTTTTCCCTTACTCCAACTCCCCCCCCCCCCCTGGTTATCAATGAGTATCAGATTAGGTCCTAACAAATTGTTCGGGTAACAATTTTCACAGGCTGGATGGTTCTGTATTCCACAGTGTGGAACTCACAGGATGGCACAATGCATAGTTTTCCTTCCTCTCATGCTAACTCTGCTGTTGTGACTCAACTCCCCAAATATGACCAACCCTCTGAAGTTAACTCAAAGATTCTTTTATTAGGAGCACCAGCAGCCCTGGCAAAAAAGTTTCTCTCTCACAGCAGGATGATAAGTCCAGCCAGCCAGAAGATGAATAGTTGTCTGCCACATCTATTCATCTCTGCCCCCTGCCTTTCATCCCCAGAGCTAGGGTGCAGCTTCACTAGCAAGGGTGGCTCTTCCATCCCAAGGGCTGCCCCACAGATTTCCACTGCTCTCCTCTCCTCTGCCTTCCGTGCATTCACACATCAGGCACTGGACCCAGCTGTTCTTGCTCTTCCTCATCAGCCACCATTTCTCCTCCTCCTCCCCATTGAGTATGGCAGCCTGATAGCAGGCAGTGCATGAGGTAGCAGGATGGCAGACCTGATACCACTTTTCCTTCTTTTTCAGATTAGTTACAATTTTGTTTCGCAGATTCTGAAAGTCAAAGCTAAGTTTCCTTTCTTCTACCCAATGCTTCCCGCTGAAGGGTTCCAGTATTCAGGAATGGTCAAACTCCTCCTCCATTTCAGGTGGACTTTGGTTGGTCTGATTGCTCCGGAGAGTGACCAGGGGCAGAAATTCATGACAACGTTGACCCCCCTGCTTATACAGAGTGGCATTTGTCCAGTTATATCACAACGATTCTTAACTACCACTCGTAAGATCATCATAGAATTGCCTCCATATCGCAATTGGAGGCAAGTGAATGTCTTTCTTTACGCTGCAGAACTTGATTCGATCAATGCAGGACTAGCAATTTTAGACTGGGTACAGCAAAGGATTAAGGAACCTGCTGCAGGAAAAGTCCTGGTGACCTCGGTGCTCTGGGACTTAACTTACTATTTGACTGACCAGGGACTTTCCTTTCATTTCATGCATAGCATTGTTTCCTTTCTTTTGAAGACGAATCAATTGACAAAGTGTGGTGGGTATTGGAAGCATTACATCTTCATGAAAAACTTCGCAGAGAAATCTTTTATGTGTTCATACACCAAGGATATCCATTCTGTAAAGATCTGGGGTCGGTGCAAAGAAAGAGATGAACTGGAGACTCCATCCCTGGAGAAGAGGGATCAGATTCTGTGTCTGGACAACTATTTTATTTACAAAACCGTCTGGGCTGTCGCACAAGCCTTACATGCAGCTGATTTGTCCAGATCCAAGAGGACAAAGATGAAAGGTGATAAGAGCTTGGAAAGTCCAAGGCTGAAGGCTTGGCAGGTATTTCTTTTCTCTCCCGCAGCCTCCCGCAGCCAAGAATCCTCTTCATAATTGTGAGAACATCGCAGCTCTTCTGAAAAATAGAAATCATTTTTAACAAGAAACAAATTGAATCCCATCTTTCCATTCCTCCTCCTTGGGAATTTCCTTCATTTCTTTTCCCTCTACAGTCAGCCATGACTTACCCGAAGAACCCAATTTTCAGTTAGCTCTGAAGGTAGAAAGGAGAGGAGCAGGGGTGGGATTCTACTGGTTCGCCCAAACCGGTCCGAAACAGTAGAATCCCACCCCTGCTCCTCTCCTTTCTACCTTCAGAGCTAACTGAAAATTGGATTCTACTGTTTCGGACCGGTTTGGGCAAACCAGTAGCTCCGACAATCAGCTGGGAGCGAACCAATTTGCTCTGATGATCAAGTGGGCATGCCAGCATGCCCCTGAGCTTTACTGACCTTTATCTTTTCAGCTGAGTCGCTCAGCGGAGCAGATTGCTGCACCTCAGCAGGTAATTTTTCTCTAGACTGCGCACACACAACACACAGCGAAGCACGTGTTCACTGAATCGGTTATTAAACTGGTAGGACTCCACCACTGGAGAGAAGGATGTTTGCATCTCTTCCTCCTGAGTGAAGGAGGACATTTCTCTGCAAAAGAGAGAAGGTTTTGTCCATCCAT
Source organism: Thamnophis sirtalis (assembly GCF_051295495.1). Lineage (NCBI taxonomy): Eukaryota > Metazoa > Chordata > Lepidosauria > Squamata > Natricidae > Thamnophis > Thamnophis sirtalis. The sequence goes on along the minus strand of NW_028261383.1, from coordinate 14,475,966 downwards.
GATTGGCACAGGAATGTAGGCTCAACATGAAATCCACAGCAAGATTTGTAAAACTCTCGAGTGAGAGCTCCAAAGGGTCCAGTCTGCCGTGTCTTTGTCATGTATGTTCAAATGTTATTTACTTAGAAAAGTGTAGAAAGACCATCAAGAAGGATTTATACTCCTTGCAGACAGCTGGTCATTTGCATTCTTTTAGAGAGTCGTTGAGGCCACCTGGAGGTTTATCTGTGTCTTCAGGGTCACCTGAGTGGTGCAAATGAGTGTGAAGCCTCCTTGGAACTTCTGAAAGGACTCCTGTGTTGTAGACTGGAGACAGATGATGTGGTATCCCTCTCCCTCTGCTGAGAGAGGGATGTTCAATTTTGACACAGATGGTTTCTTTAACCCCCTCTTTCAAACCAGTGGTCCTCTCTGTCCAAAATGTGGACTAAGCTATCTTCAAAAGGGTGGCCTTTGTAAAAACTACAGTCAGTGAGTGCTTTGCCTCGATTCTCTGATACTAAAAAATGACCTATCTAGATAGGAATCTTTCTCCCCCAAATGATTTGTACGACTTCCACCAGTTTTAGCTTTCTGCAGCATTCACTAAAAGAAATGCAAATATAAAGAGTATTACATCCTGTAAGTACTGTGCTGTCATCACTTTGCAGAGGGCTTTTCACACTATTTATGCCTTTACTACTTACAGTACTTCTAGTAGTATTCTTTTCCTAGGTTTCATTCAACATGGGATTTGGGAGGTTTTTTTTTAATAAAATACAGATGTTATATTTAAGAATGGAATGAGCATGTATATTTAAAGGGGGATATTTTGGGCATCTATTTTTAAGCTTTTTTCAAGATGTTCTTGGCGAAAGAGCAATGTGTACAATAAATGCCTTGTTGTGTTTATAAAATTGCAGTTTACACATCTTTGCTTAGCAGCTCAGTTTTGAACTAATGTAGTATACAAAAATAATTCTGTCTTCCCATTATAAATAATAGTCTCTCAAATATAATAGTGTTTGAAATAAATAAATAATGTCTCTGCTTAAAAGGGAAAAAAAGAGTGGCCTTTGTCTTTTAAATGCAAATGGACTGCTGACTCTTGTCCTGATGGGGTTTGTTCCCTATATTGTGCCATGCATTTATAAATTGATTGACGAGCGGTGTCATCATGAAACAAAGAGTCCAGGGAAATCTGGACATCTTGTCTAAACATTCCCATTTTCTTTTCCATTCCAGCTTCATCCCTTCCTTGGGAACTCTGAGTTTTACAATGACTCCATAGATGGAGTGTATCTGGATGAGAAGGGAGATTTGACAGCGGAGCTAAACATTGTCACCTGGCTGCTTCATAACAGGTCATTTGCGAAAATGATGTTTGGCAGCCTAGAAAAAGAGAGGTCCCTAAATTTCAAATTTAGGGTCAATCCAGAGAGTTTGGCAGAGATGGATGAGATGAAGAAGGTGAGGAGAATCTTCACTTCAGTCTCCATGAATCTCTTAATAACAGAATTGCTTTCTTCGGAGAAAGATTTTCAATGTGAATTTACATCCTCCAAGAGAGGCAACACATTCTTTGCTTAACTATCAGTCTGGCTGTGAGAAAACATACCCCTAATTCTTTAAGGAAACGATTCACTGGTCTTCTATGAAGGGAGGTATATTTGAGCCAAGTTAGGTTTGAGTTCATTTACCCAAAGGGAAAAAAATTGTAAAAGTTTACCTTGAGCAATTGAATATATAAATGTAGAACCAAAACAAAAATGGAAGAAAAAAGGAAGGAAGGAAGGGAGGGAGGGAGGGAGGGAGGGAGGGAGGGAGGGAGGGAGGGAGGGAGGGAAGGAGGAAGGGGAAGGGAGAGAGGGAATAATAGGATAGGATAGGACAGGACAGACTAGAATAACAGAGTTGGAAGGGACCTTGGAGGTCTTCTAGTCCAACCCCCTGCCTAGGCAGGAAACCCTACACCACTTCAAACAAATGATTATCGAACCTCTTCTTTAAAAACTTCCAGTGTTGGGGCATCCAGAACTTCTGGAGGCAACTTCTGTTCCACTGATTAATTGTTCTAACTGTCAGGAAATTTCTCCTCAGTTCTAAGTTGCTTCTCTCCTTGATTAGTTTCCACCCATTGCTTCTTGTTCTGCCCTCAGGTGCCTTGGAGAATAGTTTGACTCCCTCTTCTTTGTGGCAACCCCTGAGATATGGGAACACTGCTATCATCAGGAAGGGAGGGAGGGAGGGGGAGGGAATATACAACCAAGTGGATTGTTGAGCTCTTTATAGAGGCTTCCATTTTAACAAAGTTAAGCGAACTGAGGACAACCAAACCCTCTAGAAATTAAATCATAAATCACTTACTGAATGGTCTTCCTCCTTTTGCTCAGTCCCTGCCTCCATCCAGGTGTGTGGAAAGCTGCCATGCCGGATTCATGAAGGTGGCTCAGGAAGAAAAGCCCATCTGCTGCTATGACTGTCTTTTCTGTGCAGAAGGAACCATCTCCAGCATTGAAGGTGGGTGGCACCAAAGGAAAGGGGCAAACTTTCTTTTCTGGGAAGACCACCTACCCCCCACACACACTTTTTCCATGAGGGCATGTTGACAGTCTTTTTAGCCATTCGTATCTTTCATTTTCATCACACTTTTCTATTTTCAAATTGTTATTCGCCGCATTTCCCTTAAAAGTGGGAAGCTCCCGGACATAATGTCATGGGGGAAGGAGGTGAGTGAAAAGCAGAAAATCAGGAGTTTGTGCTGGAGCTTCCTGTCTTAGTGGAAAGAAGTGTTAGAAAAAGGAAAGCTTGAAAGCCGAACTCTTCAACCCACTCCAAACTCAACTTAAGGTCCGCCTCCGTCTTATTTTTCTCAGGCCATGCTAAAAGAAGTGTTTTCTGCCATTTCTGCTCAAACGTGTTGTCCTAAGCGGCCCTTCAAAGGCACATGGTGGCTCTGTGGTTAAGACGCTGAGCTTGCCGATCAGTTCAGCAGTTCGAATCCCTAGTGCCACGTAAAGGAGTGAGTGTAAGACAGAGCATTTGTTGGCTGAGATTTGGAATTGCCAATTGTTTGGCCATTCTGACACATAGTCAAGGTCTTTCTGAAGAGTAGTGGCATTGTTGGTGGTGTTGAATAGTTTTACATCCTCAGCGAAGAAAATGCAGTTGCTTGTAATATGATCACAAAGGTCATTTATATAAAGTAAAATTCATGTAAAATTTCTGATCAGTCTTTAAAATCAAAGGGATGATCAAAGGGAAGTGATTCTTCCTTTGATGTCTATATATGAGCAAGAGAGGGAAAGAACCAGGGGAAACTACATATAAGGACAATGGCAGATCAATCAGTAAAATGTACATCACCAGAACTAAAAGTGGAAATGCCCTTTCAAAAGAATCAGACTTGGAAGAGACCATTGAGCACATGAGTCCACTCCTTTACATGTCAGGAAATCAAATTAAGCTTCATCAACAGCTGGCAGCCAGCCAATTTGAACAGAGGGTTTTAGCATTTAACAAAACAAGGAGCTTTAAGGGAAATGTTACTCTTGCCCTTTTCAGATGCAGAACAATGCAGCTATTGTCCAGCAGATCAACATCCAAACAAGAATCAAGATCACTGTATCCCAAAGATTAAGACTTTCCTATCCTATCAAGAAAAATTAGGGGTCACCTTGACTTCTATTGCCTTGCTCCTCTCTTTGATCACATGTTTTGTCTTGGGAACCTTCATTAAATTTCAAGAAACTCCCATAGTCAAAGCCAACAATCGTGACCTCTCTTATATCCTTCTTCTTTGTCTCCTGTTTTCCTTCTTCACCTCCTTCTTGTTCCTTGGCCAACCAAATAAAGTCACCTGCCTTCTTCGACAAACAGCCTTCAGCATCATCTTCTCAGCTGCCATTTCTTCAGTCTTGGCCAAAACCGTCACAGTGGTGCTGGCCTTCTGGGCCACAAAACCAGGGAATAATGTCCAGAGATGGCTGGGAAAGAGTTTGGCCAACTCCATTGTCCTTTCATGCTCTGGTTTCCAAGTTGTTTTCTGTAGCATCTGGTTGAGCATTTCCCCCCCCTTTCCTGACTCTGATATGTACTCGCAATCTGGAGAGATCATTCTACAGTGCAATGAAGGCTCTGTCACCATGTTTTATGGGGCTCTTGGTTACATGGGGTTCCTGGCCACCATCTGCTTCACAGTGGCTTTCCTGGCCAGGAAGCTTCCTGGATCCTTCAACGAAGCCAAGTTGATCACCTTCAGCATGCTGGTCTTCTGCAGTGTCTGGGTGTCCTTTGTGCCCACCTATCTGAGCACCAAAGGGAAGTATATGGTGGCTGTGCAGGTCTTCTCTATCTTGTCCTCCAATGCAGGACTTCTGGGATGCATCTTCATTCCCAAATGTTTCATTATTTTCCTAAGACCAGATCTGAATACAAAGGAACATGTGATGTCAAAATAGCATAGAAAAATGAGTTTTGGTAAATACCTTCCAAAATTTCAGTTAATAATTTTGACAATCAAGCTTTGATATTTTAATCTCCCATTTATTTTTTTTAAAAAACCTCCAGAAAACTTTTTTTAAGTCATGGTAGAAAAGAACAGTTTTTAAAAAAAATAATTTCACGTTTTCTCATTCCAGTCAAGTCCATAGAAAATTATGTGACTGTGTATGAATGCTTGTTACGGCCTCAGAGACAGATTCCAAGACATACGGTAATATTGCATATTACCTAGAACTTTTCCTGTAGATTCAGCAGATAATATATCAAGCGCTGATGCCCTTTAAGATCCTTCCCAGGTGAGCATTAATTCCTCTTTACCAAACATGAAAGCCTAGAAAGAGGGATGAATCCCCCAGCTTCAGAGTTCTTTGCAAAACTTACAATAGCTCACAACATTCAGATCAGCCGAGCATCTAACAAACAGAGAGCTAACAGTCATTCTGGCTCCCTCTTATGGCCGATTGAGGAAAACAGCAACGAATCACATTTTACAGTATGATTTAAAGAAACAGGTACAGCATTGTTACATGATTTATATATTGCCAACCCAACCATTAGAATTATATTCCTAACCCAGGGCAATCTGTCACCGCATAGCAGCAAAACACAAGCAAATATAAGATAGCAGCTGACAGAGAACAGCAGAATGGCTACTTTCTACTCAGAGTTCATTAGTTACAAGATGGGTGGTAAATAAATTCAATAAATAAATAATAAATAAATAATGTTTTCCTATTTAAATATGAAATATGAAATACTGCTACAGTAGCTGAAAATATCTGTCAAAGAGATCCAAATGTAGAAAGTTAGCACTCACCCCTCTCCTAGAAGAATGAAATATTTTGAGAAAAGGCAGAATATTATATTTCCCTGGATGGGAAATGGAGAAACATGCTCTTGGAAAGCATCCCCCATCTTTCTTAATAGCCCTTAGCAGATGTCAGCACTTAAGAGATAAAGAGATAGATAGCTCTATTCATAGGCAAAAATTCCCTGCAGGTCTGAACTAAGGTAGGGTTAGCCCTCAGCCATAATAGGAATCACTCAACAAGCCCCTTCATGGTATCAGCCAAACTTTAACCAAGCTTAGCTCAGACAAACTCCTAGGATTTGTACATGGCACCTTGGGAGTCTGACAACAGCCAACAGAATACATGTTCTTGCACAGGAAGAGGAAGTTCAAGTGCAAAGCCCAAGAGAAGGTATAAAAACCTGTCACTCCCAACTCCATGTGGTCAGCTGCACCATAGAACCATGTGCTTGGTGGTTCTGCTTCACCATGCCATGTTTCCATTGTCTTTCTCCCGGCTTCGAACTGAACCAGGTGGATATTTCTTCCAGCACAAACAATGCCCACCTTTAACCTATTCAGGCATGCAAGTTACAGTGTAATGAACCATAAATGGGAAGAATAAGACTTTATCTATCTTCCAGCTCCCTGTTGGCAAGCTCTTTTCTAGTGGATCTTGTTACTTTAATGCAGCTTTTCTTAATATTTTTCTTTCTTTCTGGATCCCTTCCTACATTGAAAGGTTGTGGAGGACCCTAAAAGAGCTTTTACTTGTATGGCTTATACTTATCAATACTGATTGTAAGATAGTCCTCACTTAACAAAAATAATTGGGAATCAAAACCCATCGCTAAGGAATGTGGTTGCAAAACGCAATGTTCCATGATCACTACATCCTAAAGAGAGTTTCTCAACTGTGGCAACTTCAAGAGTGTGCACCAAAAGTGCCTTTTCAAAAGGCAACTGAACTTTCTGTTTTTTTCTTGGAAGACATTTTGCTTTTCGTCCAAGCACCTTCCTCAGCTCTGACTGGATTGTGGCTTTCCACTCCCCACCATCCAATCAAAGCTGAAGAAGCTTCTTGGATGAGAAGCGAAAAGTCTTCCAAGAAAAAAAAAACAGAAAATTCAGTTGCCTTTTCAAAAGGCACTTTTGGGACAACCATGATCTGGATTACTGAGAAGCTCCATAGACCAGGGAATTCTGGGAGTTGAAGTCCACAGGACTTAAAGTCGCCATGGTTGAGAAATGCAGCCATAGACATTCAAGAGTGTGGACTTCAATTCCCAGGAGATGAAGATCCTCCATCTATGGAGATGTCTATGTTGATTCTCAACCATCCAGGTAAACTGGATTTTTTTTTGTTTTTCCTTGAAGATGTTTCACTTCTCACCCAAGAAGCTTCTTCAGTTTTTTGAAGAAGTTTCTGGGATGAACAGAACTGAAGAAGCTTCTCGGAGGAGAATTGAAACGTCTTCAAGGCCAAAGAAAGTCCAGTTTGCCTTTTGAAAAAGCACCTTTGGTTTAATTCCCAGAATTTCCACAGCCAGCAAGATTGAGAAACACTGTTCAAGAGGAAAGGGGGAACAGGCAGTCCTCGACTTGAGTGCAACATTTCCGTTGCTAAGTGAGACATTTGTTAAGTAATTTGCGCCATTTGACCACCTTTCTTGTCTCCCTTGTTAAGTGAATCACTGCAGTTGTTAAAGTAGCAATTGTTAATAGCAATAGCAGTAGACTTATATACCGCTTCATAGGGCTTTCAGCCCTCTCTAAGCGGTTTACAGAGAGTCAGCATATTGCCCCCAACAATCTGGGTCCTCATTTTACCCACCTCGGAAGGATGGAAGGCTGAGTCAACCCTGAGCCAGTGAGATTTGAACCGCTGAACTGCTGATCTAGCAGTAGCCTGCAGTGCTGCATTTAACCACTGCACCACCTCGGCTCTTGGCCAGTGAAACTGGCTTCCCCATTGACTTTGCTTGGACGGTCAACATAGGTGATCACATGACCCCGGGGCACCACAACCGCTGTAAATAAGAGTCCGTTGCCAAACGTCCCACCGTCATAAATATAAGACTGTTGCCAAACATTGTTCCTATGACCACGGGGATGGTGCAACAGTCTTAAAGTTTGAAAAATGGTCATAAGTCACTGTTTTCAGTGCCATTGCAACTTGGAACGGTTACTAAACCAACTGCTGTAAGTCGAGGACTACATAAATCTAATCAATCCATTCAGCTTTCCATGAAAGACTCCTTCTCCCGGAATAGCTCCACCTATCCTTGCTCTTCCAGATACGTGGGTATCTTTTTAAAACATCCCAATAAGAGATAAAGATAAATAAATAAAACCAACGCTACACTATAAAGACCCCGGAAGGCAGACTTTGCTTGCTGCAACTCGGCTTCGGAAGGGTTAAGGGCAGGTAAGAGGGGCAGAAGGGGGGTCCTCCAAGGACAGCCCCTCTTTCGTCTGTTTCCATTTCCTGGGCTGCTCTTGCTGCTGCGGTCTCGACATCTCCGTGGAGACCCTAGAAGAGCCCGAAGAGGAGAAGAAAATGCGGGGACGGGGCGAGAGAGGTTCCCTGAAAGCAGCACCCACTTCCGGTCCTCCTCCATCCGCCACTTCCGGTAAAATCTCAGGAGTCCCCAGGCTCTTCAATCAAGAGTTAATCGGGGCTTCTGGTCCTCTGATCGAGCTCGATTCCCGGCGACTTCATAGACTGTTGGTGGAGTTTTCATGGCAGCGGTGGAAAATTTGCTTTTCTCTAGGGTCTGCGTCTGCGTTCTCCTAGTACGGTCTGCAGCCCTGGGCTCTCCTGGTGGTCTCCTTTCCAAGTCTTCACATAGCTGTCCTCTTGCTTATTTTTCTTGAAAGCAAAGCAGATTGGAGGAGGTGATCTTGGCTCCTAGGACCCGGCTGGTGCCGTGTGCAAATGATCTAAAATACACACATAATTGCATGCATACTATCTTCTTATGCATACGTAGCTACACATGTACACACTAGCATCAACAAATTCTTTGTCTTCTGCCTCGCTTTTTCCTAGTCAGAGACTCTGTCACCTTTTCGTGTATTTCTTAGATATATTGCCCAATAAATGCAATATACGTATATTTAATTTAATTTTATTTATTATTATACTGCCTTACAGCTAAAGCACTCTGACTGGTTTATAATTACAAAATGGAAGGGTTGGAGATGCCGTACTGTCAATATTGCTCTTACTGCTGATCTCTTTACTCAACATCAAAAAAGTCACATGCAACAGGCACTATAAATATCACACACATAACAGCTCACACTTTGCTAGAGAGAAGTTCCCTGAGAATGGGCTCCGGCATGAGTCGGAAAGACAAAACCTCTGGTCCTGGTGACCAACCCAGATTGGATCCTGCGATCTCTCTACTGCAATGTTTCTTAACCTTGGCGACTTTAAGTCCTGTGGACTTCAACTCCCAGAATTCCCCAGCCAGCATAGGATTCTGGGAGTTGAAGTCCACGGGACTTAAAGTCGCCAAGGTTGAGAAAAACTGCTCTACTATTTCTGAATTTTTAATTTGATGTTCCACTTTGAGTTTAACTGCTACCTGGCAGCCACCCTGCAGATACTAGCTCTCCACATGCCATTTTTGTACACAGTTAATGTTTCTCTAGGTGCAACTGGCCCAATTAGTTTGTGGGTAGTTATCATCCAGCCCTCTCCCAGAAAAATGAAATATCCTAGGAAATATTGAAAAGGCAGAATATTTCTCTGGATGTGAAAAGAAAGAAACATGTTTTAAAAGACAGAATAGTTGCCTGTAGCTTCCTGCCCATCCCCACTTTGTCAATAGGCCATTGAGAAGGCCAGGCTAGCCCACTTTACATAATAAAGACTTCTCCACTGCAGCTGCAGGGGGAAGGGATAACGTTGGAACTTTACTCAATTCTCCACATGGCATCTGAGAACTCATCTATACCTGGATTCAAAACACAGCCCAGAGAGTTGCCCCTGCATGGCCCTATGGGAGTCTGACAACCAATCAGAATACATTTCTTACACAGGAACAGGAAACAGAGAGGTGGGACTAAACAAGGTATAAAAAGCCTAGCAAGCCCCTCCAGTCCTTCTCTCTTCTTCTCCACCAACATTGAAGCATGTGATCACCTTTTCTGTTCAGGACTCAAGCATTGTGGTCCTGTCCACCATTAAAACCATCTTTCCAAGCAGCCTCCATGTCTCCAGTGTCTTCTTCCCCACTTGGAGCTGAACCCAGAAGGACATTTCTTTCAACAAGTTGTTGCCTCAAAGACTTGCCACCATTGAGTGCTCTGGAGCAGCAAAGGATCCCGAAGTAGCAACTTTTTTCTAGTTAAAACATCTCAGCGGCTCACTGCTAGTTCCAGCATCTCAGGTACTCCTCCCTACTTCCTTCTGGTGTTCTGGCTGGCTTGGAGTGGCTTGGCAAATAAGGAAATAAGAGGAAGGAGAATACAGAGGCTGCAAAAGGAAGGAAAGGATTACAGGTACTGTTCTGGAGTGCCTGGAAAAAATAGAGATCAAGCGCTTTGTGGATCTACCAGAGGATTGTGGCAGCCCTTCAAATACTGGAATGCTGCTATCATGTCACCCCCAATCCTTTTCTTTACAGTAGCCATACCCTGCAACCGTTCTTCGTATGCTTTAGTCTCCAGGCATTTAATCGTTTTAGTTGCTCTTCTCTGCATCTGTTCCAAAATAACCAAAGTCATAAAATTAGCAAGTGATAGCAAGCGATCAAATCTGAGAATAATGTGTTGAAAGCTGTGTTTCTCCCCCCCCCCCAAAAAAAAATTGCATAATGACCAGCCCTTAATTTGCTTCGATGATGCCTTAAACTGGCTTAGCTCAGCGGGGGCTTCAAATACTCGGCTCGGAAAGGGTTAAGAGCACAGAAGTGAACCGCTAGAGCGGTTAGAGACCCACTATGCCTGCTGCTCTTCCGGGGTCGGGACAGGCCGCTCTTGCTTCTGTCGCCTCCTCTGGTAGCAAGTGGTTCGCTCTCCCCCTGGCGGCGGATTTGGGCGGGGAGCCCCGCAGGGAGGCTCTTTTTTCTCCGTCTCCGGATTTTTGCCCAGCCGCTACTCCACCCCCGAGGGCTCTCAAGTACCCCAGCCTTTCCTCCGGGGTTTCCTCCAGGCGCTGATGGGAGCTAAGCGAAGTGGGAACACTTGTGGCTCTGATAGATGCGTGTTGTGCCTTTGCACGTGGGAAGGGTCCCGGGTACCTGCGTGCAAGCCCTTTCCCACGAGCTGTGTGTGTGGATCCCGGTTGGCTCTGCGGCTGGCATGTCACCCGATCTTGTTGGGGGGGGGGAGGAGTGATGGTTGCTTTTTGCTAGGGGGGTGCCTCTCCTTATAAGGAAGAAGCTGTCCTTTCTGCGAAAGACCTATTTTCTGACAATCGATCAATCAATCAGTAGAACTGGCTTGCCTAAGACAGTGTTTCTCAACCTTGACAACTTGAAGTCCTGTGGACTTCAACTCCCAGAATCTCCCAGCCAGCTGGTTGGGGAATTCTGGGAATTGAAGTCCACAGGACTTCAAGTTGCCAAGGTTGAGAAACACTGGCCTAAGAAGTGGTGGGTGCTCCATTCCTGGAAGTGTTTAAGAAGAGAGTGGACAGCAACCTATCTGAAATAGTATAGGGCATGGGTTGTCAACCTGGTCCCTACAGCCCACTAGTGGGCGTTTTGGGATTCCAGGTGGGCGGTAGGGACTTTGGAGGTTAAAACCTCCTTTTGAGTGGACAAGCGCCAGTGCACACATCAATAAACTAATGTGCGCGTGCACACAAACAAGCAAACACGTGGGCAGAGGAAGGGGAGGAGTGGAAACTGATAGCAGGGACAGGCAGATAAGTTTTGTTATGTTATAAAATAAAGCGGAGCAGAGCAGTTGCAAAATAGGAGAAAGAAAAGTTATAGGCAGGAGAGAATTGTTGTTGGCTAATAATAATAAGTGGGCTGAGTAGCTCAGCCTTACTTTTGTACATTGCCCTAAGGAAGGTTAAAAAAAAGGAGATAAAAAGGAAAAGAAAAAAAATTAACAGAAAAGGGAAGAAAAATAGAGAAAGGGGGATAAAATAAAGGAGGAGAGTAAGCAGTGTTTAGTCTGGCTCATAAATTAAGTTTTGTTATCTTATAAAATAAAAGAAAGAAATAAGTAAAGGAAGAAGAAGGAGAAAATAAAAAAGGGAAAAAGAGATCCTTGATATAGTGAAATACTATAAAAAAGGTAAAGAAGAAAAAGGCAGGAAAAGGAATTTTGTTTTGATGGTGACACTTAATAAAAATTGGCACCTAATACAGCATTGTTTTTGGTGTTTGTAATAAAAGGGAAAAGAGGAGGGGAAAAAAGCACTGTGTGGAGTGCAGATCAAAACATAAGAGTAAAAGTAGTTGTTAAATTGCGAAACAAATTTAGAACCCATGTCTGAAAAAAAGAAATATGCTCATGTTCCACACTTGCGCAAAAACTGGTGGGCGGTAAGGAAATTTTTCCATCAAGAAAGATCCATTACATTTGTTTTAACATAAGAGAGTAGAGCACACCACAATACAGGCTGCCCTCAACTTACTCATTTGTTTAGTCACCATTCGAAGTTCTACAAGGGCACTGAAAAAGTGATTTATGACCATTGCAGCATCTCCATGGTCACCCGATCAAAATCCAGACACTCAGCAACTGTATCATATTTATGACAGTTGCAGTGTTTCAGCGTCAGTTGATCTCATTTTGTGGCCTGACAAGCAAAATCAATGGGGAAGCCAGATTCACTTAACAACTGTGTTACTAACTTAACAAGTGTGGTGATTCACTTCACAACTGCAGCCAAAAAAAGAGTGTAAATGATACAAAAGTCACTTAACAAATGTCTCGTTTAGCAACTGATATCTGGGGCTCAACTGTGATCTTAAGTCGACGACTATTATTGTTGTTTTTTTAAATGATTTATAAAGCCACCCAATTTGCAAACAGCGATTCCAATTGGCTCAAAAACCAACAATAAAACACACAATACAACAGCCCTGAGGCCAACAATATGTATCCCAGTTCTAAATTCCAGAGCCAGGGTGGCGCAGTGGTTAGCATGCAGTACTGCAGGCTACTTCTGCTGACTGCCGGCTGACTGCAATTTGGCAGTTCAAATCTCACCGGCTCAGCGTTGATTCAGCCTTCCATCCTTCCGAGGTGGGTAAAATGAGGATCCAGATTGTTGGGGGCAATAGGTTGACTCTGTAAACCACTTAGAGACAGCTGTAAAAGACTGTGAAGCAGTATATAAGTCTAAGTGCTCTTCTATTGCTATATTCAATATATTTATATATTTTTCCCCCTGGTATGGGTCCTTTTATGAGATGTAAGTTGGCTGCTCTGTTTGAAACTCTTCCCGCATTCCCAGCATTTATAGGGTTTCTCCCCTGTGTGGATCCTTTTGTGGGACGTAAGCTCACTACTCAACCTGAAGATCTTCCCACACTCTGCACATCGATAGGGTTTCTCTCCCGTGTGGAGCCTTTTGTGGGAAGTGAGGTGACTGCTCTGGCTGAAGATCTTCCCACACTCCGTGCATTGATAAGGTTTCTCCCCCGTATGGCCCCTTTTATGCGAAGTCAGGGAACTGCTGTTGCTGAAGCTCTTTTCGCACACGGTACATTTGTAGGGTTTCTCTCCCGTGTGCAGCCTTTTGTGGGAAGTAAGATGGCTGTTCTGGCTGAAGCTCTTCCCGCAGTCCGTGCATTGATAGGGTTTCTCTCCCGTGTGGAGCCTTTTGTGGGAAGTCAGGTGGCTGCTCTGGCTGAAGCTTTTCCCGCAGTCTGAGCATTGATAGGGTTTCTCCCCAGTGTGGAGCCTTTTATGTGAGATGAGAAAGCTGTTCTTGCCAAAGCTCTTCCCGCAGTCAGTGCATTGATAGGGTTTCTCTGAGGAATGGCTCCTTTTATGAGAACACAGAGCACTGCAGTCGCTGAAACGCTTCCCACATTCTGGGCATGTGTAGGGCTTTTCCCCTGTGTGGATCCTTTTGTGGTAGGTAAGGGAACTGCTCCTGCTGAAGCTCTTTCCGCACTCTGGGCATTTGTAGGGTTTCTCCCCCGTATGGATCCTAATATGAGACGTAAGATCGCTGGTCCACCTGAAACTCTTTCCACACTCCATGCATTTATACGGTTTCTCCCCTGAGTGAATCCTGCCGTGGAAAGTAAGCAAACTCCTCATTCTGAAGCTCATTCCACACAGCTTACAGGTGTACGTGTTTTTCCTGGCGTGGGTCCTTTTGTGAGAAGCAAGTTGGCTGTTGGTGTGGAAACTGTTGTCGCACTCCAAGCATTTGTGCTGTTTCTCTTCAGGGTGGCTCTTTTGATGATCAGTCAAGGATCGCTTTTCACTGAAGCTCTTTCCACACTCCACACAGGGGTATGTTTTTCCTGGGGGGTGGAACCTTTCGAGCGAAGGAAGATCTCCCAAGTCCGTTCTGGGTTGCCTGTGTTTACATGGTTTTTCTCCAGTGTGGATTTGCTGACCTAAAATAGGAAGGAAAGATTGGTTAAAATAGGTTCCATGTTTTCTGCATTCATACCAGTTGCCCCTGGCTGCAATGCCATAGGGAAAGGGTCTCCAAATCTGGCGACTTTTAAAATGTGTGGACTTTTAACTCCCAGAATTCCTCAGCCAGCACAGCTAAGGAATTCTGGGAGTTGAAGTCCACAAGTCTTAAAAGTTGCCACGTTTGGAGACCCCTGCCACGGAGGTAGTACTCCACTTACAATCACTTGTTTAGTGACCATTCATAGTTGCAACGGTACTAAAAAAAGTTGCTTATGATCGGTCTTCGTACTTATGACTGTTGCATCATCCCATAGTCATGTGATCAAAATTCAGCACTAGGCAGCTAGCATGTATTTAAGATGGTTGTAGCATCCCAGTGTTGTAGTCTGTCAGCCACCGGTCCCTCCAGCAGCCGAATCAGATGAGGAGGAAGAGGTGTGGGAGTCAGGGTCAGCATCAAGGCAACCTGAGGGCTCCGAGGGGGAAGAAGGAATGTAGCTGCTAGAAAGAGAAACAGAGGTGGGACCTGAGCTAGCCATCAGCCCTCAGATGGTGAGTCAACAGCCCCCCTCGTCTGGAGGTGGATAATGAGGAAGAGGAGGAACAGCTGGGTCCAGTGCCAGACACACTGTTGTGGCCCAGCAGGAGCCGTTGCAGCTGCCACCAAATTCCAACAGCGAGGGGCCCAATGAGTCGGCTCTGGAGGATGTGGAGGACCCTGGACAGGGTTCCGACTCTGAGCAGGGCGCAGAGAGGCTGGTTGGCCACCAGGAGGCGCCTGAGCCTTGGACCAGTGGGGAGGAGACAAGGGAGTGTGATCCTGACATCATGCATTGGAGCAGTGGGGAAGAGCCAAGGGAATTGTTCCTGGATGCCCAGCAACAGAGAGTTAGTAGGCATAAGGAACAGTTACGCAGTTACAGGAGATAATTGCACCCAGCTGGTGGTAATTTGGCTCCTCTCAAGACTATAAAAGGAAAGATTGTGCACACACCCCTTTGCAGGAGTCAACGTATTCACTAGAGCTGGAGAACTCTCGTGGCTAGCTTGGCAGGCTGCATTGCTGCCATGGTTAGTCTGTGCTGGATTGCTGCCAAAGTCTGGACTGTGCTGGATTGCTGCCACAGTCCTGTCTCTGTGTTAATAAAGCCTTGAAGTATCTTTGGCTTGGCGTGCTTTGGTGTAGGACGAGGGGGGGATCAGAACACACGCGGATGCACAGAAAGCAGAGGAGAGGAGAGCAGAGGAAAGCTATAGGCCAGGGCTTGGGACAGAAGAGCCACTGCCATTAGCAAAGTCCCACCCTCGCCCTGGGGATAAAAGGCAGGGGGCAGAGATGAATAGATGTGGCAGACAACTATTCATCTCCCCGCTGGACAGATTCGTTAGCCTGCATTGAGAGAAACTTTTTGGCCAGGACTGCTGGCACTCCTTATAAAGGAATACTTGATTTAAATACTGCGGATTTGACATGTTTGGGGAGTTGGGTCAGAACAGCTGGGATGATGTGATTGCCAATTGCAACCTTCCAGCTGGCTTCCAACAATAGCAATAGCAATAGCAATAGCAGTTAGACTTATATACCTCTTCATAGGGCTTTCAGCCCTCTCTAAGCAGTTTACAGAGTCAGCAAATTGCTCCCACAGTCTGGGTCCTCATTTCACCCACCTCGGAAGGATGGAAGGCTGAGTCAACCTTGAGCTGGTGAGATTAGAACCGCTGAACTGCAGATAACAGTCAGCTGAAGTGGCCTGCAGTACTGCACCCTAACCACTGCGCCACCTCGGCAGAATCAATGGGGGAAGCTGGTTTATGCTCAACAACCGCATGGTTCACTTAACAACTGATCCACTTAGGAATGGAAATCCAGCTCCCAAGTGTGTTCTTAAGTCAAGGATTACCTGTTCAGGGGGAGCAAATCCAATTTACCTTTCAGTACTTTTTTATATATGTAGCAGTTGTCCTTTTTTGTCCTTTCCCAGTTCCCTTTGGTCAGGAAACGTTCCTGGACTCCAGCACATCCAGAACTCAATGATTTCTCCTCGCCAGGCTTCGAGTGGCTTTCCTGGTGTGTTTGAGACCTCTGTTGAACCTCAAATATCTCTTTTCTCAGTTGACAATGGATTGCTGGTGATGTCATCATATCGGATTCTTGGCGGTTCTCATTTTCCTTCTCATTTCCTGCTTGAGATAGAAAGAATAAAAACTGAACCTGAGCTGGTGCACCAGTTATGTGCTACTACAGGTTGTAGCTCACTTTCCCCAGGGCCTTATAACTGTGAGCCATTGTTAGATGAATGGTCCTAAAATGAGGATGACTTGTATAGCTTTCACATCATACCTTCCATGATCTGCCAGAAGGCTTGCAGAACAAATCTGTACATTTCTACCCCCAAATAGGGACCCATTCATGCCCCCAGGGGCCATTGGTGGCCCCAGTTAAGAATAAAAAAGGGGGTGATTGTGTTGATGCTACATATTACCATATATGGTGGTAAAGGCATTTTGGATAAAAAATGGTGGATTATGCAAAATGTTCTTTAAAAAAGGATAAAGTTTATCCCTCAGTTATTCTTGTTAGGTATAATTACTGATTGTACTGTTATAGAGACTAACTTGATTTTGTATTTAATAACGGCAGCAAGACTATTGGTGGCACAATACTGGAAGAAGGAAGATTTGCCTACTATTCAAGAATGGACATTAAAAGTAACAAACCTAGCAGAGATGGCTAAAATATCAGCATATCTCAAGGATCATTCAGATGAGAGATATAAACTGGAGTGGAGAAGATGGATTGACTATATTCAAAATAAATATGGGACTAAGAAATTCCAGATAGTTTATGACTGAAGAAACAAGGAATGATATAAGCTGTTTAGAGTTAGCCTAGCAAAGAGGAGTTAAAGCTCAAATGAAAGATGATACTAACTTTCTTTAAGTTTATTTTAGAATATCTTTGTTAAAGATTTATACCCTGTATTGGTTCTGGGAAGTCGGGGGGGGGGGGAAGGTTGGGAGGGGGATTCAGGGGGGAGGGCAGGGTGGGAGGTAAACACTCAAGGAAGAGGAACAAAAATATTTTTTCTCTGGCCAAAGGTTTGACAAAAAAAGACTTTAAATCTCAGTAAAGTATACAAAATGAAGAGTTAAACGTAACTAAACCAGATGGATTTTAATAAAATCCAGACTCAATCTGGGATATAATTCCTTTTTTAAAAAATGATCAAATCTCAGAGGTGTGATCAAAAGAAAAAAATCATTATTTCTAAAAAAAGGAAATTATTTATTTAAAGGACATATTTATAACACTTCATGGAACAGAAGGATATCGTCAGGGAATTGTGCAGAGCTGTCTAGATGAAGTGAGAGACGCTGACACGAATTTTTAGTTTTATATAAATAAATATATTGTACATCTATATTTTACAGCAAACAAGATAGGAAACAGTAGCACCCGGAGGTAAATCCCAGAGCAAACAGGGGGGAGGGAAACTCCCCCTCCACATCCATAGCAACCAACCATAGTGCAGATTGTCTCACCAGCTGAATTTTATTTATTGAATTGAATTTATTGAATTTATTTATTGAATTGGAAGCTTCGGCATGAAAAGCTTCTGCCAGGTATCCCAAATGCCTTTTTCAAAAGGTAGCTGGATTTTCTTGCTGTTTTTGTTTCTCTTGAAAACACTTCACTTCTCATCCCAGAAGCTTCTTCAGTTCAGAACTGAAGAAGCTTCTTGGATAAGAAGTGAAATATTTTCATGGAAAAACATCAAGAAAGTTCAGTTGCCTTTTGAAAAAGGCATTTGGGATAACCATGACTGTTGTGGCCCAGCAGGAGCCGTTGGAGCTGCCACCAGACTCCGACAGCGAGGGGCCCTATGAGTCGGCCCTGAAGGATGTGGAGGACCCTGGACATGGTTCCTACTCCGAGCAGGGCGCAGAGAGGCTGGTTGGCCACCAGGAGGCGCCTGAGCCTTGGACCATTGGGGAGGAGACAAGGGAGAATGATCCAGAAACCAGCAGTGAGTTGTTCCTGGATGCACACCATCGAAGAGCTACTTGGTGTCAAGAACAATTACACAATTACAGGAGGTAATTGTGCTCAGCTGGTGGTCATTAGGCTCCTCTCCAGATTATAAAAAGACTGCTTGTGACACGCCCCTCTGCAGAAGTCAATGCATTGACTAAAGAGAAACTAACTTGACAGGCTGGATTGCTGCCAAGGTTTGTCTGAATTGCTGCCAAGGTTTGTCGGACTTGTTATTTGTTTGCTTGGCTTTCAGCCACCAAGATTCTGGTCTTGCTATTAAAGGTCATTCTAATTAAGCTTGTCTCGGCTTTCATTACGGGATGGAGGAGGGGGTCAGAACACATGACCATCATCCAGATTGAGAATCTCCATACACAACTGGCAGCTACCGTGTTTCCCCGGAAATAAGACAGGGTGTTATTTTCTTTTGACCCCCAAAATAAGCATTTGGCCTTATTTTTGGGGAGACCTTATTATTTTTGAGGTGCAGGAGGCAGCGAGCATGGTCACCTCATGGCTGCTATTTTCAGGGAGGTCTTATTTTTGGGGAAACAGGGTATTTGAATCCATAGTTAAGAAGGGCCCTTACCCAGAGTGTTCACATTTCTGGAATTCTCCATCATAACTTCGTGGTGCAAGTCTTTTTGGGCGGAGTCCAGCAGCGCCCACTCCTCCTCGGTGAAATAGATGGCCACCTCCTTCAAGGACATGGGACTGAAGGCAGGACCCTGAAATCAACGTACATTAGCAGACAGACTCCAAACCACATGTAGAGGGTGCAGTGGAATAAACGAGAAATCATGACAAAAGGAGATGAGGTGGGCTATACAATGTGCTAATATGATAAAGGTAAAGATTTCCCCTGTCCAATCATGTTCAACTCTAGAGGAAGTGTTAATATCTGTTTCTTAGCGGAGGGAGCCAGCATTGTCCAAATAAATTTTCCATGGTCATGTGGTCAGCATGACTCTATGCCAAGCCACCCAGAACGCTGTTACCTTCCCACCAACGTGGTACCTATTGATCTACTCGCATTTGCATGTTTTCGAACTGCTAGGTGGGTAGGAGCTTGAGCAAGTAACAGGAGCTCATTCATCACATGTCGCCTTGAACCCAGGCTGTCAGCTTTTCATCTGACAAGCTCAGCATCTATAACCACTGAGCCATCGTGCCCCCCACACACACACACTAATAGAATATGGAACCAGTAATAATAACGCACGTCATACAAGATGTATACAACTTTTCTTTGTTCAAATTTCTGTCTACAATTTGCGGAAAAAGAAATGTTACAAAAAGGCTATGTGTTTTGGCCCCACTCCGTCTGATAATGAACGCAGACACAGGCTTAGCTGTTTGCCACTCTTTATTCACAGCAATTATAATCCTATTGGCTGAAAGCCCAGACACGACTCACTGGCAAGAAGTTGGTAGCAACCCAGACTCCAAAAGACACGGGAACACAAAGCAGACCAGACGAGGAGTTCTCCAGATTGGTACGAATGGTTGTGTCCTGCAAAAGGACTCCTCCCAAAGTCTCTTCTTATATACTCTCTTGGGAGAGGCCAAGCCAGAGCCACCTGGGCTTGTTTATCTCTTATGAGTCTTGTCTCCATAACTGCTGCCTCCGTTTCTCCGCCCTCCATTGCCTGGAGTCAGGGACAAACTCCCTTTGATCTTCCCAACTGCTCCATGCCTCAGGCGCCTCCTGGTGGCCATCCAGCCTCTCTGGTCCCTGCTCTGAGTCTGAACCCTGCCCAGGGTCCTCCACATCTTCCATAGCAGACTCATAGGGGTCCTCGCTATCGGAGTCCATCGGCAGCTCCAACGGCTCCTGCTGGGCCACAACAGCAATGGGTTTATTCTTTTCCTAAATCAGCTACTGTTTGTTCCTAATAAAGCATAGAAGAAACTGATGCAGTCTTGGGTGTAAGGCAGCTTCCATAGTTGAAGTCCACACATCTTAAAGTTCCCAAGATTGAGAAAATACTGCTTTATACAGTAACAAAGAAAATGGCAAAGACAGATTCATGAAGTTAGCAGCTTGATCTGAAAGAGGCTTTATTTCTCTTAAAATGTATGTTGGTGTTCTGGGGCCAACATGAGGGTGAGCTCTCCTGAACCACATTTTTCATCAGGGTGTAAAGGAGTACAGTGGCTTGCATGGTTAGGACACTGGGTTGGAGGTATTGTGGTTGACTCAGATGAGTCAGAGGAGATCGGGGGGGGGGTGCCTGGGTTAGGGTTAGGTTAGTGTTGTGGCCCAGCAGGAGCCATTGGAGCTGCCACCAGACTCCGACAGCGAGGGGCCCTATGAGTCGGTTCTGGAGGATGTGGAGGACCCTGGACAGGGTTCCGACTCCGAGCAGGGTGCAGAGAGGCTGGTTGGCCACCATGAGGTGCCTGAGCCTTGGACCAGTGGGGAGGAAACAAGGGAGAGTGATCTGGCGGTCATGCATTGGAGCAGTGGGGAGGAGACAAGGGAGTTGGTCCTGGATGCCCGGCAACGGAGAGCTAATAGGCAGAAGGAACAGTTATGCAGTTACAAGAGATAACTGCACTCAGCTGGTGGTAATTAGGCTCCTCTCAAGACTATAAAAGGAATGATTGTGCACACGCTCCTTCGCAGGAGTCAACATATTCACTAAAGTTGGAGAACTTTCGTGGCTAGCTTGGCAGGCTGGATTGCTGCCAAGGTTAGTCTGTTCAGGACTGCTGCCAACGTCTTGTCTGTGCTGGCTTGCTGCCAAGGTCCTGTCTGTCTGTTAATAAATCCTTGCAGTATCTTTGTCTCAGCGTGCTTTGGTGTAGGACAATGGGGGGTCAGAACAGGTTAGTAAACATCAGGGCCTGTGTAAGGCTCTGTGGAGCAGGAGGTCTCAGAGCCAGATGCAGAGTAGGGCCCAATTAATCACTCAGGTAGAGAGACAGCTGTTTTCGGGGCCTGAGCTGAATGGGGGGGGGACATCTGGGGTCTGTCCCAAATGCATGTATGCGCAGAGAAGTGCAGAGAGGAGAGCCAGCTATCCAGGAAAAGAAGGCAACAACAACAAGCCCCTCCCTGTCTGGGATATAAGGAGGAGGGGTATGAGAGGCATGGTTGTCAGAGACAGAAGAGTTCCCTCCAGCGGATTCCTTGCCAGGATTTCCTTGCCACTACCAAGGTTGGCCAGGACTGTTTGTGTCGGGATTGAAATGCTAATTGAGGCTCCCTGTGAGGAACCCAGAGACAGCTTGTGAATCACCTAAGGATGTATGGCCTGGAGGTTTCTCTGTGAATGTATCCCTGCCTTTCTAAATAAAAAGGGGTTTCTCCTCATGAGTAGGTTGTTGAGTGGTGCTCGTGAAGGCGGGATCCAGAGGTTAGCAAGCCTGCATTTGAAACCCAAGTGCTGCCTAGGGACAGGGTTGAGCTCCTGTCCTTTGATCCAGCTCCAGCCAGGGTACCTGAAAGTAGCCCCCAACTGGGCGTCCCTTGGGCAACGTTGATGTCACTGGCTAATACTTTCAACCAAGACAGTTGCCTCGGTGCTTCTGACACGAATGCGATGCTATCAGGATATAGAGAGAGGCCTATCTTGGTTACCTCTATTCCATAATGTCCATGGTCAAGCTGAGGAGGTCCCACTGAGTCATACTTAAGAACAATTCCTGAAATGGGATTATGTCAAAATATTCATGAACTGGCAGAGGCATGGTAACAAAGTCAGCCAATGAGGCTTATTTGGAAAAAGAAACTTAAGTAAGAAGTCTGAGCATGGCTTAGCTGTATTAAGCTCTGAACTCTGAACTGAAGCCAATCTCTCTTCTGGATGTGTGTTTTGCCTGTAACTACTACCACGTTGGAGAATCCACTCTTGGTATTGTATATATTACTTCATGTCAGTGGTGGGATTCAAATAATTTACCAACCAGTTCTCTGCCCTAATGACCAGCTAGGTAGGCGGGGCTTGGTGGTCATGTGATCATGTGGGCATGGCCAAGTCAATGTCACTCAGGTTGATTGGCACTTCGCCTTAGTTGTTACAATGGTAGTAAGGGTTAACTGGAGAGGCAGTTTCTGTAACAGGGCAATAAAAATTAGGCTAGAAACAACACCAGAATGTTTCCTTCCTGCCTTCCTTACAGGATTAGCCCTGTAAAGTGGGAAAAAACAAAAGATTTCTTCCAACAACTGGTTCTCCGAACTGCTTAGAAAGTTAACAACCGGTTATCCCGAATAGGTGCGAACCGGCTGAATCCCACCACTGCTTCATGTGTTGCTATGTATATAAAGAGAAGTTAATGAATCCTGCTGAATCAGTTACCCATATGTGCTTTCTGGATTTTAATTTTCTGCAACAAACTGACAGATTATCAGGGACGTGCAATCACTAGAGGCAAGGGAGGCGGGGCCTCACCAGTCTCCTCAGGGAAAGGAAAGGATTTTAAATAATTTTCTTAAAATAATTAAAGCCAGGGTAGTTGCTACCAGATTTCAAGTCACAGTGGCTTGGTGTCTGCTCTCAGTATTAACTAGGAGGAGGCCAGAGAACTAGGGGCCTCTTTTGCATAAGGAATTTTTCGCCTTTTAAGAGTTAAGCAAGGGTTAACAAGCAAAGAATTCCTTATGCAAATGAGGCATGTATTCTCTCGCCTCCTGTAGAGGGCATTTTTAGAGGCTTTTTAGAGTTCTCTGGGAGCAACTAGCTCAGTCTGACAGAGCTCTGGCTTTTCAAGAGGGGAGGGCAGGGCAGGGCAGGGAGAAGCAGAGTTGAAATCGTCTCTGAAACAGCTGGAAAAGGTGCGTGTGGGGAAGGGGGAGGAATTCAAAAATTTTGATCGGAAGGTAGCAGAGGAAGGGGGGGTATGGCAGAGGAGCTGCTTTCAAGCCTTTGGAAAATATATCCAATCCAACTTCTGTGTTTGTGTTTGAGAGTGAGTGAATGAGAGAGAAATCGAAGTTCTCTGTGTGCGTGTGTCTGCTTGAGAGAGGGGGAAGGGAGGGAGAGAGGGAGGAAGGAGAAGAAAAAGAATGGGAAAACTTATTTTGCAAGGGGGGGAAATGCTGTCGCTTTAAATCGGAACTGAGCATGCCTGGCTGTGGAATTCTGGGAGTTGAAGTCCACAAGTCTAAAAAGCTGCCTCACCAGGGCTAAAGCTGACCGCACGTCACTGCAGATTATTATACCCTGTTTTTATAAACCCTACCCCCGCAAATCATCTCGGCACATATCGTTTCTTGATATTTCCCTACCTCAACTGGGGGCACAGCTGCTGTCTCTGCTCCACTGTCAAAAGAAGATGCTTCAAGAGGTACAAATGATGACATATTTTCTCCTGTGGGGGAGGCAAAGGAGATACAAGGAGACATTCAAAAACATTGCTATGGATTATTCTAGGCAAAAGGACATTAAAACAGTTTCAGTTAAATGAGAACTATGATATGTTGAAAGTAAGACTCATCAAGAACTTTGATATTCGATATGAATGTAAGTAATGACTCTGGAAGAGATGCACGAAAGCTAATTGTAACCAATTGACACACTTTCTACAAGATGTAATGTGAGATGGTTATTTTTTGTGTGTGTTGTTTGTTTAGTAGAAATAAAAAAAAATTGTTTTAAAAAAATATTGCTGGGGAGATACAGCAACTCGTCCAGAGTCAGATTCATACTGCAAAAGCAGTTCCTGAAGATGAGAGCTGAGATTTCTCTGGGGAAAAAGATATCATGTCTTACCTAATAAGATATCTGGAAGTTGAGCCTCCCAGGAAACCTTCCTTGGCTTTGGATGCTCTCCATCTACCTCAACAGGTGTTTCCTGCATGGAAATATCAAAGAGAAGGATTAGCCTATAGCACATATGAACAAATTTGGACCGTGATGGCGCTAGGCATGAGCGCGCACACCTCCCACTAGCCAATTGGTCATTGGTTCTCTGTCGCGCATGCGCGGGGCATGCGAGTTGAAGTGTGTGTGCGTTGCATTTTGCGGGTTGAGGAGGGCACATGTGCTTTCGGCACTTAGTCCAAAAAAGGTTAGCCATCACTGAATTAGGATGTAGCACATAGGAACAAACACATTCTTGTCTTCTACTACAAAAATCCATCCTGTAATCTAGAAAATCCCATAATCTAGAAAGAGCGCAGAGTGCAACAAAGAGGATTAGGGCCCACACGAAGAACGGTTCCAGGAAATCGGTCTGGCTAGTCTAGGGGTGACATGATAGTAGCGTTCCAGTATTTGAGGGGCTGACACAAAGAAGATTCTATTCTCCAAAGCACCTGAAGGCAGAACAAGAAGCAACAGACAGAAATTAATCACATTTCCTGACAGAACAATTAATCAGTGGAATGACTTGCCTCCAGAAGGTGTCAGTGCTCCATCATTTTTAAGTGGCTTTTTTTAAAAGGCTGTTTAAGAAGAGCCTGGCCTGTAGGGGAGTTAAAGTATAAGTGAAGGTACGATGCTAAAGTTAGTTAGTTTATTTTAGTGTATGGATTGTTAAATGTTTATACCCTGTATTTTGCTCTGGGAAGTTGGGGGGGAGGGGATTTGGGGTTGGGGGGGAGGGAGGGAAGGGGAAGGGTATACAATTGTAAAATCTATTAAAAATCTTTAATAAAGAAGAAGAAGAGGAGGAGGAGGAGGAGGAGGAGGAGGAGGAGGAGGAGGAGGAGGAGGAGGAGGAGGAGCCTGGGCTGCCACTTGTCAGAAATAAGTATAGGGTTTTCTGCCTAAGCAGGGGGGTGGACTAGAAGACCTCCAAGGTCCCTTTCAACTCCGTTATTCTGTTGAATTGAGGTAGAATAAGTTTTCAATTCCCATCTCTTCTGGGAAAAGATAGTAAGGTCTGGTCATGTGAGGAACTAAAAAAAAAGAGTTAAGTTCTGACATAGAAACAGTTAAGAAATCCATATAGGTAATTCTCAACTTAAAACCTCTCACTAAGATTCTGTGCAGTTCGGAATACCCCCAAATCCCACTCCTGGCTGGCCCCACCCACCCCACCCCTCCCAGGAGTCCCCACACGGCCCGTTTTGAATGCAGATAAGTGCAGGGTGTGTACAGAGGCTCAGGGAGAGTGAAAAATGGGCCTACTGAAGGTTCAGAGGTCCTCCAGAGCCTGGGGAGGCTGTTTTCACCCTCCCGGAGACACGAGGAAAGCCACCAGAGCCCGGGGAGGGCAAAAACACCCCCCCTCCCCTCACCATGGTGCAGGAGGTTGACTAGGCCACGCCCACCATGGCCACCCACCCAGCAACCTGGCAGAGAACCCCTTGCTAAAGTTTTTGAAGCCCACCCCTGCAATTAAGCGCAGAATTTCCATTGCAAAGCCAGAGAGTTGTTATCTAAGTTTTGCCCCGTTTTATGACCTTGCTTATCAGTTATTAAGTGAATCCCTGCAGTTGTTCAATTAGCAACACGGCTGTTAAGTGAATCTAGCTTCCCCATTGACTTTGCTTGACAGAAGGTCACAAAAGGGGATCGACTTGACCCCGGCACACTGCAACTGTCATAAATACATGCCGGTTGCCAAGCATCCGAATTTTGATTACGCAATTATGGGGAGGGTGCAACAGCCAGTCGTAAGTGTGAAAAGGGGTCCCAAGTCACTTCTTTCAGTGTTATTGCAACTTTGAATAGAACACCTGTTCTGACCCAGGCTTCCTTAGAAAGCAAGAAGCAAAGTCTTGGTCCCTGCAAAACTCCTTTTATTTACACGACTAAAATTCACAGTCACATTCACTTTCATTCACAGTCAGCAAGGTTTGGTAAACAGTCTTTCAGAGGAATGTTTCTCCACATGCACCTTATCTCGTTTGGAGAGCTGCCAGATAACTAGTTTCCAAACGCAGGGCAAGGCAGATTTGGCACAGAGTCTCTTAAAGTCACACACAGAACTTTCCACTCTTGAACCGGCCAAATAAACGAATTGTTTCCTGCAAAAGCCCCCTCCCCGTTCTCTCCTCTTTTGTTTCCTATGGGAGGGGCCAATCACCTCCAAGGTGTGGCTTTACTTCCAAGTCAACCTTGATTTCTTGTTCTTGTCTTCTGGCAGACTGGGAACAGGCTCCAGCTGTTCTTCTGCCTCACTGCTGTCTAACTCCCTCTCTGCCTCCAACGCAACACCCTCGTCTGAGCTTTCCTCAGCCCCCCCAGGATTAGCCCATGTTCCTCCCCAACCTCCTTGCTGGCTGCTGGCGGGCCACAACAGCACCAAGGACCCCTCATTTCAACCCCAAGGTACAAATATTCTCGGTTACCGGATTTAAATATTCTCACCTGCTCAGGTTTGTCTTCCACCTGGCTCAGAAGAAAGCCTTCTGCCAAGGCCACCGCCTGGGAACAGGTCTCTGCTCCACATTCCCTGATCCACCTCTCCATCTCTGGGGGCAGGACAGCCAGGAACTGCTCCAGGACCACCAAATCCAGCATCTTAGCTTTCGTGTTCTGTTCTGGCTTCAGCCATTGCTGGCAAAGCTGGTGGAGTCGGCTGCAGCCGTCTCGGGGGCCCTTGGCCTCCTGGTAGAAGAATCCCCTGAAAAGCTGGCGCAGTTCAGTTGAAGCGGATGTGTCTTCTTCCGGATCCTCCTGCCCAGTTCTTTCACCTGCTTCCATGTGGGTCTCAACCTGAGCTGCGGGAAGGCATTTCCCTGCTCCCGTGCCTCCTTGGCCTTTTGCATCCATCTCCTCTCTGAGTTATTGCACAGTGGAAACCATTTCTGAGAGCTCTCGGACCTCCGAAGCAGCTTTGCCTGAAAGAACCAGATCTGGAGAAAAACTGGAAGTATTACCATCACATTCCGTCTCTAATAAAATGACATTTTATTTACCTCCTTCTGCCAAGACAGACCTCACCCTACCTCTATCCAGGTTTCCCAAACATAGCTGCAAGGTTTGGCCAGATAGGTGGCCAGAATACAGAATAACAGAATTGGAAGGGACCTTGGAGGTCTTCTAGTCCAGCCCCCTGCTCAGGCGGGAACAACTACACCTTTTCAGACAAACAATTGTCCAATCTCTTCTTTAAAACTTCCCATGTTGGAGCATTCACAACTTCTGGAGGTAAGTTGTTCCACTGATTAATTGTTCTAACGGTCAGGAAATTTCTCCTTAGTTCTAGGTTGCTTCTCTCCTTGATTAGTTTCCACCCATTGCTTCTTGTTCTGCCCTCAGGTGCTTTGGAAAATAGGCTGACCCCCTTTTCTTTGTTCTTCTAGAAGAGCAACAAAGATGATTAGGGGGCTGGAGGCTAAAACATATGAAGAACGGTTGCAGGAACTGGGTATGTCTAGTTTAATGAAAAGAAGGACTAGGGGAGACATGATAGCAGAGTTCCAATATCTCAGGGGTTGCCACAAAGAAGAGGGAGTCGAGCTATTCTCCAAGGCACCTGAGGGCAGAACAAGAAGCAATGGATGGAAACTAATCAAGGAGAGAAGCAACCTAGAACTAAGGAGAAATTTCAATCAGTGGAACAGCTTGCCTCCAGAAGTTGTGAATGCTGCAACACTTTTTAAGGTTGGATAACCATTTGTCTGAAATGGCATAGGATTTCCTGCCTAGGCAGGGGGTTGGACTAGAAGACCTCCAGGGCCCCTTCCAACTCTGCTATTGTATTGTATTATTGTATTGTATTGTGGTAGCCCCTCAAATACTGTAATACTGCTATCATGTTATCCTTAATCCTTCTTTTCACTAGACTAGACCTACCCAATTCCAGCAACTGTTCTTTGTATGTTTTAGCTTCTAGTCTCCTAATCATCTTTGTTTAGGGGCTGGAGGCAAACAGGATCTAGATTCCATCACCTTAGGGTAGGATGCCACAGAAGTATTTTCCAACTCTCCAAAATCACCCAGATTCCCCCTCCTAAGGCTTTCATGCTCACCTCTGGCAGGTTTTCCAGCAGGGAAATGTCTCTCTTGCAGCTCAAACTTACTCTCCAGAATCCCCCAAGACAGGAAGGGGACAAGCTTTCCCAGATTAGCCCTGGTTTTCCCAGGACTGCAGGCATGAGATCTCTCTTGCAAGCAAGGAGAGAATAATGTGATGCCACTGTCTCCTGCTTTAGGAGGGTCTGCATACATATATGCCCATCACTCTAACCCCCCCCTTCTGGATAAGCAGTGTTGCAGCGTGCTGCCTCTGTTGTTATTGTTATTGGTAGCAGCCATACTTTTGCTCTTTATGAGAAGCAATTTATCTCTAGACTCTTCTACCGTCTATGTAAGGGTTAAAGAAAGAGGTTGTGTTATTTCCTAGAGTGGCAAGATTCTGGGCAAGGAGCTAAAGAGTTGCCATAACTGATCCAATCATGTTCTTTTTTGAGGCTGGAAGCCGCTAGGTGCACAAGGCGCCACCTGGTGGCTGTTTCCTGAAGGATTTGAATATTCTGAGCAAAAATATATCTAGAATCAGAAGAGCATAGGGCTGGAAGGGACCTCAGAGGTCTTCTAGTCCAACCCCTGCCCAGAACAGGAGGCCTTATTGCATCAGGAACAAATGGCTATCAAGTGATGGAGAACCCACAACTCCGGGAATCAAGCTGTTTCATTGATCAAGTGTTCTCACTGCCCAGGAAATTTCTCCTTACTTCCCGATTGGATCTCTCTTTAACGAGCTTCTAGCCATTGCTTCTTATCCTGCCCTCCGGTGCTTTGGAGAGTAAGTTTCTAGACTTGAAACCAAGCAAACCAAAGTAAGAAGGAAAAGATCTTTAAGCAAGTCGCCTATTTCAAATGCTTTGATTGATTGGTTGGTTAGAAGCCATCAAGTTGTTGTGGATTCTTAGCAGCCCACATAGATTTTCTCCATGTCACATCAAGGGAAGGAGGGAGGGGGAGGAGCACGCAAAAGGGACTCCACAGTTCAATCCTGAACTACAAATATTCTCTTCTATGGAAGGGTGGATGGCAAGATGATAGAAAGATAAAAGGATAGATAGAAAAGGATGAATAGATATAGATAAGGATAGATAGATAGATAGATAGATAGATAGATAGATAGATAGATAGATAGATAGATAGACAGACAGACAGACGAGAGAGAGAGAGATGATAGAGATGATAGAGAGAGAGATAATAAAGATGGAAAGAGATGAGAAAGATGAAGAAAGAGAGAAGAGAGAGAAATGAGAGATGAGAGAGAGAGATGAGAGATGATAAATAATAGGCAGGCAGGCAGATGATAGGTAGAGAGAGAGAGAGAGATGATAGAGAGATAATAGAGAGATGGAGTGAGATATGATAGAGAGATGGAGAGAGAGATGATAGAGAGATGGAGAGAGAGAGAAGAGAGAGAGAGATGATAGATGATAAATAATAGGCAGGCAGATGATAGGTAGGAGAGAGAGAGAGAGAGGATAGACAGACAAACAGACACTTCAATATATAATAACTCAAATTTATCCTCTCATCACGGAAAGGAAAAATATTGGGAATAGGTGAAAGTTTGCTATCTCTGCAGACAATGCTTGAGTTAAGCCAAAAGTAACGATATTTTATCTAAGAATAGTCCGCAGAACACATTGCTGACCAGGGATCCTGCTCCTTTTTTCCACCACCACCCCTTTTTTTTCTTCCTAGTAAAGCACATCTCTTCCTCAGAAACTTTTTTCCCCTGTAAATCTGGTGCTTCCCTAATAACTGTTATCCACTCTGAAAACCATAATTAGTTTATTAGTGGCCTCTGGCACGGCCTGCTGCTACTCCCTGGAATTCTGCTCCCTGAAATGTGTAACATCCCTGCCTTGACTGTGATAAATTAACAATTGGCATGCAGTTCACAGCCCCAAGTGCTATTCAAAACCTCTCAATGTGAATTCCCTCCGGGCGTGTCTATTGACTTCCTTGTATTCTCTGCCTCCCCAAGGAATGTAAATACAAACTTTAATTTCCTTCCCTGTTAATCTTTCAAAGGGGATGTGGAGTTGGGGGGGGGGGGAGTCTATAAGATTTACCCCTTGATTTCCTTGTGAGTCCAATTCTGGAGATCATTCTCCACACTTAAGGGAGTTGCGATAGATGGGAGGAAGGACACCCACCCACCCTGGCACCATGAGGCAATAAATGACCTTAAAAGTTTATTGCTGTCCTGGAATCTCGCTTGGAGTTCTTGTTCATTGAAATCTACCACTCCTAAGCATCAGCACGCAAATCGGCAGCAACACTTAAAGTGAATTACAGAATAACTGAGTTGGGAGGGACCTTGGATGTCTTCTAGTGCAACCACCTGCTTAAGCTGGAGACCCTATACCAGGGGTGTCAAACACAGGTCATCACATGACATATCGGGATGTTTTTTCCCCTTCGCTAAAACGGGAAGGGGATGCATGGCCAGCACATGACACATCCAGCCCACGGGCAGTGAGTTTCACACCCCTGCCTTATGCCATTTCAGACAAATGGCTCTCCAATCTCTTCTTTTCCAAGTTTCCAAGTGAGGAGGCACCTGCAACTTGTGGAGGCAAGTTGTTCCACTGATTAACGGTTCTAATTGTCAGGTAATTTCTCCTTAGTTCTAAGTTGCTTCCCTCCTTCATTAGTTTCCCTCCATTGTTCCTTGTCTGGCCTTTGGAAAATAGGCTGTCCCCCTCTTCTCTGTGACAGCCCCTCAAATATTGGAACACTGCTATCATGTCACCCTAATCCTTCTCTAGAATGGAATAGAATAGGGATGGGGGATAGGACAGAATAGAATAAACAGGTGGATGGGACATTAGAGGTCTTCTTGTCCAATCTCCTGCTCAGGCAGGCACTGCGACATTTCAGATCAACGATTGTCCAATCTCTTCTTTAAAACTTCAAGTGTTGGGGCATTCCCAACTTCTGGAGGCAAGTTGTTCCACTGGTTAATTGTTCTGTCAGGAAATTGCTCCCTAGTTCTAGGTTGCTTCTCTCCCTGATTAGTTTCCATCCATTGCTTCTTGTTCTGCCCTCGGGTGCTTTGGAGAATAGCTTGACTCCCTCTTATTTGGGGCAGCCCCTGAGATATCAGAACCCTGCTATCATGTCTCTCCTAGTCCTTCTCTTCACTAGACTAGCCATGATCCATTTGTTGTGACCCAGTTGTAAGAATCTCTCTCCCCCATTTCTACTCCCACCCCCTTCCCAGGCATCGCTTCTCCCTCTTGCAATGGCTCTCCCGCCTCCCCTCTCCCCCCAAAAGGAAGCTCCCAGCCATGAAGAAGCATCACAGATATGTAGGGTCAAAAAAGTCTTGATGGCTCTTCCACCTCCTCCTCCTCCTCATCATCATCATCATGCAATGGCGTGACCGGCAGCCTCTGCCTTCTTCGCCATAACCCCCAGCCCTCCCTCAGTCGTTAAGCGGATCCCGCTTTCTTTCTTTTGCAAGGGCGACTCCTCCCGGAGGATTCCCTCGCGCTCTCCTCCTTCGGGCGTCCCATGAGCAGCGGCGGGAGTGGAGGCGCCAGGAGGAACTTCCCTCGGGCTCAGCATTCCGCCGAGGGGACTCCCCCCCCCCCTTCCCCAGGCCGCTGCAGACCTGGAAAGAGTTAAAAGTATGGAGAAGGAATTCCTAGAGCGGGAGGAAAGAAGCTCCTCCCGCAATCAGGGCGTCTTTCGTGTTGGGACGGCCGCTCCGGTTGCTGCCGTCGCCTTAGTGCTTCTCCGGGGACCCGGCGGACGTGAGATCTGGGCGGAGATCGACTCAGGGATCCCCGGGAGAAGCACAGGGAGCCACCCTGGAATGATTCTCCGCCTTCGGAGCTACTCCAGCCACCGCCTCCGGGGGTTGGATTAGAAGACCTCCAAGGTCCCTTCCAGCTCTGTTTTGGTTGGTTGGTTGGTGGGTGGGTGGGTGGGTTGGTTGATGGTAGGTAGGTTGGTTGGTAGATAGTTTGGTGGGTGGGTTGATAATTTGGTGGGTGGGTGGGTGGGTTGATTGATTGATGGGTTGGTTGGAGGGTTATTGATTGATTGATTGATTGATTGATTGATTGATTGATTGATTGATTGATTGATTGATTGATTGATTGATTGATGGGTTGGTTGGTTGGTTGGTTGGTTGATTGGTTGGTTAATGGGTTGATTGATTAATGGGTTGGCTGGAGGGTTGATTGATTGATGGGTTGGTTGGAGGGTTATTGATTGATTGATTGATTGATTGATTGATTGATTGATGGGTTGGTTGGTTGGTTGATTGGTTGGTTAATGGGTTGATTGATTAATGGGTTGGCTGGAGGGTTGATTGATTGATGGGTTGGTTGGAGGGTTGATTGATTGATAGGTTGGTGGGTGGGTTGATTGATTGATGGGTTGGTTGGTTGATTGATTGATTGATTGATTAATGGGTTGTTTGACTGGCTGATGGGTTGGTGGGTGGGTGGGTTGATTGGAGGGTTGGTTGGTTGATTAATGGGTTGGTTGACTGGCTGATGGGCTGGTTGGTTGATGGCTTGGTTGATTGATTGATTGATTGATTGATTGATTGATTGATTGGGGCACTTAGGTTCCCCAGCTTTTCCTCCCAGTACTTCTCCAAGTACTGATGGAGCTCTGCAGGACTGGACTATTTTGTGCCTCTCAAGGATAAACACGTGTTAGCTTTTGTACGTAAAAAGGATGCTGAGTGCAAGCATGCAAGGCCTTCTCCAGATCACCATGGATGCACCCCCTGCCACCACGGTTTGAGTCCATTACATACAGCTAGTCCTCAACTTATGACCGCCATCGAGCCCGAAATTTCTATTGTTACGTGAGATATTTGTTAAGCGAGCTTTGCCCCCTTTTTACAACCCTTTTTTGCCACTATTCTTTAGTGAATCACCGTAGTTGATAAGTGAGTAACCCGGTTGTTAAATGAATGTGATTTCCCCATTGACTTAGGTTATCAGGAGGTCTCAGAAGGGGACCTTGGGATACAGCAACGGTCATAAGTAGGAACCAGTTGCCAACATTCTGAATTTTGATCACATGATCATGGAGATGCTACAAAGGTTGTTAACTGTGAAAATTGGCCACGAGTCCCTTTTTCCAATGCCGTCATAACTTTGGTCACTGAATGAATTGTTGTAAGTCGAGGACTATCTGTATGCCCTTCAAGTAACAAAGGGGGCCAAAGTGAAGAGCGAGGGGAACTTTTACCTTTACGGTATTTTTCAGAGTATAAGATGCATGGGAGTATAAGATGGGAATTTGGGGGGAAAGGGCATGTGTAGCCTTTAGGAGGCTTGTAGAATGCTCCTGGGAGCTTGGGGGGAGCGAGCAAAAAATGGCCCATTTTTTTGTGAAAAAAAAGGGCATGCATAGCCTTTAGAATGCTTATAGAATCCTCCTGGGGGCGGGGGGAAAAAAGAGCAAAAAACGGTCCATTTTCTGCTCATTTTTGCCCTCCCAAGCCCCCAGAAGCACTTTGAAAGCCTCCTGAAGGCTATGCACAGCCATTTTTGCAAAGGGGGCAGGGTTTCTGGAAGCCAAAAATGCTATATTCAGTGTATAAGACGCACCCAGATTTTCACCCTCTTTTTTGAGGGAAATAGGTGTATACTCTGAAAAATTCTGTAGTTTGCCCAGAGTGGGAATTAATCCCTGGTGGTTTTCTCCGAAGCTTCCTTGAAGAAATGTCCATCATGGAGCAACAGAACTTAGCAGACTGTCAAGTAGGACATCTCAACACCATTCAGGTTGGAAGCAGCAGGGAATTCTCAGGAAGTGGAGTTCAGAAGTGCCCAGGTAGACTCAGCGCAGAGCTACAGCAACACTTCCAAGAGCGCTTCCTTCAACGTTTTTGCAACCAGATCTGCGCTCTGGATCTTCAGGAACAGAACCTGGATCAATGCACCAAGAAGCCAATCCAAGACGTGGAGATCCCAGAGCCATCCCTAGTAGGCTTTCCATCACAGCTGCAGAGTTGGGTGAGTGAACTTGGCCGGGAGATCAGGGAAACATTTCAATCTAGGCATCCCGTACAATAGCAATAGCAATAGCAGTTAGACTTATATACCGCTTCATAGGGCTTTCAGCCCTCTCTAAGCCGTTTACAGAGTCAGCATATTGCCCCCAACAATCCGGGTCCTCATTTTACCCACCTCGGAAGGATGGAAGGCTGAGTCAACCCTGAGCCGGTGAGATTTGAACAACAGAACTGCAGTCAGCTGAAGTAGCCTGCAGTGCTGCATTTAACCACTGCGCCACCTCGGCTCGTACAGGTAGTCCTCAACTTAATGACCACAATTGAGCCCAAAACCTATGTTGCTAAGTGAGAAATTTGTTAACTGAGTTTTACCCCATTTTACAACTTTTCTTGTCACATTTGTTAATTGAATCACTGCAGTTGTTAAATCAGTAACGGTTGTTAAGTGAATCCTGTCTTCCCATGGACTTTCCTTGTCAAGTGGTCGGAAAAAGGAATCACATGACCCCGGCCATCTATCGTCTATCAATCTATTTTATCTATCTACTTATCATCTGTGTGTCTGTCTATCTATCTATTATCTATCAATCTCTATATCATTTATCTATCTATATCTATCTATCCATTTATCATTTATCATGTATCAATCTTTCTGTCTATATCTATCTATCATCTATCAATCTCTATAATCAATCTATATCTATCTACTTATCTGTCTATATCTATCATCTATCTATAGCTACTTATCTGTCTATATCTATCTATCTATCATCTATCAATCTCTATATCATCAATCTATATCTATCTACTTATCTATCTATATCTGTCTATCCATTTATCATCTATCAATTATCTATCCATTTATCATCTATTATCTATCTATCTTACCTATCTACTGGTACCTATCATCCATCTATCCTATACATCTGCCTCTCATCTCTATAATTTATCTGTCTGTCTATCAAATTTAAATGGCTGCCAATCTCAGAAGCAGCGACTCCATATCATTAATTTGCTAATTTTTTATTCACAACTTTCTTTTTTTTTAAGGAAAATGATGGATTTACTGACCCAGAGTTTTGTGGAGCATATGAAGATTCAAAGGATGATAGGCTGAAGTTCTTGCAGGAAGTAAAAGGAACCACTGCTTCATTAAGTAAGGAACTATATCACATATTTAAATAGGGTTTTAATGAAGCGGGAAAGACTCCAGTCTCCAGTGTTATTAACATAAACCGGGGTGCTTAACACCTCCAACATTTTATACATGAGACTCAGCCCTGTCACTCATGGCTCAATGGCAGTGATGGGTTTCAAAAAATGTTAGAACCTCTTCTGTAGGTGTGGCCTGCTTTGTGGGAGTGGCTTATTTATTTATTTATTTATTTGTTTGTTTGTTTGTTTGTTTGTTTGTTTGTCTTGTATGCCGCCCACTCCTGGAGGACTCCGGGCGGCTCACAAAAGACAAGGGAAAGGGGGAAAATGAGACAAAGACAACATATTAAAAACAAAACCAACATTCACAATTTCCGTGGAGGTAAATGCTTCTCAGCCCCCCCCCCCCCCCCCCCAGCCTGCTGGAACAGCCAGGACTTGGTGGCTTTGCGGAAGGCCGGGAGGGTAGTAAGGATCCGGATCTCAACAGGGAGCTCGTTCCAGAGGGCCGGAGCTGCAACAGAGAAGGCTCTCCCCCGGGGAGTCGCCAGCTGACATTGGCTGGCAGATGGAATCCGGAGGAGACCTAACCTGTGCGATCTAATTGGTCTGAGAGAGGTAATCGGCAGGAGGCGGTCTCTCAGGTACCCAGGTCCGATGCCATGTAGGGCTTTATAGGTAGTGACCAGCACCTTGAAGCGGATTCAGAGACTAATAGGTAGCCAGTGCAGCTCGCGGAGGATAGGTGTAACGTGGGTGTACCTTGGTGCACCCACAATTGCTTGCGCGGCTGCATTCTGGACTAATTGGAGTCTTCGAACACTCTTCAAGGGCTTGCCGGCCATGTGATTGGGTGGGAGTGGCTTGCCAGTCATGTGACTGGGTGGGAGTGGCTTGCCAGTCATGTGATGGGATGGACGTGGCCAACTTGCAAAATGTGGTGAATCTCACTTAACAACGCTCTTGCTTAGCAACCAAAATGTTGGTTCAGAAACTCTGGCATTTGAAGCACGCAAGTCTTAAAGCTGTCAAGTTACAGCACCCCTAACCCTTTAGAAAAAAAAAAACCAGGGGTGTTCAAACTTGACAACTTTAAGACTTGTGAACTTCAACTCCCAGAATTCCTCCTCTCACTCTTCCTCTTGATGATGTGCGGACGGGTGGGGAGAGGGAGCTGGAACCGGTTCTAAACGGCACTGTAGATTTGTGGAACCTCTTCTATAGAAGAGCTTAGAACTGGCAGGAACCCACCCTTGCTCAATGGGGAAAGAGGAGCTTAGGAGGCAGATACAGATAGTCTTCGACTTATGGCCACAGTTGAGCCCCAATTTTTTGTTTACTAAGCAAGATATTTGTTATGCGAGTTTTGCTACAACACTTCAAGCATCATAAATATGAGAAAAGTGAGAAAAAGTCATTGCTAACTTTTGTCAATGCCGCACTAACTTCAAACTGTCACTAAATGAATTGTTAAGGGCTACCTGTAGTACCTTCTTTTTTAAAAATTTTTTGGTATAAATGAGGAAATAAATGGGCTTTTTCTCCAGCCTGCTAGGAAACGAGCATTGTCTGAAGTGAATGTTCATGATCTTGACACCCACTTTCTCCCGCAGGAGATGGAGTCATTTGGGAAAAACAGCTTCAGCCGCCTGAGATTAAAGATGGAGGGGAAATGGCTGCTGTGCATTGGGATCAGGTAAGGCAAGGGTCCCAAACCTGTGGGCCATGGCATAATTGCTACCAGGCCGCATGAGTGTCTGGCCGGTGTGCGTGCATTTGCACACGAATTGCCCCATTTGTGCCCATACAGCTGTGAGCACCTATAGTACCATTTTAGACAAATGGTTGTGCAATCTCTTCTTAAAAACTTCCAGTGTTGGAGCATTCACAACTTCTGGAGGCAAGCTGTTCCGCTGATTAATTGTTCTCACTGTTAGGAAATTTCTCCTCAGTTTTAAGTTGCTTCTCTCCTTGATTAGTTTCCACCCATTGCTTCTTGTTCTACCCTCAGGTGCCCTGGAGAATAGTTTGACTCCCCCTTCTTTGTGGCAACCCCTGAGATATGGGATCACTGCTATCATGTCTCCCCTAGTCCTTCTTTCTATTAAACTAGACATACCCAGTTCCTTCAACCGTTCTTCATATGTTTTAG
This sequence comes from Thamnophis sirtalis, assembly GCF_051295495.1. NCBI lineage: Eukaryota > Metazoa > Chordata > Lepidosauria > Squamata > Natricidae > Thamnophis > Thamnophis sirtalis. Next base: position 14,438,916 of record NW_028261383.1, on the reverse strand, counting down.
CCTCCAGCCCCCTAATCCTCTTTCTTTTTGCTTTTGCCAAAACGTAGTGCTACCAAACCTCTGACAGTAATATAAATGAAATAAATAAATAAAATTGGTCACTCTGGGTAAGAGTCTGCTTCGTATGCAGAGAAACCTCTTAAGTCAGTGGCCTCCAACCTTTTGGACACCAAGGGCTGGTTCCGTGGAGAGAGATTTTTCCACATTCCCAGTTTCTGGCATGCTACAGACTGGTGCCAGTCCATGGACTGTGGGGGTCGGGGATCCCTGTTCTAAGTGATCTGTGAGCCAGGAAGATTTTTCTCTCTTTTGTTAGAGGCTGTTCACCTTGGAGGATGTGACTGTGCATTTCACCCAGGAAGAATGGGCACTGCTGGATCCTGCCCAGAAAGCTTTGCATAGAGAAATCATAGAGGAGATCAAAGGGATTTTGGCATCTCTTGGTAAGGCACTTTCTTTCCTAGGAATCAATTCAGTGTTTCTGAGGCGGAAACAGTAGCTGAAGATGCATTCCCCAACCCCAATATCATCCTTAGGTAGTGTTCTGACCTAAACTTCCCCAGCAGCACGAAGCCGAGTCCTCGTCCCAATAAACCCCTTTTATTTAATTTACAGTAAATTCCTCTCCAGCAAAGTCCCGGCCCCACAGTCTTTCAAGAGAGTTCACAATTACCGACCTTTATCAGGCTTGGAGAGTAGCCAGGCCAATATCTTTCAGACGCTGCAATACTTGGCAAGAATGCAGGAATGAACTAATTGTCTCCTGCAATTAGTTCATTCCTGCATTCCCCTCCCCTTTTGCTCCTCTTTTATTCCCGGTGGGAGGGGCCATTTACCATCCACCTGGGGCTTTACTCCCAAGTCAACCCTTGTTCCTTAGCTGTTCCCTTTGCCTGGTAACTGCATAGGCACACACTGGGAACAGGCTCCAGCTGTTCGTCTGCCTCACGGATATCTGACTCTGAAGGCAGCTGATAACTGTCAGACTGGCCCCATCTCTGCCGCCGATGCAGAGCCCTCGTCAGAGTCTTCCCCGGACTCCAGGGCTGGCCCATGTTCCTCCCCAACCTCCTCACTGTCCGAATCCGCTGCCAGCTCTGCTGCCAGCTCACAATAGGTAGCCTTCCACTGTTTTCACCCTCACCTTTTAGCAATAGACTTATAGACCGCTTCACAGTGCTCTACAGCGCTCTCTAAGCAGTTTGCAGAGTCAGCCTCTTGCTCCCAACAATCTGGCTCCTCATTTCACCATCCTTGGAAGGATGGTAGGCTGAGGCAACCTTGAGCCAGTCACAATCGTACTCCTGACAGTGAGCAGAGTTAGCCTGCAATTCCACTTCCTAGCTACTGTGCTACCATGGCTCTTTTTCATTGTGTGTACCAAAATGTTTTTAGAAATAATATCACACATCCAGGTCAGTTTGGAAAAAGTGATAGCTCAGGGATGTTCTCTATCAGGTCCCCAACCTGCGGGCCGTGGCCTATTCACAACCGGGCCGCCTGAGTGGCCGGCTGAAGCATTTCAGGGGCTCATTGTCCCACTCGCACGAGCGTCACAAGTGCTTGGGACTTTACTCACGTGGGCCTCACATGCATCTGCCCCTCCCACGAAACCAGTGGTGGGTTTCAAAAATTGTTCGAACCTACTCTATGGGTGTGGCCTCCTTTGTGGGAGTGGCTTGCCGCCCATGTGACCGGATATGAAGATGCCGACGACACTTGTCAGAACCACCTTAAATTACCTCACACACAGCACTGGCATGCATAAGAATAGGATGTAAACTTGTTTTTTACAAGGCATCTTTGGTTTGCTTTAAAACAACTTCAACACACGCAATGTTCTGATTGCACCACAAACGCAGTAGTCATCCTTACCTTTCACAGACGCACTGAGTTTTATAAATATGAGCATGATAGTGTAGATCCAAGGACCAGTGGTGGGTTTCAAAAAATTTTGGAACCTCTTCTGTAAGTGTGGCCTGCTTTCCGGGTCCACTGGTGGAACCTCTTCTAACCGGTTCGGTAGATTTGATGAACCAGTTCTACTGAATAGGTGCAAACTGGTAGGAACCCACCTCTGCATGAAACCTTCCCCCATGACTCATCCCCTGCTCCGGACCGCTAATCCGGAAAGGTTCTATATTGACCAAGCGGTTGGATTAGATGTCTTCTAATGTTGCTTCCAATTCTCTTATTCTATCTGCACTCCTCTAAGGCATTTATATAGGTAATCCTTGAGTTATGGTCCCAAATCAGCCCAGAATTCCCATCGCTAAGTGAAGTGGTCATTGAGTGATTTCCACCTGATTTTATGATCTTTTTAACCACAGTTGTTAAGTGAAGCTGGCTTCTAACATTGCTTGTTGGAAACTGGCTGGGAAGGACACGTGACCCTGGCATACAGCAACTGTATGTCATAAAGTACATGTTTGTTGCCAAACAGTTGAATTTTGATCATGTGACTGCAGGGATGCTGCAATGAGCCTAAGTGGCAGGACAACTGTACCTCTGTGAGCATTTCCTATTGTTCTAGTTTAGGTGATAGACATCCAGGTGTCCCATCTCCCTCTGGCCAATTCAGTGGAGGAAGGGTGAATTTTGCAGACGCTGCTTACAATCAACATTACCTTGCAGTTAAAAATGGAGCAATTTGGTGCACTTGAGCCAAACGTCAAAAGCCAGGGTGGCATAGTGGTTAGAATGTAGTATTGCAGGCTAATTCTGCCAACTGCCAGCAGTTTGATCCTGGCTGGCTCAAGGTTGACTCAGTCCCCCATCCTTCTGCGGTCGGTAAAATGAGGACCCAGATTGTTGGGGGTAAGAGGCTGACTCTGTAAACCGCCTAGAGAGGGCTGTAAAGTACTGTGAAGCGGTAGTTAAGTCTAAGTTCTAGTGCTTCACATCGCATCTTGCCAGCCTGACATTTGCAACAGGGGGAGAGGAAAGATTGGAACATGGAGGGTTAAGGACAGAGGGGATTAGGAGTGAAGCTGTGCTGGCCCAATCCAACACAAGGTCAAAAAAATGCAGAGATGGAGAAGGTGTAAACACAGGTCCCATTTCTTAAACAACTTGAGAAGTTCTAATTGGACATTGATTGATAACAGAGTAGCCAGAGAAAAAGAGGAACTTAATTATATGTTTTTCGTACCAAGCCAATAGATTTTGCCTTTCTACATCTGTAATCACTTTGTGCTTCATAAAGTATACGCTACTTTAATAATGGGCCAGGAGTCTTTTTTTTTTTTTTTTGCTAACTAACTTAAGTGGGATGGATGACAATTGCTATTTGTGCAGAAGTGTTTTAAGTTCCTCTTATTACTGCAGTTTTTTACATAAAATAGTGATTGGGGGGGAGGGGGGAGTTTACAAATTTAGACCTAATTACCCATTTTTGCTCTTCATCTCTTAAGGTGATGAATGGAGAATCAGGGATAAAAGCAAACCAAATACAAACCAAAGATTTCACCTAGAAGGGAAGCCGTACAGATGCTCGGAATGTGGAAAGGCCTTCGCGACGAAGACGAATCTTACCACGCACAAAACAACCCACACGGCTGACCGCCTGCATAAATGCCTGGAGTGCGGAAAGTGTTTCACCCAAAGCGCACAACTGAGCAGGCATCAAAACACTCACACGGGGGGGAAACCGTACAAATGCCCGGATTGTGTGAAAAGCTTCGTTTGGAAGGCAAATTTAGAGAGGCACCAGGGGACCCACACAGGGGAAAAGCCCTTTAAATGCTTGGAATGTGGAAAAAGGTTTGTGGAGAGTTCGGCCCTGATTACGCACCAAATGATTCATATGGAGGAGAAACCGTACAAGTGTTTGGAGTGCGGGAAGTGCTTCTCATCGAATATGCACCTAAGCGTGCATCAGAGAACGCACACAGGGGAGAAACCATACAAATGTTTAGAGTGCGGAAGGAGCTTCAGCGAGAGCAGCAATCTAGCTTCCCATCGCAGGACGCATAGTGGGGAGAAACCCTCCAAATGTTTGGAATGCGAAAAGTGTTTCAGTTCAGAAAGACACCTCAGGGTCCATCAAAGAACCCATATAGGCGATAAACCCTACAAATGTTCAAAATGCGGAAAGAGTTTCCGCATGAGCAGTAACCTTGCCTCCCACCAGAGAATTCACACCGGCGAGAAACCCTACCGATGCGCAGAGTGTGGCAAATGTTTTACTCGCAGTTCCGATCTTGTCAAACACCGACAAATTCACACGGGGGAGAAGTCGCATGAATGCCCCGCGTGCGAAAAACGTTTCACTTGCCGTTCAGATCTCCTGAAGCACAAAAAAATTCACACCGGTGAGAAGCCTCATAAGTGCTCCGAATGCGGGATAGGCTTCGCTCGCAGCTCGGACCTGATCAAGCATAAAAAAATCCACACGGGAGAGAAGCCCCATAAGTGTCTGGAATGTGGGAAGGGCTTCATCACGAGGACCAAACTGAGCCTGCACAAGCGAAACCACACAGGAGAGAGGCCGTTTCCATGCCAGGAGTGTGGCAAGTCTTTTATTCAAGTCGCCCAGCTGAACCGGCATCAAAAAACTCATACCGGAGAGAGGCCATATAAATGTTTGGAATGCGGCCAAAGCTTCACGCAGAGTTATTCTCTTACTACCCATCAGATCACGCACACGGGGGAGAAACCGTACAAATGCTCGGCGTGTGAAAAATGCTTCAGTTCGAGCACGCACTTACGGAGGCATGAAAGGACACACACAGGAGAAAAGCCGCATCAGTGCTTGGACTGTGGAAAGTGCTACAGTGAGCGGGCCGAACTAAGCCGACATCAGAGATCGCACAGTGAGAAGAAGCCGTATCAATGTCTGGAATGTGGGAAAAGCTTCACGCAGAGTTCTTCTCTGATTACCCATCAGACCACGCACATGGGAGAGAAGCCGTATAAGTGTCTGGAATGCATGAAGTGTTTCAGTTCAAACACACACTTGCGCAGACACCAACGGACCCATACGGGGGAGAGGCCCTACACATGCGCAGAATGCGGAAAGTGCTTCACTTCCAACGCACACCTCTGTCGCCACGAGCGAACCCACACCAGGGAGAGACCGTTCAAATGCCCAAAGTGTGGGAAGAGTTTCAACGTCAGCAGCAACCTCGCCTCTCACCAGAGGATTCATACCGACGAGAGACGCTACAAATGCGCAGAGTGTGGGAAAGGCTTCCTTCGCAGCTCTCACCTAATCATACACGAGAGGATTCACCGCGGAGAGAAGCCGTATAAGTGCGCGGAGTGCGGGAAGTGCTTCATTACGAAGATCAACCTCAGCACCCATGAAAAAAATCACACGGGGGAGAAATCATACAAATGCCTGGAGTGCGGGAAGTGTTTCAATTGGAACGCGCACCTCAGTACCCACCAGAGAACCCACACGGGGGAGAGGCCTTACACGTGCTCTGTGTGTGGGAAAAGTTTCAGCGTGAGCAGCTCACTCGTGACCCATCAGAGAATTCACACCGGGGAGAAGCCGTACAAGTGCTTGGAATGTGGCAAGTGCTTCAGTTCAAACACACACCTTCGCAGGCATGAAAGAACACACCTCAAAGGGAGGCTGGTCAGTGCATGCTGATAAGTGGGATGAGAGGATAATGTTCAGGAATCACTAAATTCTTACCAGAAATACAGAAAAGGCTCAACTCTCCGATTGCTGTTTTAAAACTGCATGTGGTGGTACTGCATAAAAAAGATCAAGTCTCTTTCAAATTAAGCTCAAAGCTATGGATTTCCCTGCAGTAAGGTATGGCTGTGAGAGCTGGACCATAAGGAAGACTGAGCGCCGAAGAATTGACACTTTTGAATTGGGGTGTCGGAGAAGACACTTGGACTGCAAGGAGATCAAACTGAAGGAAATCAACCCTGATTGTTCTTTGGAAGGACAGCTACTGAAGCCGAAGCTCAAATACTTTGGCTGCTAAATGAGAAGACTTTCAAATAAGAAGAGAGAAGAGTGGAAAAGTGACATTAGGAAAGACTGAAGGCCAAAGGAGAAAAGGAGAGCAGAAGATGAGATCGTTTGATAGTGTCAAAGGGAAAGAAATCAAAGACCTCAGTGCTATAACGTTTTAGCAGATTGTGGAATGATGATGCAATATCTTTGTTTCAGGCCTTTGACAATGAACCACACTATGTTATGATTTGCAAGCTCGTTCAGCATCGCCTGGATAACAAACTTCATAAGCTAGGTTGAAAATGATCTTGTATCTATCATGTTCATCAACCTTCAAGATAGGCATCCTTCATAATCAATATATTAGTAAATCATTTGATGTGACTTTAAAACAGGAAATTCTAACTGTAGACTATTGCTAGAATGGTTTATAACCTGTGAATGGCATACTAACTCTACTGTTGTGCATTATTTCAGCCCTATTTTAAGTATATTGTCCAGTTGTTGGAAATGCATTTTAAACAGTGGATATAACAGAACAGAATAACAGAGTTGGAAAGGACCTTGGAGGTCTTCTAGTCTAACTAGTCCAAATACGGTGTTCCCTGAACTTGGTGTTTTCTTGCAGATGTTTCATTATCCAAACAAGGTAACATCATCAGTGCAATAATCCTCATATAATGTGGATACATAACATCACATTCAGAGGTGGAGAATAAAGTTCACCAGGAGAACTGGACATGTGGTTCCCTTAAGAAAGAAAGCAAAAGGAACTTGGTGTACTCACTCTTCAGAAGTTGGGTAGATATGATGGCCCTCTTCAGATACTTGAAAAGAGTTTATTTAAGGATAGGATTTGTTGTCCATGGAACAGGTAGCCTTCAGAAGTTATGGGAGTTCCACAGAGGTGAAATCCAGAGGTGAAATCAGAGGTTCTGACAGGTTCTGGAGAACTGGTAGCGGAAATTTTGAGTAGTTCAGAGAACCAACAAATGCCACCTCTGGCTGGCCCCAGAGTAGGGTGGGAATGGAGATTTTGCAGTATCGCTCCCCCACCCGGCCCATTAAGCCATGCCTGCCAAGCCACGCCCACAGAACCGGTAGTAAAAAAAAATTGAATTCCACCACTGGAGTTCCATCACTGGAGGTTTTTAAGAAGAAATTAGGCAGCCATTTGTTTGGAATGGTAGAGGGTCTCCTGTTGAGCAAAGGGTTGAACTAGAAAATCTCCAAGGTGTCAGATTTCCAAAAGATGCCCTAATAGATTCATGAGCCTTGAGCCAAGTTTCAAAAGAAAACCAGTCTTTTATTAGGAACACCATTTCGGCAATACCAAATGCAATCAGATCTGAGCCTCATATGAATTATGATTGAACTTTACCCCCGTTCCTTCCCTCCCCTCAGTCTGTGTCATAAATCACATTCTCCAACGAGATGCCCCCTCACAAGCCTGCTGTAGTAATCTGACTCTAGCCGAAGGTATACGTGGAATGCGCTCCCCCCCTCCTTCCTCACTATGGCAACTGAGTTGACACAAGGTCCCTTCCAACTCTTGTTAGTTTGTTATCACAAATATGAAATGATTTTCCTCAGTATTGCTTATACCTGTGATGGCAAATCTATGGCACGCATGCCCAAAGTGGCATGCGGAGCCATTTCACCTGGCACGTGCATCGTCACCCTTTCCTCTTCCGGGCTTCTGGTGCTGTGCGCACGGTGATCAGCTGGCCTTTATGCATGCAGCAGTGCCGGAAACTGGAAGAGCTGGTCTTCCTTTTTCCAGCGTGAACGTGCATGCCAGCCACCTGATCATCACATGCACATGTGCGCCAGTAACCGGAAGATTAGCTGGCCACTGCATATGCATGTGCCAGAAACTGGAAGTTCATTTTACACCCCGTGGGCTATATGTGGCCTTTTCACTATCCCTGTCCAGCTTGTGGCAGGTACGAGTGTGAGAGGGGGGGAGGAGGGAGGGAGAAAGAAAGAATGACCTTCCACAACACTGCTAGTTGCTCATGTGACCCTACGGGAAGAAATATCCATCTGGTTCAGTTCCAAGCGAGGAGAAAGACACTGGAAACACGGAGGCTGATTGGAAAGATGGTTTAATGACGAAGCAGAACCACCAAGCACATGGTTCTCTGGTGCAGCTGAACACATGGAGTTGAAAGTGGGCGGCTTTTATACCTTCTCTGGGCTTTGTATTTGAGCTTCCTGTTCCTGTGCAAGAACATGTGTTCTATTGGGTGTCGTAGTGGTTATGTAGGGGTTATAGCTGGCTCTATTGTCTGAGCTCCCAGGTATGGTGGAAATTTGCTGGGGATGATACAGTGAAGGCACCTGTGTTCTGAAAGGGTATCCCCAATTCCTATTGTGGCTTAATGGTTTTTCCCTGTATTGGATCTTGGGTGATGGCTGCTTCTAATCCTACCATTCTGCTTTACAGTTTCAAAATATCCTGCCTTGAATGGATTACCAAATCTGTATTTCTAAAAGCTGGCCTTAGCATCTCCTGAGGCTCTTAAGAAAGACTCTCCAAGAGCATGTTTCTTCATTTCTCCTTTAGGGAAATATAACATTTTGCCTTTTTAATATTTCCCAAAATATTTCGTTCTTCCCTCAACCTCTTGGTAAAACTAATTGCACACCCTTTTTAAATGTTACATGGACTTTCCAGGAATCCTAAATATTTGATATAGGGCACATGGTTTGGATCCTTTAATACCAGAGATTAACACTTCCACTGTGTGGTATTATTATACTGTTCTGACCACATAAGAACTTAAAAATCGGTTTATTTCAACGTAATACACTTCCTCTCAGCATTTGTATATCAAATTAGCTGATAACCCGGTATTGCCCAGGTATTTATTTATAGGGGGAAAATGTCCAGGCCAAACGTAATTTCTAATGTTGGATTTTCTCCCTTACTAGGGGAGCCCCCTTGTGGAGTACTGTGAAGCCGTTACCATGGCAACTCCACTGCACTATACAGTAGAAGCCATTTTACGCAGTACAGCAGAAGCCATTTTAAGGCACAACAGGCTGTATCTTAACAGAACACACACCTTGAGGGGTGTTAGAGGTGTCTTACCCCAATATTTTTTCCAGAGAGTAAGACATCTGTGTACCAAGTTTTGTTGAAATTGCTCAAGGCATTCCAGAGTTATGCTGGAACATATATACACACATAGCCATTTTTAGATGATAGATAGATGATAGATAGACAGACAGACAGATAGATGTAATTGACACCCCTTCTCGACTAAAAAACTCAGCATAAAATTTAATAGAGGCCTTGAAATGATTTTTGTATTCAGTTAAACTTGGAATTATTCTACACTAATGTTTTAAGGATCCATATTCGGGAGTTGACCAACTGCTCAAGAGGAAGGCTAGCAAAGAAAAAAAAATATTTAAAAAGGAAAAATTAAAGCTCCTCTCACTGAGCATTCATGGCCCCAAAATAATGAAACTGGAAATCTCCAAGGAAGAATCACCTATTTCCAGTTTTGTTCCAGAGTGGCTCTAATTTCAACACACAACTTTTAGGTTCCAGCGATGGCATCTCACTTTCAAGATGAATAGATATTGATTCATAGATTTTAGTCTAGTTCTGGCGGCGGGAGGGGGAGACAGTGGTACCATATTCACCTGAATGGCGGACAGCCTCCCATCAAGAGTTTCCTGCCTCCGTTATGAGATTTTTCAGTACATTTCTCGCCTATTTAAAAGCTAAATTACTAGGGATAAATCTATATATATAAAAGCCAAATATCAACCACTCATCGCAAAATCTCCAGGACCGTAAAGCCTACAAACTTGAAATTTGACACATATGTTCCTCTTGGCTTCTAAGTGCTCGCTAAGAAAGGATTTTTCAAAATGACCATACTGGTCATCGGGCTACGTGAGTAGCTGGCCGGTGCAAGCACATGCGCCTGCAGGTATGGCCCCACTCATGAACATTGTGGCAAAGATCGCGGGAGCTCGTAGCCCCACTTACATGAGCATTGTGGCAAGTGCTCCTAGCCAGCCTCGCAACCCCATTCACAAGCATCATCGCAGGAAGTCTCCCCATTTGCGTAACTGTCGTTGTGAGTGCTCATGGCGCCACTAATGCACAAGCATCATTGCAGGCGCTTGTGGCCCCATTCATACAAGATTTATTACGGGCACATGCAGTCCTCACGCAGGCACACACAGTCCATTCATGTGAGCGTCACCACGAGTATCGTGGATACTAGTGGTGGGATTCAAATAATTTAACAACCAGTTCTCTGTCCTAATGACCATCTGGGTAGGTGGGGCTCGGTGGTCATGTGACTGGGTGGGCGTGGCCAACTCAAGGTCACTCAGGTCGATGGGCGCTTCGCCTTAGCTGTTGCAATGTAATAAGGGTTAACCGGAGAGGCAGTTTCTGTAAGCAGGGCAATAAAGATTAGGCTAGAAACAACACCAGAATGTTTCCTTCCTGCCTTCCTTACAGGATTAGCCCTGTAAAGTGGAAGAAAACAAAAGGAAATTTCGTCCAACAATCGGTTCTCTGAACTACTTAGAAAGTTACCAACCGGTTCTCCTGAATAGGTGCGAACTGGCTGAATCCCACCACTGGTGGATACTCACAGCCCCACTCATGCACTCATCAGGGGTGCTTACAGCTCCACTCACACAAGTGTCATTGCTGGCACATGCAGCCTCACCCGCGCAGGCACTCGTAGCCCATTCACATGAGTGTTGCCACGAGCTTCATGGGTACTCATGGCCCCACTCACACAAGCATCATCGCATGCATTTGTCGCCCCATTTGCACAAGCAGCATTGCGGGCACACACAGCCCTACTCACACAGTGGAGCCCATTTGCATGGGCATCGCCACTAGCATGGCAGGTACTCGCAGTCCCACTTCTGAAAGCATTGTTGGGGACGCTCACAGCCCCACTCTCACAAGCATCATCGCTAACGCTTGTGGTGCCACTCGCGTAAACATCATCACGGGTGCCCACACCCCCCACTTGCACAAGCGTCATTGCGGGTGCTTGCAGCCCTACTCACATGGGCATTCACAGCCCCACTCGCACAAGCTACAGGTGTTTGCCTCCCTCTCCCACAAATCATCCCCTCTCTCCCCACTCTGGGCTGCCAACCTGGAAAATGTGGGGAACTCTGCTGTAAACCTTGGTGAGTCCTATACAGGCAGTTGCCAAGCTCCTAAATTTTGACCACGTGACAGGGGGACCCTTCAGGGTCACTAAGCCTGAGGACTGATAAATCACTGTTTCTAGTGCCATCACAACTTTGAGTGGTCAGTAAACGAATAATTGTAAGCCGAGGACTGCCTGGATTGGAGTGTATTGTACTCTACTTTTTTTCCTTCTACTGTTAGTGTATTTTGAGGAACCTTCACTGGCCAAATGGATAAGAACAAAGAGCAATTCACACGATCCATTATCCAAAACAGAAACGTAAGGCTATTTTGTTATTTTACATTTAAACTGGCAATCTACCATGTTTCCCCGAATATACGACCTACCCCCAAAACAAGCCCTAGACCAATTTTCCCACCTGTGCCTAATATAAGCCCTACACACCCCAAATAAGCCCAAATTAAGCCCTGCCCACCCTGTGGTTGTACCGGTGGGCTGAGGTGCAAGCGTAAAAATTAAGCTGGGGGGGAGGGTGGAGCTGCCCCACCCACCCTGCATCCTGTCATCTGTTCACTGAGAAATGGAGTGCAGAACACTCCAAATTTCCTTCTGGATTAGATTTGTGCTGCAAATGGCTCTGGAAAGAACCATCATCCTGTGAAATGGGAGGACAATCTGAATTTAGGGAAGGGAGCCCCCAACCGCTGCTGCGAGGATCCTCACTCCAATACGCCGAGTGGATCCTTTGATGTGAATTAAGGTTCCTTTTCTCACTAAATCTCTTCCCACACACCACGCACTTGTACGGCTTCTCTCCGGTGTGCGTGAGGTGGTGGCGCAGAAGATGGGCTTTTTTACGGAAGTTCTCCCCACACTCAGAACATTTGAATGGCTTTTCGCCTGTGTGGATCCTTTGATGGGTGACAAGATTTGTACTCGTGCAGAAGCTCTTCCCGCACTCGGCACACACATAGGGCTTCTCGCCTGTGTGAATCCGGCGGTGCGAAGTCAGGCTGGTGCTGGTGCTAAAACTTTTACCACAGTCTGGACACATGTAGGGTTTTTCCCCCGTGTGGGTTCTTTGATGGAAAATAAGGCTGGCGTTTTGGGCAAAACTCTGCCCGCAGTCCAAGCAGGTGAACGGCTTCTCTCCCGTGTGAGTTCTCTGATGGGCCATTAGAGTCGAGCTGTGGCTAAAGCTCCTCCCGCACTCCAGGCACCGGAAGGGTTTCTCCCCGGTGTGAGTTCGTTGGTGCAACGTCAGGTTTGTGTTCTGGCTGAAACTCTTCCCGCATTCCGAACATTTGTACGGTCTCTCCCCTGTGTGGACTCTCAGGTGGGACGTCAGTTGTGACCGATGGCTGAAACTTTTCCCGCACTCCCCGCACGCGTAGGGCTTCTCGCCTGTGTGGATTCGCTGGTGGCGGACCAGTGTGGTCTTCTGGCAGAAACTCTTTCCGCACTCCAGGCAAGTGTACGGCTTCTCCCCAGTGTGAATGCGCTGGTGGGTGATGAGGGCCGCGCTCTGACAGAAGCTCTTCCCACATTCCAGGCAGGCGTAGGGCTTCTCCCCCGTGTGAATCCTCTCGTGCCTTATCAGCCCTTTCCTCTGGGAGAAGCTTTTCCCACAGTCAGGACACTTAAAGGGTTTCTCCTCTTTGTGGGTTTTCAAATGTGCGTTGAGACTCAACTTGCAGCTGAAGCTTTCCCCGCACACCAGGCCCTGGCTGCTCCTTTTCCTGTTGCATTTGGTTTCTAGAACTGGGAATTTACAGGTGGAAGCATCCCGAAAAACAGGGGATGGAGTCGTCCTCTTTTTTTTCTCTTCCACCTTCCAGCTCTGCTTTTCCTCTTCCTTATCCACAGCCTTCTCTAAAAACAGTCCATTGATTTTTTCCTCTGTTTTGGCCTTCCAGCTGTCCCCGGCTGGAACAAAGAGAGAAAGGTGTTAAAAAGGGATGGAGTGTCATCATGCAACCACAAACTCCACCTTCACATTTGGATAATCCTGGCAGATGAAGTCCATGCATCAAAATCGGAATCAAAATCACGTGATGCATTAGTACCACTTTATAAAGTAAGATCCCCCACCTGGAATACGACATCCAGTTTTGGTCACCACATTACAAAAAAGATGTTGAGACTTTGGAAAAAAGTGCAAAGAAAAGCAGCAAAGATGATTAAGGGCCTGGAGACTAAAACATATGAAGAATAGTTGCAGGATTTGGGTTTGGCTAGTCTAGAGAAAAGAAAGACTAGGTGGGTGATAGCAGTATTCCAGTATTTGAGGGGCTGCCACAAAGAAGAGGGGGGTCAATTTATTTTCCAGAGCACCAGAAGGCAGGACAAGAAACAATGGATGGAAACTAATCAAGGAGACAGATAATCTAGAACTAAGGAAAAACTTCCCAACAATGAGGATGATTAACCAATAGAACAGCTTGCCTCCAGAAGTTTTGGGTGCTTTTATCTCTGGAGGTTTTTAAGAAGAGACCGAACAGTCGCTTGTCTGACATGATATAGAATCTCCTGCTTCAGCCAGGGGGCTGGACTAGAAGACCTCCAAGGCCCCTTCCAGTTCTATTCTGATTCATCTTAAAAGTTGACAAACAATGAGAAACAATGCTCAAGCTAGAGAGCCAAGGTGGCGCAGTGGTTAGAGTGCAGCACTGCAGGCTACTTCAGCTGACTGCAGTTCTGCAGTTCGGCTGTTCAAATCTCACCAGCTCAAAGTTGACTCAGCCTTCCATCCTTCCGAGGTGGGTAAAATGAGGACCCGGATCATTGTTGGGGGCAATAGGCTGACTCTGTAAACCGCTTAGAGAGGACTGAAAGCCCTATGAAGCGGTATATAAGTCTAACTGCTATGCTATGAAGAATATGCAGTTTTAAAGTGTTGGGGACTGGTTTCACATGCTTCCTACAATAATTCCAGATATTATATCTGGGGGGGCGGGGTCTGTGAGATCTGGCCACTTTTGTTGGAATGAGGAATGCAGCAGCCTGACGTTACACGAGCAAGTGATATCATTCATATGAAGGGGTGAGTTTGCAATGCAATTACGTTTTGAACAACCTGACTCTCTTACAAAACCAGCCACCCATCATCTCCCTCCATCCACAGATGCTGCTGGATGTTGGGATCTCTGGTGAAAAAAATTCCTAAGAATAGAACAAGTCCTTCGTGATCAAGGCAACTCCCCTGCCAGGTAAGTAGTGGATTGGGAAAGAATTTGGAACACAAATTATAAACTAACACGATCAGCAGCACTTTAAAAAAATATATACAAAATGTTTTATCGTTGGCATTTATCACCAACAAGATTGGCTAAAATGTACCCAAACATGAAGCCGACCTGCTGGAAGTGTAAAAAAGTACAAGGGACCTATTATCACATATGGTGGACCTGCCCGGAAACACAAAAATGTTGGATAAAAATTTGGAAATGGGTGCAAGAAATTACAGGAGAACAGATAAAATACAAACCCGAAATCTTTCTACTGGGAATAATCAAAGGGAAATATACAAAGAAAACTAAGTACATATTAACACATCTGCTAACTACAGCTAGAATAGCATTTGCTGGAAACAAAACAATACCCCCTCGGATGAATTAGTGATTAAAAAAAACTTTGGATTGTGCAGAGATGGACAAATTAACACTGAAATTAAAAGATAAAGATAAAGAAGAGTCAGAATATTATGAAATTTGGAACAATTGGTACAAATGGCTGCAAAACAAGAATAACATTAATTAAGCCAAAAAATTATATATAAATATATATAGAGAGAACTGTGTATAAAGGTGTGTAAATATAGAAGCGAAATATTACATACATGTATAGGTATGATGACATAACAATGTTGATGTAATGACTGTAAGGTGTTGTAGAAGGGAAAAAATAATTTTAAAAATCTGCAAAAAAAAAAAAAAAAAAAAGAATAGAACAAGTCCTGAAAAAAGAAGTAGGCCTTTTGGCCTCATCCATTTGCTCCATCAAGGGCCCTCAAGAAACACAACTTACCCAGAAAAGCCAAATTTCCACAGTTGTCCTCCATCACTTCCACGTGGAGGGCTCGTTGGTCTGGATCCAGCAAGGCCCACTCCTCATCCGTGAAGTAGACTGCCACATCTTCAAAAGTCACCAGATCCTGAAGGACCAAAGGGAAGGACGTGAATTCTTTTAAAACCTATTTTCAGACCAGGGGGATAACGAGTCCATGGAGGTTCCCAATCATCCAGGCCATGGTTGTCCCAAAGGTGCTTTTTCAAGACTGGACTTTCTGGTTTTTCTTTGAAGACATTTCACTTCTCACGCAAGACTGAAAACTTTGACTGGATGGTGAGGAATGGAGGGATCAATACTCCTAGCAGACAGTTGGGTCATTTGCATTCTTTGAGAGAGTCATTGAGGCCACCTGGAGGCTTACCTGTGTCATCAGGGTCACCCGAGTAGTGCAAATGGGTGTGGAGCCTTCTTGGAACTGTTGAAAGGACTGTGTTGTAGACAGTGGTAATATTCAGCCGGTTCGGACCGGTTCAGATGAACTGGACCTGCCCACCCATCCGCCCCGGCACTATGCCGTTCTATTTTCCCCACATTTTCTAAGCCGCATGCATGTGTGCAAGCCACACGGGTGAGCAAAGCACGTGCGCAGAAGGCCACATGCAAACGTGGAAGGCACACATGCGCGCACACACATTTTCGGTACACGGCGAACCAGTGGTAAAATTATGGGAAACCCACCTCTGATTGTAGATCATCTATCTCCAGTCTACAACACAGTACAGTTCCGACAAGGCTCCACCCCCCATTTGCGCTGCTAAGGCGACCCTAACGACACAGATAAACCTCCAGGTGGCCTCAACGACTCTCTCAAAGAACGCAAATGACCGACTGCCTGCAGTTTTCAAGCACCCGAACCCAGATGAGCCTCTTGTAATCCGGTCTGGACAATAGTAACTGGTCCCATTAAACTATGGAGAGGGTGGAGACTTCAAATCCCTTGCTTATCTATTCAAGAGTCCTTCTCATACCTGAGGTGGTTCTTCGCCAGCTGTTTCTATTCCATTTCCATACGGGGGCCACCACGACTGGATCACAGGTGTCATCCCTTCACCTGTGGGGGGACACGGAAGGGATTTATCTTGGCTTTTTTTTCCCTTCAATTTTTTTTGTTTTTAATATGGATTTTGATCTATTTGTTGGATTATTGTACACTGCCTCGAAAGGTTTATAAATACAGTTAATGAAAAAGAAGCCATTCAAACTTTTGTCTCTGGTGAAACAAAGCAACTGTAAAAGGCTGCAAATTATCCCCCCCCCCAAAAAAATCTTTCCAGATTTCAAATAGAGGTGAGACAGGGATCTGAAGGAGAAATCCATCAAGGAAGGCCTTACCTTGACAAGAAGCAACCTGTTCAGGCTCCTCCTCCTCCACAATCCACCTGAAAAATGTTCTGGGTCTGATGCTCGAAGGAGTTTTCTCCTTCTCATTGGCCAAGTCTGGGAAATTCTCCTGAGCCTGGAAAAGAAGAGTAGAAAGTTCCCAGGTGAGAAAGGGACCATAAGGGATCACGGTGTTATTCTAAAGATTGCTGTTCTTTGCTCCTTGCAACTACAGATAGCCTTCAACTTACAACCATTGAAAGTCACAACAGCACCAAAACAGCAAGAGCAATAGCACTTATGTACCGCTGCATAGTTCTTTTACAGCCCTCTCTAAGCGGTTTATAGAGTCAGCCTCTTGCCCCCAACAATCTGGATCCTCATTTTAGCCATCTTGGAAGGATGGAAGGCTGACTCAACCTTGAGCCGGTCATGATCAGACTCTAGGCTGTGGGCAGAGTTAGCCTGCAATACTCCATTCTATTCACTGCACCACCAAGGAAGGGAAGGAAGTACAATAGCACTTAAATTTATATACCGCTTCACAGTGCTTTACAGCCCTCTCTAAGTGGTTTACAGAGTCAGCCTCTTGCCCCCAACAATCTGGGTCCTCATTTTAGCCATCTTGGAAGGATGGAAGGCTGAGTCAACCTTGAGCCAGTCAGGATTGAACTACCGAACTGCAGCTAGCAATCAGCTGAAGTAGCCTGTAGTACTGCATTCTAACCACTGCGCCACCTCATAAAAAGTGATTTATGTATATTTTCCCACACTTACAGCCATTGCAGCATCCCCATGATCACATGATC
Organism: Thamnophis sirtalis; assembly: GCF_051295495.1. NCBI lineage: Eukaryota > Metazoa > Chordata > Lepidosauria > Squamata > Natricidae > Thamnophis > Thamnophis sirtalis. The sequence goes on along the minus strand of NW_028261383.1, from coordinate 14,421,649 downwards.
AAAATTCAGATGCTTAGCAATTGGTTCATATTTATGGCAGTTGCAATGTCTTGCGGAAATTGCCAATTGGGAATGTTAGGTAAGCTCCCCGTTGGGAGAGCGAGTATGTTCAGAGAAGCGTTGTGAGAGTTGTGTTGGAGAACACTCAAACCATCGTACAGAGACATTGCAGTTTCAATAGGCTTTTACTTTCGTGGACATAGAGGTACCTGAGTTCATCAAACAGTCCAAGTCATACACGCATAAGACAGTCAGTCATCAACGTTTTTCAGTTAAGGATAATCCAAATAACATAGTCCATAAACATACAAACAGTACACAAAGTTTGCTAGCAGTTGCAAAACTTACAATAGCTCACGGCACTCAGATCAGATCAGATCAGCCCAGCATCTAACGAACAGAGAGCTAACAGTTGTTCTGGCTCCCTCTTATGGCTGATTGAAGAAAACAGCAACCAATCACATTTTACAGTATGATTTAAAGAAACAGGTATAGCATTGTTACATGATTGCCAACCCAACCGTTAGATTTATATTCCTAGCAGGGAAGCCAGATTCACTTAACAACGGTGTTACTAACAATTGCAGTGATTCCCTTAACATGGCAAGAGAGATCAAAGAACAAGGGATCAAGGGACAAAACTCCCTTAGCAAACGTTTCACTCACCCGAGTACATTTTGGGCTCAATTGTGATCGTAACTGGATGACTACCTGCAATGGATCACCACGTTTTTCTCAGGATTGTGGCTACTTGCTCCTTGCAACTACAGATAATCTTCGACTTACCACCGTTTGTTTAGTGACCGTACAAAGTTACAACAGCACTGAAAAAAGGGATTCGTGGCCAGTTTTCACACTTATGACCATTTCAACATCTGCATTATCACATGATCAAAATTCAGCTGCTTGGCCACCCTGACTCATATTTATGACAATTGCAGTCTCCCGGGGTCATGTGATCCCTTTTTGCAACCTGCTGATAAGCAAAATCAGTGGCAAAGCCAGAGTCACTTAACAACTGTTCTGACTCCCCTCGTCCCACACCAACACACTCTCTGAGCCAAAGATAAGTTACGGCATTTAATTAACAGACAGACAGGTCCTTGGCAGCAAACCGACACAGATAAGCTTGGGCAGCAATCCAGCACAGATAAGCCATGGCAGCAATCCAGCCTGCCAAGCTCACGATCATGTTCTCCAACATTAGTTCCTGCGTTGACTTCTGCAAAAGGGGCGTGTGCACAAGCATTCCTTTTATAGTCTGGAGAGGAGCCTCATGACCACCAGCTGAGTGCAATTACCTCCTGTAATTGCGTAATTGTTCCTTATGCCTATTAGCTCTCCGGTGCCAGGCATCTAGGAACAACTCCCTTGGCTCCTCCCCACTGCTGACCTCCGGATCACACTCCCTTGTCTCCTCCCCACTGGTCCAAGGCTCAGGCGCCTCCTAGTGGCCAACCAGCCTCTCTGCGCCCTGCTCGGAGTCGGAACCCTGTCCAGGGTCCTCCACATCCTCCAGAGCCGACTCATAGGGCCCCTCGCTGTTGGAGTCTGGTGGCAGCTCCAACGGCTCCTGCTGGGGCCACAACAACAACCATAGTACCAACTTCACAATTGCAGTGATGCACACTCAGAAATGGAAGGACACTTTGATCCCCACAATGGGCAAATGGCTGCAAAGGTTGATGGAGTTAGCAGAGGTGGCTAAATCGACTAATTTGATTAAAGAAAAAGCACACTTATTTTTGTTTCTACCTGGAAACCGTTTCTGGACTTCGTGGTAGAAAAAAAATATGAAACTTTGATTTGGGGCTTTACCAATTAGATAGATATGGCGTCATGGAAATGGCTAGTGTAAAGTACTATGTAAGACTAAAAAAATGTGGTTTGATGTTATTGCCCTACGGGAGTTAGAAGGCAATGCCTTTTCTTTCTTCTTTCCCCTTCTTCTCCACACTTTTTATTTAGAATGGAATGGAATGGAATAGAATAGAATAGAATAGAATGGAATGGAATGGAATGGAATGGAATAGAATAGAATAGAATAGAATAGAATAGAATAGAATAGAATAGAATACCGTTGGAAGGACCTTGGAGGTCTTCTAGTCCAACCCAGTGCTTAGACAGGAAACCCTTCAGACAAATGATTATCCAACATCTTCTTTAAAACTTCCAGTGTTGGAACATCTACAACTTCTGGAGGCAAGTTGTTCCATTGATTAATTGATTAATTTCTCCTCAGTTCTAAGTTGCTTCTCTTCTTGATTAATTTCCATTCATTGCTTCTTGTCCTGCTTTGGAGAATAGCTGGACTCCCTCTTCTTTGTGGCAACCCCTGAGATATCGAAATACTGCTATCATGTCTCCCATATAATTTTATTAATTATAATAATAAATTAATAAAATTGTTATTAAAAACAATTGCAGTGATTCAGTTAACAACTGTGGCGAGAGAGGTTGAAAAAGGTTGGAGAACTGACTTAACAGCTGTCTTGCTTAGCGACGGAAATCCTGAGCTCACACTGTGGTCATAAATCGAGGAATACCTGGACCAGGATACTCACCTGCTGCTCTTCCTTTTCTTCAGCCTTACTCAGCAGGAATCCTTCGGCCAGGGCCACTGCCTGAGAACTGGTTTCCGGCCCACATTCTCGAAGCCAGCTCTCCATCTCTGGAGGAAGGACAGCGAGGAACTGCTCCAGGATCACCAAATCCAGAATCTGATTCTTTGTACGAAGCTCAGGTTGGAGCCACAGGAAGCAAAGATCACGGAGCTGGTTGAACACCTCTCGAGGTCCCCAGATCTCTGGGTAGCGGAAGTGCCGGAAGTGAAGGCATCGGGCATCCCCCATGTGGATGGACTCCCCTGGCATCATCTTAGCAGCCCCCAGCTCCACCTGGAGAGCATCAGAGTTCCTTCCTGCTTCTGGTCCAGCCAGATTTTGCTCCATTTTTGAATTGTTCCAGGGTAGATCCCATCAGGAGCAGGGGAGTGCAAATCTCTGAAACTTCTTCTTAAAGGAAACAGGGTCCAAAGCTATAAAAAGCCAGGGTGTAGCACATTCTCAAAGTGGTAAAGGATCTGGTAAGCAATGCCAGCTGATAACTGTGGCATCTTCTGGTGGAGAAACGTTAGACCTCAAAGAGCAAGTACCATAGAGATGATCACACCTGTAACAATAGAGAACAAAGCCATAAGCCTACTTTCCACAACTTGGGGCTTCCCAGATGTGCTGAACTGCAAATCTCAGAATACCTAGGAAGATGGAAAGGGAACGGGACAACTTACCACAGGCAACTTGTTGTAGCCTACTCACCATGGCCAACTAGATAAATCGCTGGATAAGTTGCCACGGCCAACTTGCCATGGGGTAACTCTGAGGGACAATTTAACAATTCTATTTAATTATTTAAAATAAATAAAAAAATTATTTTACTGTTTGCCATTTATGGTTCATTCTGTCCCTCCTTGCGCATCCTTTCTTTCATGATTCTATCCCACCATTTCTTTGTTATAATATGTAGTAACTCTTGTCCCACAGAGAGCTGTCGTGTGGTGAGATGGCCATGGCCAGGGGTCCTGCAGTGAATTGGCCGTGGCAAGTTGGTGGTAGCAATTGGCCGTTGCGAATTGTCATAGACCCAATGGAAAAACTTCCCATCTGGAGGGTATCAGCCTGGAGAAGGCTGAATTAATTTGATTGAGAAGCACTCAATTCAGAGCCCTTGTCAATATAGATATAGATATAGATATAGATATATAGATATACATACACACACAGAGAGAGAAATACAATACAATACAATACAATAGCAGAGTTGGAAGGGACCTTGGAGGTCTTCTAGTCCAACCCCCTGCCTAGGCAGGAAACCCTATACCATTTCAGACAAATGGCTATCCAACATCTTCTTAAAGACTTCCAGTGTTTGGGCATTCACAACTTCTGGAGGTAAGTTGTTCCACTGATTAATTGTTCTGTCAGGAAATTTATCCTCAATTCTAAGTTGCTTCTCTCCTTGATCAGTTTCCACCCATTGCTTCTTGTTCTACCCTCAGGTGCCTTGGAGAATAATTTGACTCCCTCTTCTTTGTAGCAACCCCTGAGATATTGGAACATACATACACACACACACGCACATGCACATTTTTCTTTTTTTTTAAGGCATTCCAAGTGTTATACAGGGAGTCCTCGATTTACAACATTTCCTTTAGTGGCCATCCAAAGTTGCAACGGCACTGGGAAAAGTGACTTTATGATCATTTTCCCACACTTACGACCGTGGCGGCATTCCCCTGGATCACATGATCAAAATTCAGATGCTTGGCAACTGATTCATATTTATGACTGTTGCGTCCCAAGGTTGCAGCACACTTGCTGAAGATAACGTGTCAGGCCCCTCCAGCAGCCGAATCAGAGCAGGGGGAGGAGGCGTGGGAGTCAGGGTCAGCATCAAGGCAACCTGAGAGCTCCGAGGGGGGAGAGGGAATGGAGCTGGCAGAGAGAGAGAGAAAGAAATGGAGCCTGGCCCATCCATCAGCCCTCAGATGGAGAGTCAACAGCCCCCAGGTCTGGAGGTCGCTGATGAGGAAGAGGAGGAACAACTGGTTCCAGTGCCTGATGCACGGATGTGCAGACAGCAGAGGAGAGGAGAGCAGTGGAAATCCATGGGCCGATCCTGGGGAAGGAAGAGCCACCGCTGCTAGCGAAGCCCCACCCGAGCTCTGGGGATGAAAGGCAGGGGGCAGAGATGAATAGATGTGGCAGACAACTATTGATCTTCCGGCCAGCCGGACTTGTTAGGCTGAGAGAGAAAAATTTTACCGGGGCTGCCGGCACTCCAAATAAAGGAATCTTTTGAGTTCCCTGCAGAGGGCTTGTTGTGTTTGGGAAGCTGGGTCAGAGCATAACATATGAAAAGACCAAGCGGATGGTTCATTGTCTGCACCCCCAGATGTTTAACACCAAAGACCACCTGCACAGGAAGGGACTCGAGCTTGAGTTAAACTTTCCTCCTCCATGGATTGCATTTCATTTTAAAAGGTGGTGGGTGGGCGGTGGGCTCGAGACCAAGAGTGCCAGATGTCTGGGAGAGGGTGGTCTTTTGGACCTCTTTGAATCCTCCAATGGTTCCCTCCTCCCTCCCTCCCCCTTGGGTCTCCATCCCTCCGCAGGCGTGGGCTCTCCATAGCTGCCCCCCTTCCTACTGCCTTCACCTGGCACCGCCATCCCAGGTAGCCTCCCTCCCCTCCCAGGGAGGAACTCACCAGGCATCCCTAGACAAAGACCCCTTTGCGGGGAGGGGGGGAGAAGGAGGGGCAAGACAGGACACAGGAGAGGAAACAGCTGGTTTCCCCTTCTCTTTCCTTCCTCTTGGCCTTTCTAGCCATCTCGCCTCTCTTGCTTTAACCTCTAAGAGGCGAGAAGGGGCAACATAGCAGCTCAGGCTGGATCTTACGCCCACCCCTTCCTGCTGGCCCTCTGTACTTTATTTAACTAAGTAAAAACAAGTTAAGATTTTAATTTACTTCTTTGCATTCTTATCAACGGTGGGCCTCCCCAAAAGTCCCTGTCCAGATACGCTCCATGTATCCCTTCCTTGGGGAGGAGACTTTCTGATTTTGTGTCAGGGAACAACACTGTGGAAGTGTGTAGTGAAAGAAATGCTGGGGGAAATGGGGAAACCCCACACCACCCAAAGCATGCTGCTGTGTTACTGATGGGAGAACCATCTAATGTAGTGTGTCTCAGCCTCCACCACTTTAAGACGTGTGGACTTCATCTCCCAGAATTCCCAGCTGAATTCTCAGCTGGAATTCTGGGAGATGAAGTCCACACAACTTAAAGTGGCCGAGGTTGAGAAAGACTAATCCAGTTTGCAAAGACATATTGGACTAAGATTCATATTCTCACAGTGAATGTAAAGATAAAACCAGAAACCTTGCTTACGAATTGAGCCCATTTATGTTGCTAAGTGAGACATTTATTAAGTGAATTTTGTTGCATTTTACAACTTTTCCCGCCACCTTTGTTAAGTGAATGACTGCAGTTCTTAAATTAGTCAAATGGCTGTTAAGTGAATCTGGTTGACTTTGCTTGTCAGAAGGTCACAAAAGGGGATCACATGACCCAGAACCCTGCAGCCATCATAAATGTGAGTCGGTTGCCAAACATGTGGATGTAAATCATGTAAGTGGTCGTAAGTGTGAAAAAGGTCACTTTTTTCAGTGCCATCATAACTTCGGTCACTAAATGAACTGTTATAAGGACTACCTGTACTTCAGAAGCGAAGGCCCTATCAGAAGAATAATTTCGGGTCCCAACCCAAACCGACGTTATGTAGGAATAAATAAAAATTAAATCCAAACAGCTGTGAGGAAAGGAGAATGATTCATTCCCCAGAGCCAAGAAATTTGCCTTATGGGGGCAGCTGCAGAGAAAATGGGGTACATAGGAATTGTTTTATAAGGGGAGCTTGTCCTGGGTGTGGACATGTCTAGGTCCTGATTTTAGGGTGACCCCAGAGGCGTATGGGATCCCAGAGAAGGAGTTGATTAAATCAAGTGATGTGGACTGAGTCTCTTCAGTTGAATCCTGTTATGTTGACATTGCATTTTGTGTGTCTGCTTGTGTGTGTTTACCTATTTTTACCGTTTGAAATAAGTGTTTAATTAATTCTTCTGCTTGAGTAAGTTTAAAGGATGTCAGAGGCTGTAAATCAGTAACTTTACGGAGACCTGATTTGGATCAATTAACACATCATTCCCTTTACAATATTTCTAACACAGCTGTAATGTTTATAGCTTCTTCCCACAGGTCCCAGAAGGGCTGGTTCATCTCAAAGATACCTATTATCTCTCATTACAGGAGAGAACCCCACTGAAGTCAATTTGGCTTACATTTTATGATTATATTACTTAGTTGTTTATATGCACACTGAGAGCGTATGCACCGGAGGCAAATTCCTTGTGAGTGTCCGATCAGACTTGACCAATAAAGAATTCTATTGCTATTCTATTCTCAATTTATTCTATTCTATTATTCTATTCTATTATTCTATTCTTTATATTATTCTCTTCACTCTTCTCTTCTTAATCCTATCCTATTCTATCCTATCCTGTCCCATCCTATCAGAGGTGGGTTCCTACCAGTTCGCACCAGTTCGGTAGAACCGGTTCGTCAAATATACCGAACCGGTTAGAAGAGGTTCCACCAGAAAGCAGGCCACACCTACAGAAGAGGTTCCAAAAAATTTTGAAACCCACCACTGACACACACACAGACACACACACAGAAAGAGAAAGAAAGGAAGAAAGAAATAAAGAAAAAAAGAAAAAAAGAAAAAGTGAGAGAGATGAAAGAAAAAAAGGAAAAAGGGACAGAGAGAAAAGGAAGGAAAGAGAGAGAGAGAGAGAGAAAGAAAGAAAGAAAGAAAGAAAAAAAGAAAGAGAGAAAGAAAGAAAGAAAGAAAGAAAGAAAGAAAGAAAGAAAGAAAGAAAGAAAGAAAGAAAGAAAGAAAACACATGGCCGGCAAGCCACTCCCACCAGGTCACATGGCCAGCAAGCCACTCCCACAAAGGAGGCCACACCCACAGAGTAGGTTCGAAAAAATTTTGAAACCCACCACTGCATTTGCTAGACTGCATTGTACAATACGTAAAATCAGTCTTTACCCTTTTTCAAGCAGGAAATGCAGCAGAGACGTCCCAAAGATGCTTTTTCAAGAGTGAACTAGACTTTCTGGTTTTTTCTTTGAAGTCGTTTCTTTTCTCATCCAAGAAGCTTCTTCAGCTCTGAAGAGTTGAAAGTCCAAACGCCTCTTGAAAAAGTACTTTATTTATTTCGTCAACTATGAATTAGATAACAGATATAAGTCTAGACATGATGATGAATACATGAAATGGGTATGAATAAAAGGGAAGGACAGGGGCGGTGGGCACGCTGGTGCGCTTATGCACGCCCCCTTTACGGACCTCTTGGGAATGGGGTGTGGTTGACAGTAGAGAGTCTAAGGTTAAAGTTTTGGGGGTTTAGGGAAGAAACCACTTTTGGGACAACCATGACCTGGGTGACTGAGAATCTGCAGAGACACGCGGCAGAGATGGAAAAAGAGCGCAATGTAACTGGCCACCCGGTTCCCAAGCTCCCGAATATTCAGGCTACGGAATTTTCTTTATTGTTTTGTTTGAGGTAGAAAGTTTCTGCTTGGGCTCAGGAGCCAAATCACTGCTCTTCAACCTTGCATGCGCCCACCTCATCCAAACTGATCCCATTTTTTACCTCCATTTCTCTCCCCCCCCCCACACTCTTCCTTCCTCTCTCTCTTTCTCTCTTCCTCTCTTTCTCCCTCCCTCTTTCTCCCTCTCTCAATCCCTCTCTCCCTTCCTCTTTCTCTCTCCCTCACTCTCTCTCTCTCTCCTCTTCCTCCCTCTCTCTCTTTCTCTCTCCCTCTTTTTCTCTCTCCCTCTCCTCTCTTTTTCTCTTTCTCCCTCTTTCTCCCTTTTTCTCTCTCTCCCTTCCTCTCTCTCCCTCTCTCTTCCTCTCTCTTTCTCTCTCTCCCTCCCTCTTTCTCTTTCTCCCTCTCTCAGTCCCTCTCTCTCTCCCTTCCTTTCTCCCTCCCTCTTTCTCTCTCTCTCTCCCTCTCCTCTTCCCCCCTCTCTTTCTCTCTCCCTCTCTTCCTCCCTCCCTTTTTCTCTTTCTCCCTCTCCCAATCCCTCTCTCTCCCCCTTCCTCTTTCCCTCTCCCTCCCTCTTTCTCTCTCTCTCTTTCTCTCTCCCTCTCTTTATCACTCCCTCTTTTTCTCTCTCCCTCTCCTCTCTTTTTCTCTCTCTCCCTCTTTCTCTCTCCCTTTTTCTCTCTTCCTTTTTCTCTCTTCCTCCCTCTCTCTCTCTTTCTTCCTCCTCTCCCCGCCCCCCCCCCCGTGACAGAAAAGAACAAAGTTGCTAGCTTTCCTCCAAGGGTTAAAGAGAGTGAACAAAACAGTCCTAGAAAGGCATTAGGGGGGCAATGGGGGGGGGGAAACAGGTGAAAACCCATTTCCGGCTGAATCCTCCTTCTTCCCTCCCCCCCCCCCATATTTCCCCCCCCCCCTCTTCCTGGCTTTGCTTTTCTATGGAAGCTGAGCCTTTCTGGCGAGATTAGCATTCAGGAGCGCAGCTGTCCCCGTAGCTGGTAAGTTCGGCTTGGCTGTAGTAGGGAAGGCAGGAGGGAGCTTGCAATGCACAAAAGCCCAGCCAGCCCAGAGAAGGCTGAGAAATGAAAAGGCAGAGAGAGGCAGGGAAGAGTCCACGCCCCCTCTCCTCCCCCCCCCCCCTGCACGCCTTTTGCAATAAATCCATCCCAGGCTCCTCCTCCTTTATTGCAAAAGTCACTGTGGTTTTGTTTTGAGAAGGGATTTTCCTTGTCATCAAATGCTCAAAGATGCAGGCTGCACCTTTAAAAGTGTGTGAAGCCACACAGACACACACACACCAAGAATGAAATGTTTTGGGAACTATTAAAAATAAAAGGCCGAATATTATATTTCCCTAAAGGAGGAATGGAAAAGCATGTTTTTTAGAGGTGGAAAGCAGCCCCCAAGTCTTTAGCAATAGCCCACAGCAGGTGCCAGCGCTTAAGGCGATAAAGAGCTAATTGAAAGAGGAAGCCAGCTATCTAGATGGCTCCATTCATAAGCAAAGCAAATACTGCGGGCAGAAATCCATTCAAGGCGGGCTATTTTGAAAAGCCTTGCTGCCAGGTTTGACAGCTAACGAAAGCAGAATGGCAGGATTTATCACAGCAGCCCCCTCGCCCAAGATCCAGCACACGAAGAAAGCCATTAGCCACAATGGGAATTGCCCAACATCCTTTCAGAACACAAGCCCCTTCGTTGCACAACTCCCCTCACCAAGCAGCATTTCAGGTCCTGTATAAAAAATCCTGCCATTCATCTATCTAATTGGTCAGGTGCCCCAGAACCCCAAGCCCAGATGGTTCTGTTCACCAATAAACAGAATCTTTCTGTTGGAAGAAATGTCCTTCTGGGTTCAGTTCCAGGTGAGGAGAAAGACACTGGAAATAGGGTGGCTATTTGGAAAGATGGTTTTTTAATGGTGGACAGGATCACATGTTTCAGGATCTTGAAGAAAAAGTGCAGAGATGCTGAGAGTCCCTGGGTTTTATGCCCTCTCTGGGCTTTTGAATTTGAGCTTGTATTCTGATTGGTTGTCAGACTCCCATGGGGCCATGGAGGGGCAACTCAGTAGACTGTCCTGAGTCCCAGGTTTGGTTGAGCCTTGCTGGGTGATGATGTAATGAAAGGGCTTTGGGATTCCTATTATGTCTCTGCCTGAAGTGGGGAGAACTTTGTTATGTAGAATAGACTGGCTAAGGCCTTAATGGCTCATTGACAAAGGAGGGGGCAGGGAGCTGCTGTGTCTTTAAAACATGTTTCTCCTTTTCTCATCCAAGGAAATATAATATTCTGCCTTTTTAATATTTCCTAAAATATTTCATTTTCCTAGAGAAGAGGGCTGGGTGCTAACTTCCTACATTTCCAGTCGGCCTCCATGTTATTTCCAGTGTCTTTCTCCCAGCTTGGAACTGAACCAGAGGGATATTTCTTCCAACAAAAGGAAGAAGGGATTTGCTTCTCTCAGAGTCGGCCCCAAATCTTACTTTCAAGATTTCAAGCAACTCGGCTCGTGAACTCATTTACATTAGAAGGAGTCAGGTCTGCCTAAATTTATTTGAAAGCCTCTGTCTGAATTGGGAGGAAAGAGGCTTTTAGTGGTTGCTGACAATATGGGCATCTAGCTTCGTTCAAAAGGCCAAACAGGGTTGGCTCTGGTTAGGACTCTGAGAGGAGATCATCACCAAGAAATTTCACATCTGTAAGATGAACTAGGAAGTCCAAAAACGTCTGGGAAGAAAGACAAGGGCAAAATCCTGTATGTTGTTGCGAACATAACTGTGTTGGAAGAAAAAAATCCAGTCCTGTCCCAATCCGGGATGGGACGGGAACGCTGGAAATAAAATGGAGGCTGGCTACAAGGACAGAAGGTCTCTCTTTATTTGACTTTCTGGAAACGTCAGTGACAGCAACCTGTTCCTGGGGTGGCTGACAAAATGGCTGAGTGAATGGGTGGATTTTGCTAGGGGTTCTGGGGTTTGGTGATTGAGATGCTCCAGGGGGTTGTGCAATTTAGTGAGCCTTGTAACTTTTGCTATTCTAATCGTGGTGGGTAAATCCTATGAGGTCCTAAAAGGTCATGCCCTGTCCTTAGAATTTGGGTGGGAGGAATCTAAATTCGTAACCCCGTCAGCTCCAGCCTGGGGAAGCTCTGGCTGAAGGCATTTTGGATTTCTGTAAATGAATACTGAATGGAATTCTCCAGTTTTCTCAAAAGATATAAAAGTATTTCATTCATAAAACTTAATCATTGGATGGACTACCTGGAGGGTTTTGCGGGTACTGGAGATATGTGAATGATTTGATCCTAGGAAAGCCTTCTTTCTGGTGTGTGTGTGTGTGTGTGTGTGTGTGTGTACTTCCTACAATTGCATGTGCATTGATTCGATATCTATTCACCGTCTGGGTATATATGCATTCAAGATACACTATATTGCCAAAAGAATTCACTCACCCATCCAAATAATCAGAACCAGGTGTTCCCAATCACTTCCATGGCCACAGGTGTATAAAATCAAGTACCTAGGCATGCAGACTGTTTTGACAAACATTTGTGAAAGAATGGGTCCTCTCAGGAGCTCAGTGAATTCCAGCGTGGAACTGTGATAGGATGCCACCTGTGCAACAAATCCAGTCGTGAAATTTCCTCGCTCCTAAATATCCCACAGTCAACTGTCAGCTGTATTATAAGAACGTGGAAGTGTTTGGGAATGACAGCAACTCAGCCACGAAGTGGTAGGCCACGTAAACCCGTCCAACATCAGTGCGTGACCTCACAAATGCACTTGTGGAAAAATGGTCAAAAATTCCCATAAACAGACTCCTGAACCTTGTGGACAGCCTTCCCAGAAGAGTTGAAGCTGTTATAGCTGCAAAGGGTGGACCAACGTCCTATTGAACCCTATGGATTGGGATGGGATGTCACTTACAGTAAGTTCATTGGCGAGGAAAGGCAGGGGAGCGAATACATTTGGCAATAGAGTGTATATTGAAGTCAAGCTCAACTGGCTTTTAAAGGAAGAGGTGTCATCACAAAAATCTTAATTCCTTAGGATTGAATGGATAAATGCTTGCCAACATGATCCATCTTTATTAAATAACTGTAAGTTTCCTAAGGATAAGCCTGAAGATATATTGTACAAAGTTAGCACCCACCCCCCTCCTAGAAGAATGGAATATTTGGAGAAATATTTAAAAAGGCAGAATATTATATTTCCCTAAAGGAGAAACATGCTCTTGGAAAGCAGCCCTCACCTTTCTTGGGCCAGCCTATCTACAAGACAAAAGGCCTTCAGCTCCAGGGTGATGGGAATAAGAGACATGACCCTTTAGGACATCATAGGACTATTTAGCAGGAGACACAGAGCTCACTGCATTGCAATCTCCTAAAAACATTGCATCACCCAGAAAAGCTTCAACCAAACCTGTCAGCTCAGACAAACATGATCCCACAGAAGTCTGACAAGAACCAATAGAGTACATGTTCTTGCACAGGAACAGGAAGTTCAAGTGCAAAGCCCAAGAGAAGCTATTAAAAAATCCTCATTCTCAACTCCATGTGTTCAGCTACACCAGGACCATATGGTTGGTGGTTCTGTTCACCATTAAATCTTCTTTCCAACCAACTTCCATGTTTCCAGTGTCTTTCTCCTCGCTTCGAAGCTGAACCAGGTGGATATTTCTTCCAACAATATATATATTTATACTCTCCATACACCTTTATTTATTTATTTGTTTGTTTGTTTGTTTGTTTGTTTGTTTGTTTGTCTTGTATGCCGCCCACTCTCAGAGGACTCCGGGAACAAGACAAAGACAACATATTAAAAACAAAACCAACATTCACAATTTCTGTGGAGGTAGATGCTTCTCAGCTCCCCCCAGCCTGCTGGAACAGCCAGGACTTGATGGCTTTGCGAAAGGCTGGGAGGGTAGTAAGGATCCGGATCTCGACAGGGAGATCGTTCCAGAGGGCCGGAGCTGCAACAGAGAAGGCTCTCCCCCGGGGAGTCGCCAGCCGACATTGGCTGGCAGATGGAATCCGGAGGAGACCCAACCTGTGAGATCTAATCGGTCTATGGGAGGTAATCGGCAGGAGGCGGTCTCTCAGGTACCCAGGTCCGATGCCATGTAGGGCTTTATAGGTAGCGACCAGCACCTTGAAGCGGATTCGGAGACTAATAGGTAGCCAGTGCAGCTCGCGGAGGATAGGTGTAACATGGGTGTACCTTGGTGCACCCACAATCGCTCGCGCGGCTGCATTCTGGACTAATTGGAGTCTTTGAATACTCTTCAAGGGCAGCCCCATGTAGAGCGCATTACAATAATCCAGTCTTGAGGTCACAAGGGCGTGAGTGACTGTCTGAAGGGCCTCCCGATCCAGGTAGGGTCGCAATTGGTGCACCAGGCGAACCTGGGCAAAGGTCCCCCTGGTCACAGCCGACAGATGGTGTTCTAGAGTCAGCTGTGGGTCCAGGAGGACTCCCAAATTGCGAACCCTCTCTGAGGGGCATATAATTTCGCCCCCCCAGCCTGAGAGATGGAACAGTTGGACAATCTTTGGGAGGGAACATCAGAAGCCACTCGGTCTTGTCTGGATTGAGTGCCAACTTGTTTGCTCCCATCCAGACTCTAACAGCCTCCAGGCGCTGGCACATCACTTCTACTTCTACCTTATTGGCAGATTCTTTTTTTGTTTCTTTTCAGACTTGGCAGATATATTGCTTAGTGAGTGATCTCTTCCTCCCAGGTGCCCAATTCATTTTCTGTCTGTTCTTTCCAAACCTTACAGGAGCATGGAAGCTTCTGCCGTGGACCCATTCCAAAAAGAAGGCTTCTTATCACAGGAAAGTCCTGTCGCTTCAGCTGGAAGGACCTACAATAGTATCCCCTTCCAGAATGTGGCGGAGGAACGTAAGCATTGCAAGCGTGAGAGAAAAGATGTGCTAGTATAAGCAGGAGAGAGAAAAAAGGCTAGAAATGCCAGAGGAACAAGAAAAAAAATAATATAAGAAGAACATGCTGGATCAGACCCTTAGCTTATCTAGTCTGGCAATCTATTCTCACAACCAACTGCACAAGGAAGCCTACTGGTATCCCAGCGTATGGCCTTCAGAGGGCCTCACTCTGTCATCACAACTAATAGGCATTGCTCTCCATGGCTTCCATAAATTGGCTCACCTCTTGTTTGAAGCCGGCCAATCGGAGAGCCGGCAACACGTTTCGTGGTAGCAAAATTGAATTGTTGAATTCCAAGTCGGATTCAAAGTCAAAGTATGTTGCAGACTTCCTGTTGTCTGTCCTGTTTTTTTTTCAAGATTTAATTTCATTGGGTGACCTCTGGTTCTGGTATTTTGGGAAGGAGAAAATGTTCACCTTTTTTACAGGGGATACACAGTGTGTGGATACCATGAACTGAGAGATTATCTAATATATCTCTCCCCCCTCCATCTATTTCATCTATCTATCTATCCATCCATCCATCAATTTATCCATCCATCTATCAATCCATCCATCCATCTATCTGCCTCTATCCATCCATCCTTCCATCCATCCATTCATCCATCCATACATTCATCCATATCTATCTCTAATCATCTATCCATCCATCCATCCATCCATCTATCCATCTATCTGCCTCTATCCATCCATCCTTCCATCCATCCATTCATCCATCCATATCTCTCTCATCTAATATCTATCTATCCATCTATCCATCCATTCATCTCTCTCATCTAATCATCTATCTATCCATCTATCTATCCATCCATCAATCTATCCATCCATCCATCTATCCATCTATCTGCTTCTATCCATCCATCCTTCCATGCATCCATTCATCCATCCATATCTCTCTCATCTAATCATCTATCTATCCATCTATCCATCCATCCATCTCTCTCATCTAATCATCTATCCATCTATCCATCCATCCACCCATTCATCCATATCTCTCTCTAATCATCTATCCATCTATCTATCCATCCATCCATCCATCCATCCATCCATCTATCCATCTATCTGCCTCTATCCATCCTTCCATCCATCCATTCATCCATCCATTCATCCATCCATATTCTCTCATCTAATCATCTATCCATCTATCCATCCATTCATCCATCATCCATCTATCACCTCTGTCTGTCCATCTGTCCTTCCGTCCATCCGTCCATCCATCTATATCTATCTATCTATCCATCTAATTTATATTTACTTATTGGTATCCTGCTTTTATTATTTTTACAAATAAATCAAGCCGGCAACTACGTCCAACATAACTGCCTCCTATTTTTCCCACGACAACAACCCTGTGGGGCGGAGTGGCCTGAGAGAAAGTGACTGGCCCAAAGTCACCCAGCTGGCTGTCATGGCTAAGGAGGGGCTTGAACTCAAATTCTCCTGCTTTCTAGCCTGATGCCTAAGTCACAAAACCAAACTGGCTGTCAAAACTTGCTTTATACTCTTACATTTCCTTGGGTAGCCCCTTATACCTTTCAAGTAGTTGAGCCAACTTCACCTCCAGGAATCGGGGCCTTTGTCGAATACTGAGTTGTTTATAGAGAAAGTTTCCTAATTATTTTAGAGTGGACACTTTCAAAGAAGCTAGTGAGGACAGACATTGGGATGGAGTTCTTGCCAAGCAAACACTAACTCATGTCTAGCATTAATGAATTGGACAGCAGGTTGTTCCTTTAAATATATTTTTTCCAGACAGGGTGTAGAGTTAGTTATCTGGTTTAAGTATCTGACTGTACTGATTCCTCAACTGGACTTTGACTTACATCAGATGTTTCTCTTCATTTCAGATGGGCAGGTGTGGATCAGAAGAAATGATGGAGAGGTGTCACAATCTGTGCTGGAGAACAGTTACACATGCCAAGATGTAGAAGACACTTTTGGAAATTCAGGGGCCATGAAGGAAAACGGAAACCTGGTTGGTGAAAGGAATGAAACTTTCGCTAATTTGGACATTGGTTCCCATGAAATTTCAGTCCACCCAGACCTTCCAAAAGATGGAAAAAACCACGAGGCTTCTTCCTACGTAGAAAGTTGGGATGAAACGTCAGATAGGAACATGCATTGGAAAACCCACCCAGGAGAGAAGCCGTTTCAATGTCTTGAATGTGGGAAGAGTTTTGGTAGCAACTCCGAACTGATTAGGCACAAAAGGCTTCATGCAGGAGAGAAACCCTACAAATGCCCCGAGTGCGGAAAGAGCTTCAGCCAAAGCAGAAACCTCACTTCCCATCAAAGGAGCCACATGGGAGAGAAGCCTTACAAATGCTTGGAGTGCGGGAAGTGTTTCAGCAACAGCGGCATTCTCACTTCCCACCAGAGGAGCCACACCGGAGAGAAACCCTATCAATGTTCAGAGTGCGGGAAGTGCTTCAGCCAAAGCGGCATTCTCATGGCGCACCAAGCCATGCACACGGGACAAAAGCCCTTCCCATGCCTGGAGTGCGGGAAGAGGTTCCGCCAGCTCATACACCTTACCTCCCACGAGAGAATCCACACGGGAGAGAAACCCTTCCAGTGTCCGGAGTGCGGGAAGAGTTTCCGTCAACATATACACCTGACTTCTCACAAGAGAACCCACACGGGAGAGAAACCCTTCCGGTGCCAAGAGTGCGGGAAGACCTTCAGCCAGAGTTCACACCTGATTCGGCATGAAAGGACCCACACGGGAGAGAAGCCATTTAAATGCCTCTTGTGCGCAAAGAACTTCAGTCACAGCTCTGAACTGGTTCGACACGAAAGAACCCACACGGGGGAGAAACCCTTTAAATGTCCCGAGTGTGAGAAAAGCTTCAGTCGCAGCTCTGAACTCATTCGACATAAAAGAATCCACACTGGGGAGAAACCCTATAAATGCTTGGAATGCGACAAGAGCTTCGTCGACAGCACGAACCTTATTAGGCACCAGATAAGCCACACGGGGGAGAAACCGTACAAGTGTCCAGAGTGTGGGAAATGCTTCAGTCAGAGCAGAAGCCTTACGGCACATCAACGGATTCACACAGGGGAGAAGCCCTTTAAGTGCCAGGAGTGTGGGAAATGCTTTAGTCAGAGTGGGATCCTTGCCGCACACCAAGGCATGCACACGGGACAGAAACCCTTTAAATGTGTGGAGTGTGGAAAGAGGTTTCGTCAGCACATCCACCTGACCTCCCACCGAAGAATTCACACGGGTGAGAAGCCGTTTAAATGCCCGGATTGTGGAAGGAGCTTCCGTCAGCATATACACCTCACCTCTCACAAAAGGATTCACACCGGGGAGAAACCCTTCCAGTGCCAGGAGTGTGGCAAGAGCTTCAGTCACAACTCCATCCTTATTTCTCATGTGAGAACCCACACCGGAGACAAACCTTACAAATGCTTGGAGTGTGGAAAGAGCTTCACCTGGAGCAACCTCCTGATTAGACACGAACGAACTCACACGGGGGAGAAACCTTTTAAATGCCCAGAGTGTGGCAAGGGCTTTAGTGAGAGATCACTTCTTAGTAAGCACCAGCAGCGTCACACAGGGGAAAAACCCTTCAAATGTTTGGAGTGTGGAAATAATTTTTTCTCTAGCACGCTTCTTATTCGACATCAGAGGACTCACACAGGGGGGAAACCACTGAATATTTGGAGTGTGGAAAACCCATCAGGAATTGTTTGAGACGACAAGAGCCGAGGTGACGCAGTGGGTAGAGTGCAGTACTGCAGGCTACTTCAGCTGACTGTTATCTGCAGTTCGGCAGTTCAAATCTTACCAGCTCAGGGTTGACTCAGCCTTCCATCCTTCCGAGGTGGGTAAAATGAGCACCCAGATGGTTGGGGGCAATATGCTGACTCTGTAAACCGCTTAGAGAGGGCTGAAAGCCCTATGAAGCGGTATATAAGTCTAACTGCTATTGCTATTGCTATAAGAATTTGAAGAGGAGAAAATTATTAGTCGTGATCAGAATGGGACAAAAGTTGTCATGCTCTATGTCCAGCAATTATTTACCAAAAATTTGCAGAGTAAGGCACCATAATTATTCTTTTTGTGGAATAAATTTTTTTGTCTTAGCACAGTATCTCATCAGGAAATCCCAAGAAGCAAATGTGAAGCGGAAGTGCACAAAGCAAGGCAGGATAGCTATATATTTCTCAGAAACTAAACCATCATAAATCTATCATTTTTGTCTAGGTCCTCTTGACTTCCTTGAGAAGCGTGAAATTGAAGAAACTCACTAATTTAACATTT
Organism: Thamnophis sirtalis; assembly: GCF_051295495.1. Classification (NCBI taxonomy): domain Eukaryota; kingdom Metazoa; phylum Chordata; class Lepidosauria; order Squamata; family Natricidae; genus Thamnophis; species Thamnophis sirtalis. The sequence continues at coordinate 14,403,249 of NW_028261383.1, read as the reverse complement.
ATGGTTCCAGTATGTTTCTTAGTCACTTCAGCTAAGATTCTGTAGGTCAGTATTTCTCAAACTTTAAAATGTTTGGAGTCCAACTCCCAGATTTAGAATTAGGAGTGGTTGGAGTCCAGACATCTTATAGTTGTTAGAGTGAACATGTGTGATTGAAAACTTTTCTGCACTACGTCTTCTTGTACGAAAGTCACTCCTTGCCATTTCTGTTTATTTTCCTGTTTTTAAATTTCATTTGGGATCATATTAGGCCAGAGGCTCCCAACCTTTTGGGCACCAGGGACTGGTTCCATGGAGAAGGTTTTTCCGCGGACCGGAGGAGTCATGGTTTTGTGTGCTGCCTGCATCTCATGGATGGGGCTTCATTTGTTTGCGCGGACCGATTTCTGGCATGCTGCAGGGGCCATTCCATGGAGCAGGAGTTGGGGATCCCTTATATTAGGCAGTACTCAAAGGCCTAGTTGATGTTCATGCCCTAAAATGGGGAAAAAATGTTCATTTGTCAAAGCAAAAGGACCACTACATTTAATGTAAGCCAAACATAGATGACTTACATTGTGTTGGAAGAAATGTCCTTCTGGGTTCGGCTCCAAGTGGGAAAAAAGACACTGGAGACATGGAGGCTGCTTGGAAAGATGGTTTTAATGGTGGACAGGACCACATGGCTGGTGGAGAAGAGAAGGGAAGGGGGAAAGGGGCAGAAGAGAAGCTGAGTCCCTGGTTTTATGCTCTCTCTGGCCTTTGATCTTGAGCTTGTATTCTGATCTTGAGTTTGTATTCTGGTTGTCAGACTCCCTTGGGCCATGCAGGGACAACTCTCTAGGCTGCGTTTTGAATCCAGGTTTGGTTGAGTTCTCAGATGTCATGTGGGGAGTTGGGTAAAGGGCCGATATTATCATGCCTTAATCCCATCACTCTGGAGCTGAAGGGGAGAATTCTTTATTATGTAAAGTGGACTAGCTCAGGCTTTAATGGCTCAATGACAAAGTGGGGGTGGGGAGGAAGCTGCAGGCAGCTATTCTGTCTTTTAAAACATGTTTCTTTCTTTTCACATCCAGAGAAATATTCTGCCTTTTCAATATTTCCTAGGATATTTCATTTTTCTGGGAGAGGCCTGGGTGATAACTTCCTACAGTTGCATGCTTAAGTGTTGTGAAGGCTGCTCATAAGCTAAGTAAGGCTTAAATATAGGTTTCTGTGTGTGAGAGAGAGGGGCTATACCAATGGAGAAGTCATGAGAACATCTGTCATAATTACAACAAATATATATATTAAAAAGGAGGAAACTATTGTCATGGGAGCACCAGTGAGAAACTTAGAGACAGCCATTTTTGGTCTTTTTCCAAGAATGTGTCTCCATCCATTTGACATTACTGCCACCTTGTGGCCACATTGCATAATAGCACCAGGCATCCTTAATATTGCTCATCTGTCATTGACATGTGAAATTGTTTGAACTAAGGCAAGAAAATGCTGCCATATTGACAAGTGGTCCTTGACTTACAACACTTCACTTAGGGACCATATGAAATTGCAACAGCACTTTTAAAAAGTGACTGTTTTTTCACACTTATCACCATTGCAGCATCCCCATGGTCATATGATCTAAGCTTGGTAACTGACTCATATTTATGACGGCTGCAGTATCCCGGGTTCATGTGATCCCCTTCTGCAACCTTCTGACAAGCCAGGTCAATGGGGAAGACAGATTCACTTAACAACAGTCTTACTAACTGAACAGTGGTGGTGATTCACTTAACAACGGTGGCACAAAAGGTTGTAAAACGGGACAAAATGTTTCACTTAGCTTAACTGGTCATTCACTTAACAACTGTGGCAAGAAAAGGTTGTTGAAATGGGACAGTGATTGCTGTATTTGCTGCCTTGCTTAATGACAAAAATGTTGGACTCGAGGTCGTAAGTCGTGGACAGCCTATTTTGTGCTTTTCATTGTAGCCAGATAGGAAACTTCATCTCAAAAAGCAACATTTGTGGGGGGAGTGGGGACTGGACAAAGCTGTAAAAATTCTCCTGGTCACCGAAACGTGCCTAGATAAGTCAGCAGCTGTATTTGAGTAGTAATATGTCTCTGAATTTTATCTTTAACAGAATACCACAGTTGGAAGGGACCTTGGAGGTCTTCTAGTCCAACCCCTGCTCAAGCAGGACTCAACTATTATACTAAAGCTGGAGAAGCTCTGGTGTGTATTTCTTATCTGTGGAAGTCTGGGTTGCTGCCAAAGTCTTGTCGGTGTGTTAATTTACTGTGAATAAATTGTCTAGCAGTAATCTTGTGTTGGCGTGACTCACCGTACAGAGGGGGGTCAGAACAATGGTCAGGCAGGTATTTGGCAACTGACGTGTCTGTAGACAGTTGCAGCAATCTTAAGTCACATGACTGCCATTTGTAGCCTTCCCAGAGGACTTCCAACAAGTGACGTCAATGGGAGAAACTGCATTTGCTTAATGACCATTGCAAAAAAGGTTGTAAAATGGGTGAAACTTAAGGGCTGCTTCACTTAGCGCAGAGGTTCCAATCCCAATTTTGGTCCTAAATCAAGGACTACCTACAACTGCATTCAAAGTCCACACCTTGAATTGTTAGAGGTAATATTCACCATCGCTGTAGTGGCGCAGTGGTTAGAATGCAGCATTGCAGGCTAACTCAGCCCAGTGTCAGCAGTTCGATCCTGCATTCTAACCACTGCGCCATCATGTCAATGATGTTATATGACAGCCTGTTGCCCCCAACATGTATTCGAAGGACGGAAGGCTGAGTCAAACCTGAGCTGGTGATGATCGAACTCCTTTTCATTCAACAATGTCTGGCCAAATGCAGAGGAGGAAAAGTCTGTTGGGAGTTTACTCCTAGTGTTGGGTAGGCAATATATATCTAAATACAATAACAAATGGTCATTGTTGCTTTAAATGAGTGGATGTACTTAACAGTTGTAATTAACTAAGTAAAGGTTCCCCTCGCATATATGTGCTGGTCGTTCCCGACTCTAGGGGGTGGTGCTCATCCCCATTTCAAAGCCGAAGAGCCAATTCTGTCCGAAGACATCTTGTGGTCATGTGGCCGGCATGACTAAATGCCGAAGGCGGACGGAACGCTGTTACCTTCCCACCAAAGGTGGTTCCTATTTTCCTAGTTGCATGTTTTACGTGCTTTCGAACTGCTAGGTTGGCAGAAGCTGGGACAAGTAACAGGAGCTCACTCCATTATGCGGCGCTAGGGATTCGAACTGCCGACCTTTCTGATCGACAAGCTAAGCGTCTTAGCCACTGAGTCATCGCGTCGCTTATGTGCCATCAAATCAAGGTCAGGTCTGAGTGATCACATGATTTTCTCCATGATAATCTGTCACTAACCTGGTCCTTCGGCTCTTCTACAGGCCATAATTTCAATTTCCTTCTACCTTTTTCCAGCATTAGAGCCTTTTCCATTCTGATGGAAATGAAATCCAAGAGAGAATGGGGAGGAAAGACATGTCCAAGGAACTAATATCTTGGTACACAAGCCCTTCTCTCTCCTTCCTCTCTTTTGTTGAAAACCACTTTTGCCCTTATCTGATCTTCTGCTCATTAGGGAATTCTGGGAGTTGAAGTCTGCATGTTGTGAATTGTCAAGGTAGAAAATTAATTTGAATACTAATGGCATGGTATCAGTAATATCAGTCTCCACGTAGTCTTCTCTCTGACATCAAGAATTATACATAAAACAAAATACACACACACACACACACACAATATCTGCAGAATTTTAGTTGAGGCAGTCCTCTTATTTTTGATAAACAGGAGGAATCCTGTGAAAGTCCTTAACTTACAACCTGTTGTGGCCCACTAGCAGAGCTGGCAGCAGATTCGGACAGTGAGGAGGTTGGGGAGGAACATGGGCCAGTCCTGGAGTCTGGGGGGGCTCTGATGAGGGCTCTGTGTCGGAGGCAGAGAGGGGGCCAGAGCCATCTGACAATTATCAGCTGCCTTCAAAGTCAGACATCAGTGAGGCAGACAAACAGCTGGAGTCTATTCCCAGTGTGCACATGCGCAGGATTGCCAGATGAAGGGAACAGTTAAAGAACAGGGGTCAACTTGGGAGTAAGGCCACAGGTGGATGATGAATGGCCCCTCCCAGAGAAAATAAAAGAGGAGCTAAAGAGGAATGGAGTTTGCAGGAGACAAATAGTTTGCTTAATTGGTTTGTGACTCTCCGAGACTCCTTGCCAAGTTTTGCAGATATCGGCCTGTCAGCTCTCCAAGCCAGATAAGGTCTGTGACTATAAATCCTCCCTTGAAAGACTTTGCTGGATGTGAATGAGCAGAATTCACAGGAAATTAATAAAAGGGTTTTTTTGTTTGCTTCATGCTCTCGGAAAGCCTAGGTCAGAACACAACCACAATTGATCCCAAAATTTCCATTGTGCTAACTACACAAGACAGTTGTTAACTGAGTTTTGCCCGCTTTTACGGCTTTCTGGCCACCACCGTTAAGTGGATCCCTGAGAGTTGTTAAATTAGTAACATGGTTGTTAAGTGAATCAGGCTTTCCCATGGACTTGCTTCACAGAATGTCGCAAAAGTGATCCCAGGACTCCAGGACACTGCAACCAACATAAATACATGCTGATTGCCAGGAGCCTGAATTCTGATCATGTGATTGATGAAAGAAATGTCCTTCTGGGTTTGGCTCCAAGTGGGGAAGAAGACACTGGAGACATGGAGGCTGCTTGGAAAGATGGTTTATTGTTGGACAGGTCCACATGGCTTGAGCCTTGTACAGAAAAGGTGATCACATGCTTCAATGTTGGTGGAGAAGAAGAGAAGGGCTGAGGGAGGGGCTTGCTAGGCTATTTATACCCTGTTTAGTCCCACCTCTCTGTTTCCTGTTCCTGTGTAAGAAATGTATTCTAATTGATTGTCAGACTCCCATAGGGCCATGCGGGGCAACTCTCTGGGCTGTGTTTTGAATCCAGGTTTAGTTGAGTTCTCAGATGCCATGTGGTCAGTTGAGTAAAGAGTCAATATTATCATGCCTTTACTCCCATCCCCCCTAGGGCTGCAGTGGAGAAATCTTTATTATGTAAAAGGGACTAGCTTGGCCTTCTTAATGGCCCATTAACAGTGGGGATGGGCAGGAAGCTACAGGTAACTATTCTGCCTTTTAAAACATGTTTCTTTCTTTTCATATCCAGAGAAATATTCTGCCTTTTCAATATTTCCTAGGATATTTCATTTTTCTGGGAGAGGGCTGGGTGATAACTTCCCACATGATCATGTGGGGATGCTGCAATGGTTATAAGTGTGAAAAGTGGATTTCAATGTGAAACAGTTACTTACTTTCCCCAAAAAAACTCCCCCAAGGGAGAAGAAACCTTATAAGTGTTTGAGGTGTGAAAAGATGTTCACTCAGAGAAGTAACCTTGTCGTACATGAACGGACCCACACAGGGGAGAAACCATATGTGTGCCCGGTATGTGGAAGAGGATTCAGTCAGAGCGGTCACCTTAAAACACACCAACAATCCCACACGGGGGAGAAACCGTATACGTGCAGGGAATGTGGGAAGAGCTTCAGTTGCAGCAATTCTTTTATTTGCCATAAAAGAATTCACACGTGGGAGAAGCCGTATAAATGCTTAGAATGCGGAAAGGACTTTAATTGTAGCAGTCGCCTTGCATCTCATAAAAGGAAACACACCGGAAAGAAGCCATATAAATGCACGGAATGTGGAAAGTTTTCCTATAAGGACGGCCTGATGAGACACCAACGCACCCACACTGGGGAGAAGCCATATGCATGCCTGATGTGTGGAAAGACATTTAGTGGACGAGCTGAGCACAGAAACCACGAAAGGATCCACACGGGGGAGAAACCCTACGAGTGTATCGAATGTGGGAACAGCTTCCAGAAGTACAGTAATTTCACTCGCCACAAAATGGTCCACACAGGAGAAAAACTGTACAAATGCCCAGAGTGCGGAAAAAGCTTCACTCAGAACGCAAACCTTATCACAAAAGAATCCATGTAGAAGAAAAACCGTATAAATGCGCCAACAATGGGGAAAACCAGTCAAATTGTCTTTCGCAACACAAATCCACAACCACAGAGAAACCAAAACTCGGAAGCTTTCCTCTCTAATGTTTTCTTCTAAAAATGGGACCCTTGTGGGGGGAAACTATAGAAATATGGGGTCTGTGCAGAAATATTCAATTGGAAGAATAGACTTATCAGACCTAAAGGAAACCACATGGGCCAACCTTAAAAATGCCCTGAGTGAGAAAAGATTCAAATGGCCCTTTGGATTTAGGCCCTTATTTCCCATAAAAGATTTTATTTTGGGAGGAACACCTCAAGTACGTACAAACTCTTGACTATCAGGACTGACCCTAAAGACACTTAAACGTGACTTGCCATGACCCCAGAACAGATCTGTATGGCATTTCTTGCATGAGTTTCTGTTTCCTTGCAAATGACAAAACAGAAGTTTATGAAAGAAAAAGATAGAGGTTTATAGAGGTTTATTTGCATTTGTAGGCCGCCCTTTTCCCTGAGGGGACTCAGGGCGGCGCACAGAAAACCAGGGAAGGGGGGATACAACGTTGAGACAACAACACATAATAAAATAATGAGCAACATGCATACAACATTCGGGCGGGGTAGCAATCCTTATCCCCAGGCCTGACGGGCGAGCCAGTTCTTCAAGGCTGTGCGGAAGGCCTGGACGGTGGAGAGGGTACGAATCTCTACGGGGAGCTCGTTCCAAAGGGTCGGGGCCACTGCTGAAAAGGCCCTCCTCCTTGTAGTTGCCAGCCGACACTGGCTGGCCGATGGAATACGGAGGAGGCCTAATCTATGAGATCGTATAGGTCGTAGGGAGGTAATTGGCAGAAGGCGGTCTCTCAAGTATCCAGATCCACTGCCATGTAGGGCTTTATGGGTGATCAATAGCACCTTGAAGCGCATCCGGAGATCGACAGGTAGCCAGCGCAGCTCGCGGAGGATAGGTGTAATGCGGGTGAATCGGGGTGCACCCGCGATCACTCGCGCGGCTGCGTTCTGTACTAGCTGAAGTCGCCGGATGCTCCTCAAGGGCAGCCCCATGTAGAGCACATTGCAGTATTCCAGCCTAGAGGTCACAAGGGCCCGAGTGACTGTTGTGAGGGCCTCCCGATTCAGGTAGGGTCGCAACTGGCGCACCAGGCGTACCTGGGCGAATGCCCCCCTGGTCACAGCCGCTATATGGTGGTCGAATGACAGCTGTGGATCCAGGAGGACTCCCAAGTTGCGAACCCTCTCTGAGGGGTGTAAAATTTGACCCCCCAGCCTGAGTGTTGGATTATTGGCCAAATTTTTGGGAGGAAAACACAACAGCCACTCGGTCTTTTCTGGGTTGAGCACGAGCTTGTTAATCCTCATCCAGTCCATGACGGCTTCAAGCCCCCGGCCCATCACGTCAACCGCTTCATTGATTTGGCACGGGGCGGACAGATACAATTGAGTATCGTCCGCATATTGATGGTATCTAATCCCGTGCCTGCGGATGATCTCTCCCAGCGGTTTCATGTAGATGTTGAATAGTAGGGGGGATAAGACCGAACCCTGCGGCACCCCATAAGATCTTATCTCTTGCCGTGCTGCAGATGTTGGGATGCCCAAACATCAGCATACCTAACACCTGTGAAAATCTATGAAAACAACTTTGTGTGTGTGTGTTTTCGTAGATTTTCATGGGTGTAGGTACGCTGGTCTTGTTATATTCGGGTCTTTTCCCATGTAAGATTGAGATTGTCTTGGCAACGTTGCCAATCTTGGCAATGGGAAAAGACCATGAATGAAGGTCTAACATGAAGAAGGCTAACAGGGATTATCAATGAACAGATTAACAGAGTTGGAATCAACTCCCATGAGGCTGGGGGAAAATGTTTAGCCTTGTAAAAAAAAGCCTCCAACAAGAGGGATATAGAAGTATTTGATGAGGTGCCCCTCAGAAGAGAGGAAAACCTTGGCCAGCACTGTCCCACAGTACAGAATAAGTGTGACAGAATCCAGGTGAATGTTACACAAATGTCATGATAATAATGTAAAACTGACCAATGCACAAATACCTCAACGGACCTTAATAAAGACAGATATATACGTCCTTCTCTCCAAAATCTTTTACTTTTAGCCAACTCTTCAAATATTTGGCTGGAGTTCTTCGTTAATTTAATTGTTGAATTTATTCTTTTCCTCCTTTCCAATGGAAAATGCTATTCTCTGGGGCTGTATCTTCTTTAAAAGTGTAGATGGTTTTCCTTCTTTTTGGTATCCTAAATCTCCTAGCATAAGTGAGATGCTTCTATCTATCTATAACTCATTAAACGATAGGGTTTATTTGCCATCCCGTCCATTTGGTCAAAGCCACGCCATAAGTTTGTGATACCAGTGGCTCTTGCCCAGTTGTGGTTTGATATGCCTTGTCTAGTTTTGGGGGCTCTTCTTCTCTTTTGTCCCTCTTGTTTAACAAATGTTTCACTTAGCCGTAGGAACGTTGGCCTCCATTGTGGTCGTAAGTTGAGGACTAGCTGTACTGGGGATCCTGACTTTTAAAAGATCTGTAAGGAGCCCAAAGACTCAAATGCAGGTAGTCCTCGACCAACAGCAGTTCACTTAATGACCATTCACTGAATGTGACTTACGGCCATTTTTTAGAGTTACAACCTCCCCCGTGATCAAAATTAAAGATGCTGGGCAACTGCTTCATACTTAGGACCGTTGCTGTGTCCCAAGGTCATGTGGTCCCCTTTTACGACCTCCCGACCAGCAAAGACAATGGGGAGCCGGATTCACTTAACAACCGTGGTACTAATTTTATCAACTGCAATGATTCGCTTAATTGTGGTGTGAAAGGTAGCAAAACGGGTCACAAAGAAACATCTGACTTGGCCGAGGGAATGTTGGGCTCCATTATGGTCATAAGTCGAGGACTAGCTGAGGTGGCACAGTGGTTAGAGTGCAGTACTACAGGCTACTTCAGCTGCTAACTGCAGTTCGGCAGTTCAAATCCCACCAGGCTCAAGGTTGACTCAGCCTTCCGTCCTTCCCAGGTGGGTAAAATGAGGACCCAGATTGTTGGGGGTGATAGGCTGACTCTGTAAAACTGCTTAGAGAGGGCTGTAAAAGCACTGTGAAGTGGTATATAAGTCTAAGTGCTACCGCTATTGCTGGCTGTACTGGGGGGGGGGGGGGAATCCCCTCCTCTTTCCAAAGACCAGAAAGGAGCAAGAAGAATCAAAAACCCAGCATGACCAGGAGTGAGACGGAGCATGCGCAAGAGGGATCTTTGACAAGCAGGGGGCTCCTGCGGGAAAGAAGGTGGGGGGAAGGGGGAGCCTTCAAGGACATGTTTAAAGGGGAGGATCAAGAGAGGGAGAGAGAGGCCGGAGGAGCCGTGCCTCTCTAGGAAGGAGTTCTCTCTCACCCGTAGCACCAGCCTCCCGGAGGAGTGCAGGGGGGGGGGGCGTTTCCCCGTGAGCGGATTCCCGGGAATCGGTAGCACCTGCATTTCTCCTGATCGCTGGGAAGCGCGATCTCGCTTTTCCCGGGGGAGGAGGAGGAGGAGGAGGAGGCGGGGAAGGTGAATCTGCAGCGGAGCGGCCGGGCAGGGGAGGAGAGGAGCGGGCTAGAGACGCGGCGGGGCATCCCGATGGAAGGAGGAGGAGAAGGAGGTCGGCAACAGCGCCGTTGAGCCCCAGGAGAAGGAGGAGGCCGGGCCGGAGTCAGAGCCTCCCCGAGGAGCCGCCGGGCTAGAGGCCGAGCGCTTCCGTTGCTTTGGGCTGCCGAGCCTCGGCGGGGTCTCGGGCGCTGTACAGCCGTCTGCAGCAGCTTCGCCCCAAGCTCGCTGAAGCCCCGAGAGGAGGAGGAGGAAGAGCAGCCGAGCTCCCGGGGATGAAGGAGGAGCGGGATGGGGGATTCCGGAGCGGATCCTGGCCGGGCTGCCCTCGGAGATGGGTGGGTGGGTGGCTGCAGGAGGGCCGGGCGGAGAGCTGCTCCCGGGTGGCGGCGGCCCTGGCCGGAGGCTTCCCGCTCAGCTCTCCTCCGGCCCAGGAGGGGAGGCAGGTGAGGCAGGTGAGGGGGATATTCCCTCCCGGGATGATCTCCTCGTGGTGTGGTTTCCTTTAACTTGTCCTCCGCCTCAAATGCAGGTGGCAGGTAGCAATAGAAGAGACTTTGTTTTCCCTTCCCTTTCAGTCCCAGAGTCCTGTTTCCCATCCAGTTTATTCCACAGGAAGAATAGAAGTAGAAGTAGAATTCTTTATTAGCCAAGTGTGATTGGACACACAACGAATTTGTCTTTGATGCATAACCTCTCTGTACATCAGTGGTAATCAACCTGGTCCCTACCGCCCACTAGTGGGCGTTCCAGCTTTCATGGTGGGCGGTAGGGGTTTGCTTTATAAATTTATAAAGTAAAGTTACTTCCCTACTTTATAAATCACCATTATTGTGGAACCGGTGGGCGGTTAGAATATTTTTACTGCTAAGAGAGATACAAAAGTGGGCGGTAGTTATAAAAGGGTTGACTATCTCTGGTGTACATAAAAGATACATTCGTCAAGAATCATAAGGTACAGTACTTAATGATTGTCATGGGGTACAAATAAGCAATCAGGAAACAATAACAATATCAATCGTAAGGATACAAGCGATAAAGTTATCATCCTGCAGTCATACGTGGGAGGAGATGGGTGATAGGAACGATGAGAAGACTAATAGGGAATTTCCCATCTCCAACTATAGATAAAACCCCGTCCAGCTTTGGATATCCAAATGCAAGTTGTAACTCGGGCTTCCTGCTCAGCTCTCCTCCAGTCCAGGAGGGGAAGCAGGTATCCCCTCCTGGGAGGAAGATCCAGTTCCCTTGCCCAGCTCAAAGGCAGGTCCTATCAATAGAAGACGCTCTGGTTTCCCGCCAGTTGCAGTCCCAGAATTCCCTCTTTCCCCATCCAGATTATAGGTAGCCCTCAACTTAACAATTTCTTTAGTGACCATTCAAAGTGACAATGGCACTGGGGAAAAAGTGACTTCGACCATTTTTCACACTTAATAACCGTTGTGGCATCACATGATTTTCAGTCCCAGAGTCGTGTTTTCCCCCATCCAGATTATTCCACAACATGGAGAAATATCCTAAGGGAATTTGCATCTCCAACTATGAATATAAGGTGTGACTCAGCCTTCCGTCCTTCCTTTGTCGATCTCCGGATGCGCTTCAAGGTGCTATTGATCACCCATAAAGCCCTACATGGCAGTGGATCTGGATACTTGAGAGACCGCCTTCTGCCAATTACCTCCCTACGACCTATACGATCTCATAGATTAGGCCTCCTCCGTATTCCATCGGCCAGCCAGTGTCGGCTGGCAACTACAAGGAGGAGGGCCTTTTCAGCAGTGGCCCCGACCCTTTGGAACGAGCTCCCCGTAGAGATTCGTACCCTCTCCACCGTCCAGGCCTTCCGCACAGCCTTGAAGAACTGGCTCGCCCGTCAGGCCTGGGGATAAGGATTGCTACCCCGCCCGAATGTTGTATGCATGTTGCTCATTATTTTATTATGTGTTGTTGTCTCAACGTTGTATCGCCCCTTCCCTGGTTTTCTGTGCGCCGCCCTGAGTCCCCTCAGGGAAAAGGGCGGCCTACAAATGCAAATAAACCTCTATAAACCTCTATAAACCTTCCGAGTTCAGCAAAATGAGGACTCAGGTTGTGGCGGCAATATAGCGACTCTGTAAACAGCTTGGAGAGGGCTGTAAAGCACTGTGAAGCGGTATATAAGCCTTAAGTGCTATTGCTATATAACATGCTCCAGTTGGGGTAGGGGGGAGAGAGAGAAGAATCCCCTTCATCCTATGTTCAGTTGTTTTAATCTAATTATTTTTCTGTGATCCCGGCTGTTGATTTCAGATGCAGGAGCTTCTGAAGCAGTCAGTCTTGGTAACTCCTGAAGGAAGAGAAGCTCTCTCTCATCCCTCCTCTATGAAGCAGCTCTGGGGAAGCATCTCTGAGGAGGATCAAAATCCTCGTTGTCATGGATCAGCAACAGCTCAGGTGGGGAACCTAACAGGGAAACATTTCGGGATCTGGTTCTGTCATGAAACTCAATGCAGATCATGATAAGGAGGTCAAGTGTTGAGATCAGGATTCATTGGCATGGTTTCCAAGTTCACTGTTGAAGCGCAACATATTAGAAGCTGAATATATTTATAGAATCACTTCCATGTTTGTGGGGGTTTTGTGCCTTAAAACAAATGCCTCGCAATGTTAGGCATATGCAAGAAGAGGAATCACTACACAGATGACTTACTCTCTGGAAAAAAATACTCAGGGGGGAGAGTGGTAAGACACCCCTCGGGGTGTGTGTTCTGTATACAGCATGTTGTGTCTTAAAACGGCTTCTACTGTACTGCCTTAAAATGGCTTCAACTGTACAGCATGTCAGGCCTGCAGCCGGTTCCTTTTAGGATCTTTGGCCTGCCACACTCTGTCTTATTTTACGATGCTGTTTCATTAGTGGGGAATTGGGAGGAGGAATAGTAAGGAGTAGAATGTGTTGTTGTCAAAATAAAAAAATCCTTTTTAGAAACCAAGGTCATCTTTTGTCTCTGCACCTCTGAACCTGACCGGAACTGGATTGGTGGAACTGCCAAAATGGCAGTGGAAGATTGGACCATGTGATGGACTTGTGGGTGCGTGGTGGGGAGGGGGGAAGATCATGACATTTCAACTGGGTGGGAAACACAGGAAGCTTTCAGATTCAGGTTTTCCACAGATGGGCCAACGTGCCTCTCTTAATAAATTGGAACTTTGAGGAAAGCTCTGCCTTGAACTCTGATTGAATTTTGGATGATATTTGGAGCGCTGTGGAGTTGCCATGGTAATGGCTTCACAGTACTCCACAAGAGGGCTCCCTCTGGTAAGGGGGAAAATCCAACATTAGAAATTGTGGAGACGTTCATGGAAGGAGGGTTGGAAAAATAAATACCGGGTTATCATCTAGCTATTAATATATTAGTTGGGAGTACTCACAAAACAACCAAAGAAGTCTATTTATAGCAAGAGAACAGCATTAACATTAAATTCTAACCAAATTAAGTGGCACATATGAAATATGAAATCTTTGGAAAGGCAGCGATAAAACCTAGTATCATGTCCAAAAGAAGAGCATTTTCTCTCTTGCAAAACTCATTTTTAGGATGTTGGAAAGTCTGGGAGAGAACATTTTGGAGTCTCTGTTAAGGAATGTTTCATTTGACTTTCAGGATTCGGTGTCCTTCGAGGAGGTGGCTGTGTATTTCACAGAGGATGAGTGGGCGCTGCTGGATCCCAGCCAAAGAGCCTTACATGGGGAAGTCATGCTGGAGAATTTTAGGAGTGTGGCCGCTCTGGGTAAGGCTCCACTTTGCTCTGGGTTCAAATAATGGTGGAAATTGTTGCCATGTGGTGAGATGGCACCTTTTAGCTAGAAGAAGGGCATTCTGGGCCTTTTTATTTCTAAGATGAAAATAAATTTACGTAGAAGTTGATACTAGAGATACTTTATTGCACAGTTCCCTCAACCTTACCGGATTGGCAACCTGGAACTGGAGGCGGGGGGGGGGGGGTAAGAGAGGATGGGATGATTTTGTGGGAGGGGCCAGCACATGTGTTTCTCTGTGTGCATGCATGAGCGCATACGATGTTTGCATCAACATGAGCATGAGTGGGGCCATGAGCACCCGCAACAAGGCTCACACAAGTGGGGCTATGAGTGTCCATGAGGACACTTGCACAAGTGGATCCAGGACAAGGTTCACACAAGTGGGGCGTCTTCTCATGCAGCCCAGTGGCGATTAGCCCACGGTCCGGTAGTGGGCCACAGACCACAGTTTGGAGACCCCTGCTTTATGGAACCTTTATTATTTGAGTGTTTGAGGAAGTTCTTTAGTGAAGAGTGTAGTTTCTCTCTGATCTGATTGTAGAGCAGGTAACCTACTGTATTTCCCCGAAAATAAGACAGGGTCTTGTTTTCTTTTTACCCACAAAAAAGAGGTGTACGCTGTATGGTTGAACGCTCTGCCGGCAGCTGGCCCACAACCATAGAGCGTACGCCCAGAGCGGCCACTGCTGGAAGACTCGGTTTGGAAGCCGCTGGAAAAGCCATGCTGGGATGGTGGTCGTGGTGGCGGCGACAGCAGAGGTGCTCTGGCTCTGCAGGGAGAGCTGGGCCAGGGCATTGTGAGGCTGGGACGCACGTGAGCGAGAGCGGAACTGCTACTCGCACAACCCCCCTCTCCATCTGTGCAGAGCCCCATTCACTGGCATTTCGAAGGCGCCAAGCCACGGGAGCCAGGCGGCGGCAAACAGGCACTCACGTGGCTTGGCGATACCTCTAGGTCAGTGAATGGTGCTGTGCCCAGCTGGAAAGGGGGTTTGCCGGGTGGCTGCTCGTAAGCGTGGTCGCTTCATGGCTGTGGTTACACAACCATTCGCCCCTGAGACTGTGCCCGGCAACCCCCCTCTTCAGCTGGGCACAGCGCTGCTCACCAACCTAGCAGTATCCCGAAGGTGCCAAGCAACGTGATCACCTTTGCCTCCCCCCCAGTTCCCGCAGCTTGGCACCTTCGGGATACTGCCAGGTTGGTGAGCGGCGCTCTGCCTGTCCAGAGGTGGGGGGTGGTCCAGGGGACTTATTTGCAGGGGAAGGCTTATATTTTTGCCCACTAGAAAAATGTGGCATGGCCTTATTATCAGGCCAGGTTGTATTTTTGGGGAAACACAGTAAACAGCTTCAGGAGAGGAAGGTACTGAGCCAAATGTCCCTGACATCTGTTCTTTACAGCCCTCCAATTTCTTAGGTTGTCTGAAAATCGGTGAGAATTTTTCATATTGGCAGTTAAGTCAGAGGGTCTTTCTTTTGGCTCTGAGTAAATCATTTTTAAACTTCCCGCAAGGTTGAAAATAAGTGGGTTTCCCCGCCCCCCTTTGAGTGCTTCAGCCCAAGATAGTTGCATAGACTGCTGTTAGAGAAGCCTGATACGATTTCAAGAATGTAAGTAGCGGTGAATCCAGTTCGTACTATAAACCATTACACAGCAACTACACAAGCAATTGAAATTCATATTTCTGCAGTGATACTGCCTGCATTGGCAGTTTAGCATCTTCTCAGCATTCACATGGCTTTTAAAGGAAATCATAAATTTATAGTGTTCTAGGAATACATAGACGAGACCAGCAAAATTTTGTTTATGCGAGAAACAATGTTTGCAGCGCTTTTTGTTCATGAACAATTTATAAGACTTGTTTTTCTTTTTCTTTTTATGGCTTTTGCTTTCTTCAAATCAGCTTATGGACAAGAGCATGAGAACTACAGGGAGCAAATGATCAAGTCTGAAGTAGACATGCTTGTTGGTCAAGAACAATCCCAAAGGATTAAGAAAATCTGTAAAGTGAGCGGAGGGGAGGAATCTCCGGCATCCAATGACGTCCTCTCTCTCCCAACCCAGGAAGGTCACCAAGGAGAAGAAAAGGGAATATATCTCAGATGTGGCAAAGGAGACGAAGAGAACTCTGGTTTCACTAAATATTATGCAACCCAGACTGAAGAAGAACAATATGAATATCAAGAGGATGGGCAAAGTATCAGCTCTACCTCCTACCTTGCCCTACCTCGCCCATCGTACAGCCAAGAGACACCATATGCATTTATAAATTATGGGGAGAATTTCACTTTCAGCGGTCATATAATTTCCCATAAAGAGGAGAAACCATATGAGTGTGGAGTGGATTTCAGTAGGAAACAATTACTTATTTTACCCCCCAAAATTCCCCCGAGGGAGAAACCATATGAATGTCTGAGGTGTGAAAAGACATTTGCTCAGAGAGGAAACTTGATCATACATGAACGGACACACACAGGGGAGAAGCCATACGTATGCCTGGTATGTGGGCGAAGATTCAGTCAAAGCGGTCACCTTACGAGACACCAACGATCCCACACAGGGGAGAAACCTTACACATGCTTGCAGTGTGGAAGGCAGTTCAGTGGACGTTCGAATCTGGTGAAGCACATAAGGAGCCACACGGAGGAGAAACCATACATATGTACGGAGTGTGGAAAGAGCTTCAGGGACAACAGTGTCCTGCTGTGCCACATGAGGATCCACACAGGAGAAAAGCCATTCAAATGCCTGGAGTGCGGGAAGAACTTCAGGCGAAACTGTCACCTTGTGGAACACAAGAGGATCCATACAGGAGAGAAACCCTACCGGTGCTTGGAGTGTGGGAAGAGTTTCAGTCAGAAAAGCAACCTTTTGCAACATAAACGAATTCACACTGGAGAGAAACCTTACACGTGCCCGGAATGTGGAAAGAGTTTCAATCAGAGCAGTCAATTTATATGCCATAAAAGGATTCACACGGGAGAAAAACCGTACCGGTGCGTTATATGTGGGAAACGGTTCGGTCACAATGGTAGCCTTTTGCAGCATAAGAAAATTCACACAGGAGAAAATCCCTATAAATGTGCGGAGTGTGGGAAATGCTTCAATCAGAACTATAAACTTTTGCAACACCAACGGATTCACACAGGGGAGAAGCCATACCAGTGCAAGGAGTGTGGAAGGAGTTTCAGTTGCAGCAGTGACTTTATTTGTCATAAAAGGATTCACACAGGAGAGAAACCATATACCTGCCTGGAGTGTGGAAAGGGTTTTAATAAAAGCAGTCGGCTTACATCACATCGAAGAAAACACACAGGAGAGAAGCCATATAAATGCACAGAGTGCGGAAAGAGGTTTTCCTATAGGGATTGCCTCACAAGACACCAACGAACCCACACTGGGGAGAAACCATATATATGCTTGATATGCGGAAAGAAATTCGGTGGACATTCAGGTCTCAGAATCCACGTCAGAATCCACACGGGGGAGAAACCCTACAGGTGCACGGACTGTGGAAAGAGCTTCTGTAAATACAGTAATTTCCTTTGCCATAAAAGGATCCACACAGGAGAAAAACCGTATAAGTGCACAGAATGCGGAAAGAGCTTCACACAGAACGCGAACCTTGTCAAGCACAAAAGAATCCACACGGGAGAGAAGCCTTACAAATGTGCAGATTGCGGGAAAAGCTTCAATCAGACCAATCACCTTTCACAACATGAAAGAATCCACAAACGAGAAAAAACGTAAGACCCAAGCTTTCCTTCTAAACCTTTTCCCCTGAAAAAAGGACCATGGGGGTATGGGGGGAATAATATAAATATGTGTACCGTGGAAAAATGTTCAATCAGAGGAGTAACATGATCAGGCCTAAAAGAAACCATGTGTGAGAATAAAAATGCCCACTCTGAGAAAAGATTCAAATCTCCCTTTGAATTTAGGCCCTTATTTTCCCATAAGAGATCTTATTTTGGGAGAAACACCTCGCATATTTACAAACTCCAGGACTGACCCTAAACCCACAACAATACGAGTTTGGATGTGCTGCACGGATTAAAAATGTTGTGATAATAGTGTGAAACTGACGGATACACAAATATCTCGGACTCCAACCTTAATAAAGGCTAATACCAACTTCCTCATCTCCACAAGCTTATTTTAGACAATTATTCAAAAATTTGATTAGAGTTGTCTCTTAATTTAATTATTGAAGAATCTATATGAAATGAGGGTTTTTTTTTCCCCTTTCTCTTGGAACATGCGACTTTCTAGGGATGTATCTTTTGTAAAAGTATAGATAATTTTTCCTCTTTTTTTCTTATCAATCTCTAGGCGTAAATAAGATATTTTTATCCATAACTCATGAAATGACGAAGTTTGTTTCCCTTCTGGTCAAAGCCCGAGACTGAAAGAAGTGTATTTGTATTTATTAGTTTGTCAAACATGTACAAGATAGCAGGTATAAATATAAACATGGACAGGAACGAAAGAAATGAATACAAGTAAATGGGGACAGTAGGGATGCTGGTGCGCTTATGCATGCCCCTTTTACGGACCTCTTAGGAATGGGGTGATAATAAATAACTCCTTATTTGGGAAAAAAGCTTTAGTTCTTTTGGAAGTACACCCATTTGTACCTTTTTTTTTCTTTTTTGCAGTGGTCCTTAAGTGAGCCGACACTTTGCTATGGTTTAGTTTTACTGAAAAGTAGAAGTTGCTTTCTGGCAAAAACGTAAAATGCAGTTACATGACTACAGCATGCTGCAAACAGCGATAAATGTGGGTTGGCTGCTGAGCACCCAATGTGATCATGTGACTGGGGGTATATGTGTCTGTTGGAACAGGAGTATAAGTATCCCCAGGGACATCCATCATAGGTTCAAACCAGTGGTGGGTTTCCAAATTTTTTCGAACCTATTCTGTGGGTGTGGCCTCCTTTGTGGGAGTGGCTTGCTGGCCATGTGACCTGGTGGGAGTGGCTTG
Organism: Thamnophis sirtalis; assembly: GCF_051295495.1. Lineage (NCBI taxonomy): Eukaryota > Metazoa > Chordata > Lepidosauria > Squamata > Natricidae > Thamnophis > Thamnophis sirtalis. Next base: position 14,384,811 of record NW_028261383.1, on the reverse strand, counting down.
CCACCCAGGGATGGGTTTCTCGCCCCGTTCCAACCGATTCAGTTGGAACGGGGCCGGCGGCGTCCTCATGCACGCGCGCGGCGCACGCATGCGTACTAGCGTCTGCGCGACGCTCCAGCTGCTCCTGGAGGATTGCGCAGGCGCTGTATGCATCCTGCACATGCGTGGAAGCGCAGAACTTGTCAAAACCGGGTAAGGACCGTGGGCGGGCGGGTGCGCCCTTCGCCGTTCCCGGAAGTTACTTACTTCCGGGTTCGCCGACCAACCGGTTCACAGGGACCACCGCGAACCGGTTGAAACCCACCCCTGTTGCCGCCCATGTGTTCTCTCTCTCTCTCTCTCTCTCTCCCTCTCTCTCTCTCTCCTTCCTTTTGTGTCTGTCCCTTTTTCCTTTTTTTATTTCATCTCTCTCTCACTTTTTCTTTCTTTCTTTTTTTATTTATTTCGTCCTTTCTTTCTCTTTTTCTTTCTCTGTGTGAGTCTGTGTGTGTGTGTGTGTGTGTGTGTGTGTGTGTGTGTGTGTGTCAGTGGTGGATTTCAAAAATTTTTGGAACCTCTTCTATAGGTGTGGCCTGTTTTCCGGGTCCACTGGTGGAACCTCTTCTAACCGGTTCTACTGAACTGGTGCGAACTGGTAGGAACCCACCTCTGGTTCAAACGGTTGCTATGTAAGATGAGAACAAAATTAGTAAGATTTTGTTTAGTAAGAAGAAATCCAAAGAAATAGCCCATCTCCACTATGGATTCCTAAGATTGGGAGGTGCCTTGGAGGTTTCCTAGTGGGATCCCAGCACGGGATAGGAATCCTTTGGCAGGCCAGACAAATTCCTGTCCAATCTTGGATCCCAAACTTCCAATAAGGGAGCCCCCATCACAGCTTAAGAATACAGATAGTCCTCGACTTACGACCACAATGGAGCCCAGAAGTGATGAGTTTTGCCCCATTTCATAAACTTTCTTCCCACAGCTGTTAAGTGAATCACCGCAGTTGATAAGTGAGTGTCCCAGTTGTTCAGTGAATCTGGCTTCCCACTTGACTTCATACAATACAATAGCAGAGTTGGAAGGGACCTTGGAGGTCTTCTAGTCCAACCCCCTGCCTAGGCAGGAAACCCTATACCATTTCAGACAAATGGCTATCCAACATCTTAAAGGCTTCCAGTGTTTGGGCATTCACAACTTCTGGAGGCAAGTTGTTCTACTGATTAATTGTTCTCACTTTCAGGAAATTTCTCCTCAGTTCTAAGTTGCTTCTCTCCTTGATTATTTTCCACCCATTGCTTCTTGTTCTACCCTCAGGTGCCTTGAAGAATAGTTTGACTCCCTCTTCTTTGTGGCAACCCCTGAGATATTGGAAGACTGCTATCATATCTTCCCTAGTCCTTCTTTTCATTAAACTAGACATACCCAGTTCCTGTAACCGTTCATGTTTTAGCCTCCAGTCCCCTAATCATCTTTGTTTCTCTTCTCTGCACTCTTTCCAGAGTCTCCACATCTTTTCTTATCGTGGCGACCAAAACTGAACTTTGCTTGTCAGAAAGTCGCAAAAGGGCTCCTGGGACACCACAACAGCCATCAGTATGAATGGGTTGCCAAACATCCAAATTTTAATCACCGGGGTAACTGGAAAAGGGTCATAAATCACATTTTGCAGTGCCGTTGTAACTTTGAACGGCCACTAAACAAAACTTGTAAGTCAGAGGAGGGAAATTAGACAGCATGACAACAGCTCCCTCCTTGGAGCACAACTGGAATCCAGTTTTGAAGAACCTCTCTGAAAGGTTCTCCTGCTGGAGGGGTGGGGGGGATTGGGGTGGACTAGAACAGTGGTCTCCAATCTTGGCAACTTTAAGACCTGTGGACTTCAATTCCCAGAATTCCTCAGCCAGCAAAGCTGGCTGAGGAATTCTGGGAATTGAAGTCCACAGGTCTTAAAGTTGCCAAGGTTGGAGACCACTGGACTAGAAGACCTCCAAGCTCTAGTCCTATGCTGATCCCCTCCCCAGAGGCTGCTTGAGCTTCTTCCAAAGCCGCAGGAACCACACACACACACAGCTCATTAGCTTCCTCCCTTGGGAGTGGGACGGAGCATGCGCGAGAGAGCTTTGACAGCCGTCGCCTTGTGCAGGAAAGGGGTAGGAAGGGAGGGAGGGAGGGGGCGGCCTCCGGGGACATTTCAAAGGAGGGCAGGAGAGGGAGGGTCGACGCTCTAGGAAGGAGCGCTCTCTCTCGCCCCTAGTCCCAGGTTTCCCTTAGGCGGAGACCCGGAGTGAATGGCAGCTGCGCTTTCCCCGAATCCAGAACGGGACGAAGCGAGATCCCGCTTTTCTCGGGTAGGAAGGCGGGGAGGGGAATCGGCAGCGAAGCCGAGGCCGAGAGCTTCCGCCGCTTTACGCTGCCGGGCGTCGGCGGGGCCCCGGGCGCTCTGCAGCCGCCTGCAGCAGCTTCGCCCCCGGCTGGCTCGAGAGGAGGAGGATCCCGGAGCGGGTCCTGGCCGGGCTGCCCCCGGAGATGGCGGAGAGCTACTCCCGGGCTGCGGCGGTCCTGGCTGGAGGCTTCCCGCTCAGCCCTCATCGTGCCCAGGAACGGAGGCTGCAGGTAAGCTGATCCCTACCCCCCCCCCGGAGGATCTCCTCGTGGCGTTATTTCCTTTAACTAGTGGTCCGCCTCAAACGCAGGTGGCAGGTAGCAATAGAAGAGACATTGGTTTCCCTCCCCTTTCAGTCCCAGAGTCCTGTTTCCCCGTCCAGTTTATCCCACAGCAAGAAGGGAATTCCCATCCCCAACTCTGGTTATAATACAGCCCAGCTTTGGAGACCCAAATGCAAGTTGTAACGATAGAAGAATCACAGAACAGAGTTGGAAGGGACCTTGGAGGTCATCTAGTCCAAACCCCTGTTCAACCATCAGACCCTTACAGAAATACCTTAAAATCAAGAAGAGATGGAGGGAAGGGGGAGTTTAATTTAAAAGCAAACTTCAAAATCCAGCTTTCAAGTTTCCCTCCACTTTCAGTCCAAGAGTCTTGTTTCCCAGTCCAGATATTCCACAGGAGAAAGAAGGGAATCCCAAGGGAATTCACATCTCCAACTATGGATATAACCCCGTCCAGTTTTGAAGACACAAATGCAGGCAGTAACCATAGAAGAGACTTTGGTTTCCCTCCGCTTTCAAACCCAATGTGCTATTTCCCCTTTCAGATTATTCTCCAGGTGGAATAACCCCAAAGAATCCCATGGGCAGTTTGCATCTCCACCCAGGGATATAAAGTGATCCAGCTTTGGAGGCAGAAAAGAATCCCCTTCTTCCAATGCTCAATTGTTTTAACTTTCGTTCTTCTGTGATTCCGGCTGTTAATTTCAGATGCAGGAGCCCTTGAAGCAGATGGTCTTGGTACCTCCCGAAGGAAGAGAAACTCTCTCCCGTCCCTCTATGGAGCAGTTATTGGGAAGGAATAATTCTGAAGAGAATCAAAATCCTCTTTGTGGTAGATCAGTGACTGCTCAGGTAGGAAATTTCATCAGAGCTGGGAAACATTTGGGGATCTGTTTTTTCATGAGACTGAATGCAGATTGTGATCAAGTAATGTGATCAAGATTTAACGGCTTGGTCCTGTGTTCAAGTTGCTTGTTGACATGCAACATTTGGAGAAATCGAACTCATTTATGGGATCAATTGAGTATTTAAGGTTCTTATGAACGCAGGTTAAGCAACAGGTTATAGTATTGTATCTAAGAGGAAAGTTATTTTATTTTTATTATGTTTATATATCACACTTAGACATACAAACACCCATATCAGTGAGCGACTCTATGCTATGGTTTCTCATCTTAGGGATGTGCAAGAAGAGGAATTGGGTCCTTTGTTTATTCACCTTTATAAACACATTAGTAGGTTTACTTAAACCCATCAAAATAATCGAAGAAGTAACATTATTGCAAAAGGAGATAAAAACACACGTGCTTAGTAGACCTTTTAAGTCTTTCTTTGAGATTAATTTTGCCAGGAATTAATTCCAACCAGGCAGGTTGGAAGGTCATCTAACCAAGCCGAGGTGGCGCATTGGTTAAATGCAGCACTGCAGGCTACTTCAGCTGACTGCAGTTCGGCTGTTCAAATCTCACCGGCTCAGGGTTGACTCAGCCTTCCATCCTTCCGAGGTGGGTAAAATGAGGACCCGGATTGTTCTTGGGGGCAATATGCTGACTCTGTAAACCGCTTAGAGAGGGCTGAAAGCCCTATGAAGCGGTATATAAGTCTAACTGCTATTGCTATTGCTATCTAGTCTAACCCCCCTGCACAAGCAGGAGACCCTACACCATTTCTGACAAGTGGATGTCCAGTTTCTTCTTCTAATGATGAAGTTCCCACAACTTCTGAAGGCAACTTCTGTTCCATTGGTTGATTTTTCTCACTGTCAGAAAATTTCTCCTTCTTTCTAGGTTGAATCTCTCCTAGATCAGTTTCCATCCATTATTTCTTGTGTGGCCTATAGGTACTTTGAAAAATGGGTTGGCCCCCTCCTCTCTGTGACAACCCCTCAAATATTGGAAGATGCTATCATGTCTCCCCTGGTCCTTCACTAGAATAGTCATCTATTAAAATGAGGACCCAGATTGTTGTTGGGGGCAATATGCTGACTCTGTAAACCGCTTAGAGAGGGCTGAAAGCTCTATGAAGCGGTATATAAGCCTAACTGTTATTGCTACTGCTATAGTCATGCTCAGATCTTGCAACCGTTCATCATATGTTTTAGTCTCGAAACCCCTAATCATCTTCTCTGCACTTTTTCTAGAGTCTCAACATCTTTTTATAGCATGGTGATCAAACTGGATGTAGTATTCTAGGTGTGGTCTTACTAAGCCTTTATAGAATAGTATTAGTACCTCACGTGGTCTTGATTGAATCCCTCTGTTAATGCAATTTAGTATTGCATTGGCTTTTTGGGGGTTACATTTTCTCTCAAATTTAGGGTTACATTTTGATCTAAAGAAAATCTCTCTGGGATGGCTATGTTGTTACTTCAACATGCATATTTTAATTCCATCGTTGTGCACTTGTGAATCTTTAGAAAATCTACTATAATACTACCATTGGTAGTATGTCATGTCAGAAGAGGAGCATTTTCTCTCTTGCAAAACTCAAATTGGAAATCTGGAAGGAAACTTCCTGGGACTTCTGCTGAGGAACATATCCTTTGACTTTCAGAGTTTGGTATCCTTTGAGGAGGTGGCTGTGTATTTCACGGAGGAGGAGTGGGCGCTGCTGGATCCCAGCCAGAGAGCCTTGCACGAGGAAGTCATGCTGGAAAATTCTAGGAATGTAGCCGCTCTGGGTAAGGACCTGTTTTGCTCTGGATTCTGGTATTTGTGGGAAATCTTTGGTTGCCATGAAGGCTCAGAAAGCAACTTCCAGTTAGGAGAAGGACATTCTGGGACTTTTCTAAGGCCAAAACAAATATATAAATAGATTTGATACTGTAGATATTGCATAGGATTCTTTTTCATCTAAGTGTTTGAGGATATTCTTTAAGTAAAGATGTTTGGTCTGATTCAAGAGAAGACACTTTAAAACCCTTCAGGAAAGGAAGATACTGCTCTGAATGTCTCTGACATTTGTTCCTTACAAACACCCACTTTTCTAGGTTGCTTAAGAACCAGTGACAGTTCTCATACTAGCATGTTTAGTCAAAAGGCCCTGGTTTGACCCTGAGTAAATCATTTGTAAACCCCATGTAAAGCTGAGAACAACTGGCATTGTTTTACCTTAATGCTTACACTACTGCCGGTTCGCTTGTAGGCGCGCCACACACGCATGCACAGTGCAATAAACATTGCTCTGCGCATGTGCAGAAGCAAAAAACAAGATGTTTGGGGGCGTGGCAGGCCTGGGTCGCTGCTGGTTCCAGCACATGTGCGCAAATCCCCAAAATGCAATGCGAGCGCTCCCTGAACATGTGCCCTGCTCCCCATGCATGTGTGGCTGTGTCCCAGTCATGTGCCCTATGCATGCGCAGCAGAGACCTGAAGACGAGCTTGCCAGCAGGAGGCACACACACACGCGCAAAGGAATTAGGGCAGGGCGGCAGCTGACGTGCCCGCAGAGAGGGCTTTGCGTGCCACTTTATTGGTTCAGCAAGAACCATAACTAAATGAAAGTTTGGTTTCTTCTAGCCAGCAGAATCTTCGATATGCAATATCATTCTTGCTTAACTGACTCCCTGCTTAGTAACCATTTGAAGTTACAGTGGACTTCCTCAGAGCTAATTATGACCTGTTTTTCTAGTTTCCTTTTAAACCGTTTTCTATTAGTTAATAATATAGCATACAAAGAAAATGCAAAATAAATAGTAGGGGAAATAGGGAAAGGGAAAAGGGAGGAAAAGAAAAGGGGGAAAAGAAAAAAAAAGGCATGGACTTCCAACTCCCTTTGGTGCAGAACAATAAGGCATTTTACATCAAACCTCAACTTTTTATTTTTACAAAATAGTTTAAACTGTCCATTTCTATAGCAACAAATCTAACTCATCGGTAAAACCCAGAATCAAAGTTTTCATTTTTTTTCAAGCACAGAGTCCAGAAACAGTTTCCAGGTAGAAATAAAAGTATATATTTATTTTTCTTTGATCAAAGCAGTCGATCCAGCCATCTCTGCTAACTCTTAATTTTTGCAGCTATGCATCCATTGTGGGGATCAAGGTGCCCTTCCATTTCTGTGCTTAGAGTAATCTTGCTGCCTTCAACATATATAACATCAGACCTCCGAATTTGTTTTCCAGATCTTTTTCCGTTAAACTAAAAAGAAAAGTCTCTGGTTTTCTCTTTATATTCACTTTAAGAATTTTCTGTATTAAGATATGTATCCTACGCCAATATTTCTTTGCTTTATCATACATCTACCGTAAAGAATAAATGAACTGTTTCTGAATTTCTGATCTATGTCCACCCACCTCCATGGCTGCCAATTCCTAACCTGCAGGTCACTTGATAGCATTTTGGGCCCTTGGCAACAAGCTTGTATTTACAGTTATCTGCAACATCCCACACAGTCACATGACTAGAACATTTGGTATTTTTTGATGGTTTCGGGTGTTTACTTCTGATTCCTGCCAGGAATGTCCATAGGAGCAAACCAATTTGATTAACAATTGCCACATTTGTTTAACAAATGCTGCAAAGCACATCATAGTATCGGGCACTTTCACGTGGTGATCCGTTTAATGACCACCACAAGCTATGATATTTATTCCGGACTCAATTAGAGTCGTAAGTCAAGGAACGAGTGCACTGTTTTTCTGTCATGAATGCAATGATTAACTTTTTATTTTTCACTTTCTTCAAATCAGCTTGTGGGCTGGAGCATGAGTACTACAAGGAGCCCAGCATAATCGTATTCCGAATGATCAAATCTGAAGAAGGCACGGTTGTTGGTCAAGAACCATCCCAAGGGAGTAAGAAAAGCTGTAAAGTGAATGGAGGGAAGGAATCCTCTGGATACAGTAAAGTCCTTTATCTCCCAGCCCAGGAAGTTCACCAAGGAGAAGAAAAGGGAATATATCTCAGATGCGGCAAAGGAGACGAAGAGAACTCTGGTTTCACTAAATATTATGCAACCCAGACTGAAGAAGAACAATATGAATATCAAGAGGATGGGCAAAGTATCAGCTCTACCTCCTACCTTGCTTTACATCGCCCATCGTACATCCAAGAAACACCGTTTATAAATTCTGGGGAAACTTTTAATTTCAGCAATCATATAGTTTCCCATAAAGAGGGGAAACCATACGGACGTGGAATGGATTTCAGTAAGAAACGATTGCTGCTTTTACCTCCCCAAATTCCTCCAAAGGAGAAACCCTACAAATGTCTTCAGTGTGAAAAGACATTTACTCAGAGGGGTAACCTTACTATACATGAAAGGATCCACACGGGAGAGAAACCCTATCAGTGCCTGGATTGTGGAAAGACTTTTGCTGAGAGAACCAACCTTGTCACCCACAAAAGGATCCATATGGGGGAGAAGCCATACATATGCCTGCTGTGCGGGAAAAGTTTCAATCAGAGCGGTCACCTTACGAGACATCAACGAACGCACACAGGGGAGAAACCGTACACCTGCCTGCAGTGTGGGAAGAAGTTCAGTGGACGTTCCAGCCTTCTGAAGCATGAAAGAAGACACACGGAGGAGAAACCGTATCTATGTACAGAGTGTGGGAAGAGCTTCCACGACATCGGTGTCCTTGATTACCACAAAAAGATCCACACGGGAGAAAAACCATACAAATGTATAGAGTGTGGAAAGAGCTTCAGGCAAGACTCTCACCTTGCGAAACACCGAAGAATTCACAGCGGGGAGAAACCCTACCAGTGCTTGGAGTGTGGAAAGACTTTCCATCTGAAAAGTAGCCTCGTACAACATAAAACCATTCACACGGGGGAAAGGCCCTACCAGTGCTTGGAATGTGGGAAAGGCTTCAGTCAGAATAGCACTCTTTTCCAACACAAAGCCATTCATACAGGAGAGAAACCATACGCATGCCTGGAGTGCGGAAAGAGCTTCAGTCAGAACTATAAACTCCTACAGCACAAAAGGATTCACACGGGGGAGAAGCCGTACAAGTGCGAGCAATGCGGGAAGTGTTTCAGTTGCAGCAGTGACTTTAGTTGCCATAAAAAGATTCACACGGGGGAGAAACCATATAAATGTCTGGAATGCGGAAAGGGTTTTAATAAAAGGAGTTGCCTTACATCTCATAAAAGAAAACACACGGGAGAGAAGCCGTATCAATGCACAGACTGTGGAAAGAGATTTTCTTATAAATTTGTCCTCAGATACCATCAACAAATCCATACTGGAGAGAAACCGTATAAATGCTTGAAGTGTGAAAAGGCTTTTAGTAGATGTTCAAATCTTAAAATCCATCTAAGAATCCATACAGGGGAGAAACCATATAACTGTCCGGAGTGCGGAAAGAGCTTCCGTAAGGACAGTGACTTTATTCGTCACAAAAGGATCCACACTGGAGAAAAACCGTACAAATGCTTGGAGTGCGGAAAGAGCTTCACTCAGAATGCAAATCTTATCAAACACAAAAGAATACACACGGGAGAGAAACCCTACAAATGTGTGGCGTGTGAAAAAAGCTTCAGCCAGAAAAATCACCTTTCTCAACACGAACAGACCCACAAAAGAGAAAAATCACAACTTGGGAGCTTTATTCCAACTGTTTTCTCTTCCAAAAGGAAAAAAACTTAGAAATATGTGGTCTGTGGTAAAATGTTCAGTTGGAAGAGTAGCCCTATCTGGCCTAAAGGAATCCATGTGGGAGAACCATAAAAATGCAGAGAGTTTCAGGGAGAGATTGAGAAAGAATTTCGCCCTTATTTTCCAGAAAAAGCTTTCTGCTGGGAGGAATGTCTGGATGGTGGAGAAACCTTTCAGGACCATCACTGAAGTAGAATTGGCAAAGAAAAGATGTTAAATCAGAGGTCTCCAACCTCTTGTGAATTTCAACTCCCAGAATTCCTCAGTCAGCCATGCTGAAGGGGGAATTCTGGGAGTTGAACTCCACAAGTCTTAAAATGGACGAGGTTGGAGATCCCTGTTTGAAAAGGAATGCTTGAAAAAGGAGAAAAGATTGAAAGAGGCCCAAATAGGAATCCTGTCAAAATAGCATGGTATTGCAGTGAGGTCTCAGGAATGTTCAGGCTGAATAATCAAAAGTTGGCAAGGGATATTCAGAAAAGGGGCTAATTAAAAAAAAGATCTATCGGAAAACGGTGCTCTCTAGATTTGGCCAATAGAAGGAAAAAATCAGAAACACTTTTTAGTTTATGATTGTATTGAGCAGTTCCTGGTATGCAGAGGTCCTTGGTGCTCTCTGAGCTTGGTGGTTTCGTTGCACGTGTTTCATTACGAAATTGCACTGATGATACTTACCTAGTATGGTAATGAAATGTCTACAAGAAATAAACAAGCTATAAATATTCTATTACTTCATAGTATTTTATCTCTTTTGCCACTCAATTTTTGATATGTAACTCAAGACCTAAATGTTTAAATTCATTTATTTCTTCATTTTTGGTTGTACATACAAGGAAAAAAAATGTCCATATGAATAAAGGTATAAAAATATAAAACACAGTGAAAAAGAGGGACAAATTTCAATATAAGTGGTGAAATACAGAAGGATAGCCGAGAAGTCTTCAATTACCAGCAGTTTCTGTATCAAATGTCCAATTTATTCTATACATTATTAATAAGTTACAGCAACACTATAGAGATCTCCAGTTTCTAGTTAAGGAGTCTCTATGAAAGTATTGTAGATTATCACAATGTGCAAATCATGGGAAAAGTTTACTTAAGGGACTATGACATTATAAAATTCTAAACTGCTCTGAGAGCTTAAGGGAAGGTGGTAGGGGTGATACCCCTCTGGTAGCCCTGGGATAGAGTGGGAGGGGCAGAGGAGGTTCCAGACATCCCCATCAGACTGAGCTTTTAAAGCCCCTTTGATCCCCACCCAAGGTGCTAAATTAAGCTTGATATCACTGTTGCTTTGATGCAGATTGGAGCTGAACGCAAGAGAATAACCTTGTCACACAAGTATCAAACACACAAGGTGAAATGTGCAACTAACCCCTTTTTCCATTGGGTGCCGGGGTGGGTTCCTGCCAGTTCTAACCTCTTCTATAGAAGAGGTTCCAAAAATCTACAGTGCCATCTAGAACCGGTTCCAGCTCCCTCCCCACTGCCCGTCTGCACATCATCAAGATGAAGAGCAAGAGAAGGAATTCTGGGAGTTGAAGTCCACAAGTCTTAAAGCTGTCAAGTTTGAATACCCCTGGGATTTGTTTCCTAGAGGGTTAGGGGTGCTAGGGTCTTGTAACCTGACAGCTTTAAGACTTGCACACTTCACTCCCAGAGTTCCTGAGCCAACATGACTGGAGGAGGAATTCTGGGAGTTGAAGTCCACAAGTCTTAAAGTTGTCAAGTTTGAACACCCCTGGGTTTTTTTCTCTAAAGGGTTAGGGGTGCAAGGGTCTTGTAACTTGACAGCTTTAAGACTTGTGTGCTTCAAATGCCAGAGTTTCTGAGCCAACATTTTGGTTGCTAAGCAAGGGTGTTGTTAAGTGAGTTTCAGCACATTTTACAAGTTGCCCACTCCCACCCAGTCACATGGCTGGCAAGCCACTCCCACAACCCTGGCCGCACCTACAGAAGAGGTTCTAAAAAAATTTGAAACCCACCACTTATTGGGTGTAACTCAGTTTGGGGCAATGGATCAGTGGTTAGAATGCCGATACTGCAGGCTACTTCTGCTGACTGCAATTTGGCAGTTCGACTCTCATCAGGTTAAAAGTTAACTCAGCTTTCCATCCTTCCGAGATCAATAAAATGAGGACCCAGATTGTTGGGGGCAATAGGCTGACTCTGTAAAACCGCTTAGAGAGGGCTGTGAAGCAGTATATACGTCCATTGCTATAACAGCGATTGCTATTTCTTAGCAGAGGCGTAATAAGATGGTCATAGCAAGAATTTCTCCATCATGGAATCCTAAAGTTTGGAGCATCCTTGATCTTCTAGTCTAGAGGCCCCGAAACCTTTGAGCACCAGGGACCAGTTCCATGAAGAGAGGTTTTTCGGTGGATCAGAGGGGACGTTGTTTTCCATGTTGCCTGCATCCCATGGATGAGCCATTGCTTTTTTGTATGGCCCGGTTTCTCGTATGCTGCAGCCCGATGCCAGTCCATGGATCAGACTGGGTTGGTCCGATCGCAAGACAAAATCCTCAGTGAGTCTAGAAGAATCCACTTCTAACTGTGGATTCACCTTCAAGGATTCCAGTCTCCAGTGAGAGAGCCCTGCGATGACTTTAAGAACACAGGTAACCTGGCTTCGGGGGGTGGAGCTGCCACCGTCGGGAGCTCAACAAAGCTCCTGCCAGGACTCTGGTTCGTATATCTTATAAGATCTATAGATATCTCCCCTTTCTGGCAGAAAGGGGCAGGGAGAAGGTCAGTCGTTAGGATCTCTTTGTAATTCATAGCTTTTCTTTTTGCTGTGAATGGAGAAGAGGTTCAACATTAGCTGAGCCTTTACTCCGGCCAGTTTTCCGCGCTGCCTTTTTTGCAGCCTAGGCAGATTGCCTCCCCCCCCAGGACAAAGCTAAGCTATTTAAAAGTCAATCCGGGCGGGGACCATTCCCGAGGAATTTCTTCCATTACTATTTAAAATACCAGCTTCAATTTCGCAAAAGGCTCCCTTTCTTTTTTAGCTGCGTCACAAGATGGCGATCTCGTAGCTTTTGTGTTTGATGTGACGTACTTAGTTAGCCCTACCCTCCTGAAGGCTTCTCCGTACTAATTGCTAAAAGATTAACTGAGGGGAGCAGAGACTTTGATTTTTGGCTCGCTTGATTGCTTGTCTTTTATTTTTATTCTGGAATGGCTCCCAAATCTAAACAGAAGCGCTTCCTTAATAACATATCTCCAAAAACTGCTATGAAGTCGCTACCCTTGTCTCCTACACCCTCCATGGGAGATTTGCTAACACAAGAATTTCTTCTCAAAACGCTTAATGATTTCAGACAGGAGATTAATCAACTGATATCGGATTTATGTGATCAATTTGATGCTAAAATTGCTCAGGCAAAGCAGGATATGATCGGAGTAATGACAGTCATGACAGATTATATTGCTGAAACGGAGGACAAATTGGAACTTTTGGAAGAAACTAACCTTAATCTGATATCAAAAATTCAAACGTTGCAACAGGAAATTGAAACTGCTCAAAAAGAACTTGTCATGATAAATTATGATAAGACTGCCTTTGCTATAAGAGTTAGAGGACTGCGTGAAAACCAACAGGAGAATTTGAAACAGACTTTCTTTGAGGCTTTCAGCCGCTTGGTGGGAAGTCCGGGACTTAACTTTGATTGGCAGATTCAAAGAATTTACCGCCAGAATTCCTGGGTAGCAAAACAGCGACAGCTTCCGAGGGACATAATAATATACTTTACTACAAGGGAATCTAGAAATGAGATAATACAGAGGCTTTACGGAAAGAGGTTGAGAATTGATGGGGAGGACTTGATTGTTTTTAAAGAGATACCATTTCAAATATTAAGAACAAGGAGACAGTACGCTTTCTTAACCGAAGAACTCAGAAACTCTCAGATTCCATACAAATGGGAAGTCCCAGCTGGTATTACAGTTACATTTGGCAACCAAAAACATCGCATTAATTCTGTCTGTGAAGCCCGAAAATTTTACTACGAGACCCTGAAGGCGGGACTTCCTGATTCATCCGGACCTGGAGAGAGACAAGGAGAAGGAGAAGACAAACAGCGAGACACGTGGCTACAAGGCGGAGGGTGTTGCTTTCCTCTTCCGGAAGGGCAGAAGACTAAAGAATAAAGACTAAGCGATGTTCTTAAAGCTTTATGATTTCCGTCTGGGATAAAATGGAAAAGTGGCATATCGATGATAAGACATGGAGACTGAAAGAAGCGTTGCTGATTGTGGACATATATTGTACATAAGTTTTGTCTGAACTCTAACTCAAATTGCGCATGAACTATTTTCTTAGGCGAGGAGAGCGGAAATTGTGATCTTTTTGAGTTGTGGTTTGGGACGAACGGAGTTGGGAGGTGCGTGGGAGAGGGAGGGGTAGCGAAAGCTTAACTAGATTACCTGGGGCTAGAACGCAAGCTGATGTTTGTTTGAGTTGCTATCTCAATATAAGGTTAAGAAAGATTGGTCGGAGAATCTTCAGGAAAGTGGAGTAAACATGGGAGGAGCAATGAATGTGGATAAAATATATATGTGGATATGGATAAAGGCAGGGTGGAAGGTAAAAAATTTATATGTGGAGGTGGGTAAGGATAGAAAGGGAGGTGTTGGAAATGAAAAACGAAAGAAGTATTTGAGTTTAATGGTGTTATAGAAAGGTTTGGATATTTGGATAAAAAAGAGATAAATTAAAGGTCTGAATAGATAGACAAAGCAATGAGACTTTTAGTTGGGGAATCCTAATTGATCAACTTACCTGGCTCTAATACAGTTTGAAACCCTGCAAGTAGCAAAATAACCGAAATTTGGAATGAGCTACATTGTTTAAGATTTACAGATAATGGGAAGCTGTGTTAACGTAGTGGGTTTATTGACCCTTTTTGTTTCTTTCTTCTTTTTGTGTGTGAGTGTGTGTTTTTTTTTAATTTCTTATTTTCTACTATTTTTCCTTTTTCTTTTTGGCTTTACTTTTATCTTATTTTTTTAATTTTAAAGTTAGCTGGCCTTATTATACTCAAATGCTTGTTAAAGAATTATGCCGGGTATGGGACCTGCGAAGCCGTAAGGGGGTTAGGGAGGGGGGATTATAGGGGGGAGGGGGGAGGGTGGAATTACAGTTTCAATCCTTAGAACAATAAGAATTCACTTGTATACTGCGGCTCGTTTTTCTTTTTTTTTTCTTTTTTTCTTTTTCTACTTTTATTTTAAAAACAAACTGAATTGTATGGATACACCAAAGTGAGGAGAAGAGGGAAAGAGAAGGGAGAAGTAAAGAGGGAGTGAGAGGGAATGTAAGGAGGGTGAGATGGAGGGAGGGGGAGATGTCTGAGGGGGTAGGGAAGTAGAAGAGGGGAATGCTGGAGGGGTGAAAGGAAAGTTGGAGGGGGAGAAGAGAGGGTGTATGGGGGAATGAAGTGTTATGTTGGGTTTTTTTTTCCTTTTTTTTTTATGCACAGTATATAAGTGATTGTATAAAATGAAAATGAAAATGAAATAAATAAAATGTATTATAAAAAAAAAAAAGAACACAGGTAACCCTACGACCTATGACGACAGTTGAGCCCAGAACTGATGTTGCTAAGTAACACATTTGTTAAGTGAGTTTTGCCCCATTATATGACCTTTCTCACCACATTTGTTGAGTGAAACCACTGTAGTTGTTAAAATTAGTAACCCGGTGGTTAAGCAAATCCGGCTTTCCTGTTGAGCCCGGGACACTGCAACGGTCATCAATATGAACCAGTTGGCAAGCATCCGGATGTAAATCACGTGACCAAGGGGATGCCACAACAGTCGTTATGCGTGACTTCTTCCAGTGCTGATGTAACTTCGAACAATCTGTAAGTGAGCTGTTGTAAGTGGAGGACTACCTGTAGCGAGGAGGAGGGTTATTTGAGAGCCAGACAATAGTTTCCACTCCCAGCGATTCCTTCCCAAATCTGCGTGGCATCCATCTGCTCTTCAAACCTCCAGCACCCTTGAGCGCAGTGTTTCTTAACCTTGGCGACTTTAAGTCCTGTGGACTTCGACTCCCAGAATTCCCCAGCCAGCTTCCTCCCTTCCGAATGTAACGCATCAGGCGCGATAGAGATTGCAGGCAGTCCTCGACTTACGACCACAGCTGAACCCAAAAAAATTCTGTTGCCAAGTGAGGCATTTGTCAAATAAGTTTTACTTTACCATTTTAACAACTTTCTTCCCCACCGTCGTTAAGTGAATCAGCGCACTTGTTAAATTAGTAACCTGGTTGTTCAGTGAGTCCGGCTTCCCCTGTGGATTTTTCACTTGCCGGAAGGTCACAAAAAGAGAATCCCATGACCTCGGGACACTGACTGCAACCATCATAAATATGAGTCAGTGGCCAAGCGCCTGTGCTTCGATCATGTGCGGTTGTAAGTGTGAACAGTGGCCCTAAGTCACTTTTTTCAGAGCCATTGTGACTTTGAACGGTCCCTGAAGGAACCGTTGGAAGTTGAGGACTATCTATAGCAATAGCAATAGCAGTAGACTTATATACCGCTTCATAGGGCTTTCAGCCCTCTCTAAGCGGTTTACAGAGAGTCAGCATATTGCCCCCAACAATCTGGGTCCTCATTTTACCTACCTCGGAAGGATGGAAGGCTGAGTCAACCCTGAGCCGGTGAGATTTGAACCGATGACCTGCTGATCTAGCAGTAGCCTGCAGTGCTATATTGCCAGCAGCTGCCACCCACAAGAAAAAAAACAAAACACAGAGGGATGGAAGGTGGCTCAGTGGCTAAGACACTGAGCTTGTTGATCAGAAAGACCGGCAGTTCCGTGGTTCGAAACCCTAGTGTAGGTCTCCTGCGTGAGCAGGGAGTTGGACTAGGTGACCTCTAAGATCCCTTCCAATTCTGTTACTGTTTCCATTTAAAGGAGGGGGGAACTAAGCCGCTCTAGGAGGAGGCTCTCGTTTGCCTTCCCGGGGGAGGGAGGGGGCGTTGCGCTGCTGCGGGGAGGGGGGGAGAGTGGGGAGGGAGTTTGCGTTCCGTTTTTCCAAACCTTTTGGTGTTTTTCCCTCCACGCTTTTCCCGGGAAGGAGGCGGCTGCGGGGAAGGGGAATCTGGAGCGGAGCGGCTGGGCGTCCGGAGGCTGTTCGGGTAGGAGAAAGAAGGAGCAGCGGGGCATCCCTATGGCCTTGCGGAGGAGGAGGAGGAGGAGGTCGGGAGCAGCGCCGCTGGGCGAGAGGAGGAGGAGGAGGAGGAGGGTCGGGCTGGAGCCAGGCGGGGGAGGGTCCCCAAAGAACCGCAGCGCTCAGAGCCTGAGCTCTTCCGCCGCTTCGGGCTCCCGGGCGGTCTGCAGCCGCCTGCACCGGCTTCGCCCCGGCTGGCAGAAGCCCCGAGAGGAGTAGGAGGAGCGGGGGTGGAGGAGAAGCGGGGGATCCCGGAGAGGCTCCTGGCCAGGTTGCCCCCGGAGAAGGGCGGGACGGAGAGCTTCCCGCTCAGCTCTCCTCGGGCGCAGGAGGAGAGGCAGATGAGGGGGTATTCCCTCCCGGGAGGATCTCCTCGTGGTGTGGTTTCCTTTAACTAGTCGTCCACCTCAAAAGCAGGTTGGATTCCCTTCCCTTTCAGTCCCAGAGTCCCGTTTCCAGGTCCAGATTATTCCACAGGAGAAAGAAGGGAATTCCCATCTCCAACTATGGATATAACCTTGTCCAACTTTGGAGACCCAAATGCAAGTTGTAACTCAGGCTTCCTGCTCGGGCCCAGGAGGGGTGGCAGGTGAGGGGATATCCCCTCCCGGGAGGCAGAGCCAGTTCCTTTGCCCAGCACAAAGGCAGATCCTGCCAATAGAAGATGCCTTGGTTTGCCCAACAATTTCAGTCCCAGGGTTGTCTTTGCTTGTCCAAATTAGAGGTAGTCCTCGACTTACAACAATTCATTTAGTGACCATTGGAAATTACAACAGAAAGCGAGGGTCTCTTCCCTCCTGGGAATAAGATCCAGTTCCCTTGCCCTGCTCAAAAGGCAATAGACAATGCTCCGGTTTCCCTCCACTTTCAGCCCCAGAATCCTGGTTCCCCATCCAGATTATTCCACGGGAGGAAGAAGGAATCCCGAGAGAATTTGAATCTCCATCTATGGATAGAATACGGTCCAGTTTTGGAGACACAAATGCAAGTTGTAACAATAGAAGTGACTTTGGTTTCCCCCTGTTTCCAGTCTCGGAATTCTGTTTTCCCCTCCAGATGATTCTACAGGAGGAAGAAGGAATCCCAGGCAAATCTCCATCAAGGGATATTGTCCAGTTTTGGAAGCAGAGAAGAATCTCCTTGTTGCAATGTTTTAATTGTTTTAACTTCCACCCTTCATTGATCCTGGCTTTATTTTAAGTTGCAGGGCCAGCTGATGAAGATGGCCACGATACCTCCTGAAGGTGGAGAAGATCTTTCTGGTCTCTCTCTGGAACAGATGTTGGGTTTCTCGGAGGAGAATCCAACTCAGGTCTTGTTGCCAGGTATGGGAAAATTGCTTCAGCAGGCAGTGATTCTGGAGTCATTTCATTCTTGTGTCTTTTCTACACATCATTCCGGCTTTAATTTATAGCGTGTCCCAATAGCTGGTTCAGCCAGCTTCCAAATATTCCCAAAAAGGAGCTGCGTTGGTGTGCAGTGGTTAAAATGGAGTATTGCGGGCTAACTCTGCCCCACTGCCAGGAATTCGATCCTGATTGGCTCAAGGTTGACTCAGCTTTCCATCCTTCTGAGGTTAGTAAAAATAAGGACCCAGATTGTTGGGGGCAATAGGCTGACTCTCTAAACCACTCAGACAGTGCTGTACAGCACTGTGAAGTGGTATATAAGTCTTAAGTGCTATTGCTATTCTTCATACATCTTTTTTTATCTTGATCACAGGGAACCCAAGGTTGAGGATGGAAACCACTGAAACATCTACATGTGGTGGAGCTGCAACAGCTCAGGTGTGGAGCCTCACTAGGGCAGGAAAATCGGGAGGGAGGGGGCATTTGTGCTGTGAATTGTCCACACAAAGATTATTAAGGAGGTCAGGTGGTTAAAATAAAAAAAAATAGCTTGATTCTTCTTTCAGGATGACTGATTAAGCACAACCTACTGAAGAGTTAGTCCTCCAAAGTAGACCAATTTTAAAACTAAAGCTATAGAAGGTAATGCTACTTTCTCTGCAGGGTTATAGTAACAGAATCTTGCAAGTCTGAGTAAACCTGCCTCCTTCCTCACTTTATCTTGGTGAGAACTTGATAGTGGGACACTTGAGAAATGTTCTCAAATTACATTTCTGTCCCAGACTCGGATTTCTGTGGTAGGATCATTGTCCTGGCAGGAACGTTTCCTCCTGGACCATTACATTCATATCGAGATATTGAGTTCATTTAAAGAATCAGTTCCTTTATTTAAGGAATCAAGTTTCTTGAACCTGCAGTGGATTACATTAATTTATTTAAAATAAATCCTTTGTACCCAGAGGTATGTGTCAAAGAATGAATTATCTAGCAAAAAATGAAAGCACCGAGTCGTTTTAAATTTGTCAACTTTATAGAAAGTTAGCACCCCACTCCTCTCCTAGAAGAGTGAAATATTTTAGGAAATATTAAAAAGGCAGAATATTGTATTTCCCCTAAAAGAGAAATAGAAATATGAAGGGAGACAGAGCCTCAGATCCTTGCTGCCTCCTCCCCTAACCCAAGCAGATACTGAGCTGGGGCAGCTTTAGAAATGCAGATTTGGCAATCCATTACTGCCGGCAGCAAGATCTGGCTCTGAATAAAGGTAGGGTTAGCCTTCAGCCACAATAGGAATTGCACAAAAAGTCCCTTCACTGCATCAGCCCAAGGTTCAACCAAACCTGACTCAGACAAACATGATCACACTTGGCCCCATGGGAGTCTGACAGCAACCAATAGAGTACATGCTCTTGCCACAGGAACAGGAAGCTCAAGAGCAAGGTTCAAGAGGGTATAAACAACCCTCACTCTCCACTCCATGTATTCAGCTGTACCAGGACCATGTGCTTGATGATTCTGCTCCACTAAACTATCTTTCCAATCAGCCTCCGTGTTTCCAGAGTCTTTCTCCTCGCTTCGAAGCTGAACCAGGTGGATATACCGTATTTTTCAGAGTATAAGATGCACCTTTTTTCTCAAAAAAGAGGCTGAAAATCTGGGTGCGTCTTATACACTGAATACAGCATTTTTTGTGTCCCGAACCCCCCCCCTCCTTCACCAAAATGGCCGTGTATAGCCTTATGGAGGCTTTCAGAGAGCTCCTGGGGGCTGGGGAGGGCAGGAATGAGCAAAAAATGGACTGTTCTGGGGAGGTTTTTTCCCCCTTTGGAAAGCTCTTTAACTGATTGGTGAGAATTATATTGATCAAGTGCTGTGCCAGCAGAAACAAAATCTTAGGTGCTGCAGATTGTCAGCGATTTCCTTCTACAGCACATGGATACATACACCTGGAAACATCTACTTACCCACCTACTCTCTCTCCCTACCTATCTACTGTATTTCTCTCTCTCTATCCCTCTACCTACCTACCTACACACACTCTCTCCCTACCTACTATATTTCTCTCCCTCTCTTTTTCTCTCTCTCTCTATATATATATCCCTTTACCTACCTATCTAACTACTCTCTCTCTCTCTCCCTCCCTACCTACTGTATTTCTCTTTCTCTCCCTCTATCTATCTATCTACCTACCTATTTGCCTCTTCAAAACCTTGGTGCGTCTTAAACTCCGGTGCACCTTATACTCCGAAAAATACGGTACTTCTTCCAACAACCTCCATTAAAACATTAATAGGCCATCTCACAACCAGTTAAACAAATCAGTTACATTGTGGGGCATATTGAAGCAGATCCAGTTAAAAGTTCTTATATATGTGAGGTGTGGAATTTTTTTACATCAAAATGGTTTCTTGTTTGAAAAAAATGGAAAGTTTGACACAAAAGGAGATGCGACAAGCTGGATTATCTGAGATGAATTGCGGAAGGAAGAAATTCTAACCAGACAGGTAGCTAGCTGGTCAGAGAGACAGGTATTAAACCTAGCAGTACATAGTGTCAGAAAAGGAGCATTTTCTCTCTTGTGCAGATCATTTTTTTAGGATATTGGAAATGTTGAAGGGAGGTTTCTGGCACTTCCGCTGAGGAAACTTATATCTCTTTTGAACTCCAGGGCTTGGTAACCTTTGAGGAGGTGGCTGTGTATTTCACAGAGGACGAGTGGGAGCTGCTGGATCCCAGCCAGAGAGCTTTATATGGAGAAGTCATGCTGGAGAATTCTAGGAATGTGGCTGCTCTGGGTAAGAATCCATTTTGCTCTGGACTCACTTAATTGTGGAAAGTCTTTTTATCATCCAAACTCGGACAAAGCATGTTCAAGGTTGAGGGAGAAGTTCTGTTTTCATTTTGTTTTTTTATTGTGATTCCAGAGTAAATACATGGAAAAATTGGTCGATACTTCCCAGGATCCTTTCTCAACTGAGCTTTTATTCCCCTCTTGTTTCAAGGTTGGAAGGGATCTTGAGGTTCTTCTAATTCACCTCTGCTCAGTTCTCAACCATTCAAGGGACACCAGACTAAGAAACAAAGGTCACACAGGCTAAAACTGGGTTTTTAGTATAGTAAGAGAATCCTGAAGGGACACGGTGACTCAGTGGCTAAGACGCTGAACTTGTCGATCAGAAAGGTCGGCAGGTCAAATCCCCAGTGCTGCGTAATGGAGTGAGCTCCCGTTACTTGTCCCAGCTTCTGCCAACCTAGCAGTTCAAAAGCATGTAAAAATGCAAGTAGAAAAATAGGGACCACCTTTGGTGGGAAAGTAACAGTGTTCTGTGTGCCTTCGGCATTTAGTCATGCCAGCCACATGACCACGGAGACGTCTTTGGACAGCGCTGGCTCTTCAGCTTTGAAACGGAGATGAGCACCGCCCCTAGAGTCGGGAACGACTAGCACATATGTGCAAGGGGAACCTTTACTTTAAGAGAATACTGCAAGTCTAAATTTACTTCCCTGTCCCCCTCCCTCCTTTCTGAGAATAGTGAAGGCCTTGTCTGAGAGGTTTTCTCATATTACAGTTCTGTTTGGACTCCCTGAATGGCTCTTTCGCTTGTCTTTCAAGGTCATTTCTTCTGCCCATTACATCACCTCCCTCATCTGTCTCAGTCCTCCCTTCCATGTACCCAGAGAAATCTGAGTCTGGACCAGCGGTAGGTTTCAAAAATTTTAAGAACGTCTTCGGTAGGTGTGGCCTGCTTTGTGGGAGTGGCTTGTTAGCCATGTGACCGAGTTGGAGTGGCTTGGCAGTCATGTGACTGGGTGGGCATGGCCAACTTGTAAAATTAACACCAACGCTCTTGCTTAGCAACCAAAATGTTGGCTCAGAAACTCTGGCATTTGAAGCATGCAAGTCTTAAAGCTGTCAAGTTACAAGACCCTTGCACCCCTAACCCTTTAGAAAAAAAAATCCAGGGGTGTTCAAACTTGACAGCTTTAAGACTTGTGGACTTCAACTCCCAGCATTCTTCCTCTCGCTCTTCCTCTTGATGATGTGCGGATGGGCGGGGGGGAGGGAGCTGGAACCGGTTCTAAACAGCACTGTAGATTTGTGGAACCTCTTCTATAGAAGAGGTTAGAACTGGCAGGAACCCACCCCTGGTCTGAACCATAGGAATGAAGTGCAGATGAGCTGCTCCATTTTGCATGCCCTGAGTATCAGAGGCCGTCACACAGCGTGGATTTGATTTAAATCAACTCAGTTTAAATCATAATTTTTAAAGTGCAACTGTCATCTCTGTCCCGCAGCGGCTCCTCCTCTGACCTGCTATTGACTCACCGACAGTCCCATTCACTTTAATGGGACGGCTGGTGATGCGGCAGTGATACAAGGTGAGTGATGTGGCAGGCAGCAGCTGAGTGGATGCCCAGTAACAGGCACTGCCATGATGAATCTGAAATGACAGGAGCTCTTTAAATGAAAGGACTCATTCCTGCTGGTAGTTAGAATCTTTAATATTATTGTTTGCAAACAAAATAAAGGATTTCTATTTAGCTTGCAGAGCTTGGATTCATTGAATGAGTTTCCCAAAAATGTAAATATTACAGAATATACAGCCTCATGCTAACCAAGCTCCATTTCATGCTGAATGAACTACCGTAAATTATTAATGTATCTTAAGTAGAAAACTATCTTTAGATAGATTTTTATCCCAAAAGCATTTCATTAAAATAAATTTGATAAAAATAAAAAAAATCTAATTTAAATTTAAAAATCTGATTTAAATTTTAAAAACCTGATTTATTTATTTTTTTAAAAATCATCAATTTTTATTCAGCCTGCCATCTCTAGAAACCAAAGTGGGATCTTCTACCACTCTAGAAAGGGAATAATGGACCAGACTAGGAAATTAAAGTAATCATGCATAACAATATTACTCTTATTATAAAATTACAGTAACCGAATCTAGCAAGCCTGAATGCATTACTTCCACCCTTCCTCTTTGTGATAACTAGTAGGAAGGTATTTTTCTGAGACAATTTTCCCTTGTGGAAAAACAGTAGAAATATGTAGTCTGTGGAACAACATTCAGTTGGAAGAGTTGCCTTATCAGGTCCAAAGGAATCCATGTGGGAGAACCACAACAATGCACAGGGAAGAGATTCAGAAAGGATTCCACCCTTATTTTCCAGAAAGAGCCTTCTTTTGGGAGATATGTCTGGAGGGTGGAGAAATCTTCAGGACCATCACTGGAATAAAATTGACAAAGAAAATGTGTTAAATCAGGGGTCTCTGGCCACTTTAAAACTTGTGGGCTTCAACTCCCAGAATTCTTCAGTTAGCCATGCTGGCTGGGGAATTCGGGGAGTTGAAGTCCACAAGTTTTAAAACTTGCCAAGGAGACCCCTGTTTGAAAATGAATATTTGAAAGAGGAGAAAAGGTTGAAAGAGATTCCTCAAATACGAATCCTGTCAAAATAGCATGGAGTTACAGTGGTGGTCTCAGGAATGTTCAGGCCGAATGATCTAAAGTTGGCAAGAGATATACAGAAAAGGGGCTTTCTTTCAAGATAATTTCTATTGCCCATTACATCATTCCCCCATCTGCCTCAGTCCTCCCTTCCGTGTATTCCTTCCTTCCTTTCTCTTTGCGATAACAAGGAAGGTATTTTTCTGAGACAATTTTCTCAGCTTACAGTTCTGCCCTGAAGTCATGTTTCTTTTATCTAACTCTTGTCTTGGTGATAAACCTTGTTCCTCAAGGTCATCCCTTTCACACGTTCTTATCCTTGCCGGAAATATTCAATTTCAGTTTGTAGTTCAATGTATTTTCAGAGATTTCTTGATGTTTGTGGGAAAACTTTACTGTGGAACAGGACAGGATAGGGATGTATTAGATGTCCTTTTTCCTGTTACTTGAAATGCCCTCATGAATTTCAGTCAGCGTGTGACTAAACAGTGGAGGATATTCTTGAAACTGCATTTGCCAGGATAAATACCAAGTTGAAGAGGTTACACCCACAGAAAGTAACGTGGGCTCAGCTCAGGAGTGAAATAATAGAAACTACTTGTAACTCAGGTTTTAGATTTTTGGCAGTTGTTTTCTCTCCAAACTTGTTTTGATCTAGTTTCTGAACGTTTCGCTACCAGTCTAGGTAACATCATCAGCAGGATTTTCTTGTCCTTTCTCCTTCATTTATAAATGTCTTGTGTGCCAGTTTGGTCAGTTGGTCATGTGATTGGTTGTTCATTTGGAGCTATATTTAAATTCTGACAGCTGATTGGTTCTCTTGTTGATTGGTCATTCAAATGGTCTGGTTTCTTACTATTCATATATAGGCTCAGATGTTCATAGCCACCATGACAGCCAAGGGTCCATCCAGGTCATCCGGGGCCCAACACTTAATAGTGGTCATATGCCTGACCTGATTTAGAACTTAGAATAACTTTATTGTCACTATGAATGTACACTAATCGGCATACATTAAAATGAAATTTCATTGCATACAGCTCTCAAAGGGACACCACCTTCAATATATACTACATAAACATGATTAAATACATACATACATACATGCATGCATGCACCCACATATATTATCTGACACAAAAACAGTCTAGTTCGGATGCCTACCTGTTCATGGCAAGAAAAATGAATCTTGTGGGTTTACTAAATGGGTGGCATAGGGAATTACAGAATCTAGTAGTCCTGCTAGAAATACTTCGACACCTCCTCCCAGAGGGGAGCAACAGAAACTGACCGTAAAGTGGGTCTGTGGGATCTCTAATAATGCTTTGAGGTCTAAGTACATAGTACTTATAAGCAGTATCCCAAATAATGGGAAGTGAGCTTTCTATAATCTCGGTTGTCCTTACCAGTCTCTGTATGGACTTTCTATCTGAGTCACTGCTGCCACCAAACCAAATAGTGATGCAGTTTGTTAAAATGCTCACAAAGTGGCCAGGACTGGAGAAAGATGTGCTCTCCTCATCCGACGCACGAAATGCAGGTGCTGATTTGTTTGATTTTTTTTATGGCTGAGAAGGGGCAAAGTGATCTGATTGGAAGGGAGATTTCAGTGTAAGAGGTAAGACTACCCTTTGCCACTCTGCCCTTGCTGGCACTGATGTCTTCCATGTAATTTGAAGGCAAGTCTGACCTTCTTGTGAGGCCACAGAAGCTTTCTGAAGCTCTGCTAGAACAGTCCACATTGTTTGGAGAACTACGTGAGTGCCCACAGGAAGAAAGCCCGCTGCGTTCAGCAGCTGCCTCGCATAAGGCCAGGCCAGATGTGCCTTGTCCTCAGCAGGAGGAAGACGGTGAAGGGCAGCTAAGGGCAGCAGGGCCAGCAAAGCCAGAAGAATGAAGGTAGGCCAGGGTGGTAAGGTGAGCAGAGTGTAGGCCAGCAAAGTGGCAGAGCAAGAAGAGTGTGAACTGGCAATGGTAGATGTGTGTTTTGTGCTAAGCTGGCTGTCTAGCTAGTCTAGAGAAAAGAAGGCTTAGAGAGGACATGATAGCAGCATTCCAGTATTTGAGAGGCTGCTACAAAGAGGAGTGGGTCAATTTATTTTCCAAAGGACAAAAGGAGAAAGAAACAGCGGTTGGAAACTAATCAAGGAGAGAAGCAACCTGGAATTAAGGAGAAACTTCCTAACAGTGAGGATAATTAACTAGTGGAACATCTTGCCTTCAGATGTTGTAGGGGCTTCGTCACTGGAGGTTTTTAAGAAAAGATTGGACAGTCACCTGTCTGAAATGGTATAGGTAGGGGTGTCAAACTGGTTTTCTTCGAGGGGCAAATCAGCATTGTAACTCTCCTCCGTGGGCTGGCTTGGGGGGAGGGGAGATGGGACGGATGCCTCTTACAGCAGCCTGCTGACCAGAACGGGGCACAGGAGGTCTGCGCGCACCTTCCCCGTGCCCCATTTTTTGCCTGGACATCCTCCTGCAGCATCCTGCCAGCCAAAACATGCGGGCCCCCTGAGCCCCGTTTTCACCGGCAGAGTGCTGCAGAAGGCCAAAAATGGGGCATGCTTGCTGCGTGCAGGACCTCCTACACCCAGTTTTGGCTGCCAGAGGCACTGTGGGCTGGTCCTTTGCTATTTCTAGGCTGGTCCCGTGGGCCAGATTTAAGAACCCCACAAGCCGCATGTGGCCCATGGGCCTTGAGTTTGACATCCCTGGTATAGGTTCTCCTGCTTGAGCAGCAAGGTGGACTAGAAGACCTCCAAAGTCCCTCACCAGCTCTATTCTGATTGAGATGGGTGGAGATAAGCGGATGTGGATAGTTGATGCATCTTTGCAATTGTAAGTTTGGGTAGACTGCCAAATGTCCACTTTTGCTCATGTGATCAAAGATGTGTTGCAACAGCTGTAACTTTGGAAACTGGGGTGGGGGGGGGAGTACCATTTGTTCAGTGCCATTGTGACTTTGAATGGTGGCTCGACAAATGGTCGTAACTTGAGGACTACCTGTATATAAGTGAATCATACAAAGAGCAAAATCTTGGATATGCGGAAATCACAGAGGCACCATTTTCTATGATGAAAGTAACAATTTCTTTTTTCTTTTCTTTTTTCAAATTAGCTTATGAGCAAGAACACGAGAATAAGAAGCCCAGCATGGTAGTATTCCAAATGATAAAGTCTGAAGAAAGCCTGCTTGCAAATCAAGAACCATCACAAAGGAGTACAAAAGGTTGCATAATGAATGAAGGAAAGAAATTTTCTCCTGGTCACAGTGAAATCCATGACCTTCCAATCCAGCAAATTCCCCAACGAAAAGAAGGAAAATACCTCAGATACGTTAAAAGAGACAGAGAGAAATCTGATTTCAGTAAACATTGCCCAATGCAGAATAAAAAGGAAGAATATGAATATGAAAAGAATGGGCAGATTATCAATCCTAGTCCCTCTCTTGCTTTACATAACCCATCATATATCAAAGAGACATCTTATACATTTATAAATTGTGGGGGAATTTTCAGTTTGAACAGTCGTCTTATTTCCCATAAAAATGAGGAACCACGTGAGTTTGGAAAGGAATGTAATCAGAAACAATTGCATGTTTTACCCCCCCAAAATCCCTTAAGAGAGAAACCCTATAAGTGTCCGCAGTGTGAAAAGACTTTCACCCAGAAAGGTAAACTTACCATACATGAAAGGATCCACACGGGGGAGAAAACCTACAAATGTCTGGAGTGTGAAAAGATTTTCACCGAGAGGCGTAAGCTTATCATACATGAAAGGATCCACACAGGGGAGAAACCGTATATATGCCTGGTGTGCGGAAGAAAATTCAATCAGAGCGGCCAACTTACAAGACATCAACGAACCCACACAGGGGAGAAGCCGTATACGTGCCTGCAGTGTGGAAAGAAATTCAGTGGCAGTTCAAACCTTATGATACATGTAAGGAGACACACGGAGGAGAAACCATATAGATGCTTGGAGTGTGGAAAAAGCTTCCGTGACAACAGCGTCCTTGTTTGCCATAAAAGGATCCACACCGGGGAAAAACCATACAAATGCACGGAGTGTGGAAAGAGCTTCAGTCAAAACAGTAGCCTCTTGCGACATAAAAGAATTCACACAGGCGAGAAGCCGTATCAATGCCTGGAGTGCGGAAAGAGCTTCCGTCAGAAAAGCAGCCTTTTGCAACATAGAAGGATGCACACCGGGGAGAAACCCTATACGTGCCCGGAATGTGGAAAGAGTTTCAATCAGAGCAGTCATTTTATTTGCCATAAAAGGGTTCACACGGGAGAAAAACCGTACAAATGCATGGAGTGTGGAAAAGATTTCAGCCAGAATGGTAGCCTTTTGCAACATAAAAGAATTCACACAGGAGACAATCCATTCAAATGCACCGAGTGTGGAAAAGGCTTCAGTAAGAACTATAAACTCTTGCAGCACAAAAGGATTCACACGGGGGAGAAACCGTACACATGCAAGGAATGTGGGAAGAGCTTCAGTTGCAGCAGTTATTTTATTTGCCATAAAAGAATTCACACGGGGGAGAAACCATATAAATGTCTGGAGTGCGGAAAAGGTTTTAATAAAAGCAGCCGTCTTACATCTCATAAAAGAAAGCACACAGGAGAGAAGCCATATCAATGCACAGAGTGCGGGAAGAGGTTTTCCTATAATTTTATCCTCCGATACCATCAACGAACGCATACCGGGGAAAAACCATATACTTGCCTGATTTGTGGAAAGAAGTTCAGTGGACGTTCAAACCTTAGAATCCACATAAGAATCCACACAGGAGAAAAACCACATAAGTGTATGGAGTGCGGAAAGAGCTTCCGTAAGGACAGTAACTTTATTTGCCACAAAAGGATCCACACAGGAGAAAAACCGTACAAATGCATGGAGTGCGGAAAGAGCTTCACTCAGAATGCAAACCTTATCAAACACAAAAGAATTCACACGGGAGAGAAACCCTACAAATGTGTGGCATGTGAAAAAAGCTTCAACCAGAAAAATCACCTTTCTCAACACGTACAGACCCACAAAAGAGAAAAATCATAATTCGGGAGCTTTCATTCCAAATGGTTTTTTTCCCTTTCATAAAGAACCTAGTGGAAAGAATAGAAATGTGTGTACCGTACAGCAATGTTCAGTTGGAGAGTAGCCTTATCAGACCTAAAGGAATCCATGTGGGAGAACTATAAAAATACCCAAAGTGTGGGGAAAGACGCAAAAGGGCCATTGTTTCCCATAAAAGGTTTTATTTTGTGAGAATTGCTGGAACTTTCAATACCAGCCCTGGCTTTTTAAGAGAAATTACAGGCGCAAACTCACATAAAGACAAATAAGTGCATTCAAGTAAGTTAGATGGAATTTAAATGTGCAGTGAGTTGATTCATTTAGGAGAAAACGTAAGAACGTGGCCAAGATTTATTTTTTTTACAAAGATCTACAATTGTAGATTCCAAAGTGGCTCCATTCCCGAGAGAAACTAAATGAACATGGAAAGGGTAATGATGGCTGAAACTTCTTCAAGGTGGCCTTGAGAAAACACCGCTTCCTTTCCATTACTTGAAAATGAATCGGAGTTGTTGCCAACATTTTTTTCCCCCCAGATGTCTTTGCGTGTTATAAAGAAGGTGGCCACCTCAGGGCCCTTCAGTTGTGAGGTAAGTGCACCTGTGGGTAAACATTGGGGGAAATAGATTTGTTTCCCGCAACCACCCCTTCACGATAACCCAGTCTCTGTCTTCCAGGCCATCCCTCTGGGTAACGCTAAAGTCTTCCTCTGGTTCTCTCTAGAACTCTCTTCCATGGCCATCCATTTTACCTCTAGGGCCGTGATGGTGAACCTATGGCATGTGTGTGGGCACACGAGCCCTCACCCCAGCTTGACTCCACCGTGCATGCACGGGCACCTCTTGATGGCCAGCTATTTTTGGGTCTCTGCTACGCAGGCAGGAGGGGGTGACCTGCACACATGCAAGGGGGTGGAGGGTGCGGCACCCGTAACCCCGTTTTTGCTCCCAGGAGGCTGCAGGCCTACTAGGCCCAAAATGGAGCATGGGGGGGGGGAACGGCACAGTTCCCCCACTGTCTGTTTTTGCTCCTATGAGGCTAGAGAGAGGCCTACTAGGCCCAAAATGGGGCACGGGAGGTATGGCAAGTGTCGTCATCCGTCCGTCCGTCCCCCCGTGGCCCATTTTTGCTCCCAGGAGGCTGCAGGGAGGCCTACTAGGCACAAAACGGGGGGCAGGGGGAATTGCGCACATATGCAAATGGGGATACGGGGGGGGCGTGCACGCATTGCATTATGGGTTTTAAACACTTTCGGCACACAACAAAAAGGTTAGCCATCACTGTTCTAGGGTTTCTCTCAACTGTTCTAGCGGCTCCTCTGTTCCTGGGATTCTGCAGTCTCCTGGGAGACCACTGGGCTTCCCTGGTTTGCCTTTCCCTCATGGCCTCCTTTATTCCTGGAGACCAGCTGCAGTATGCTCAGTGCACATCGCTTGGCACTTTCAGGGTTACAAGACTTCTCCAAGGTCTTCTTTTCCCCTTTCTCCTGGGCAGTGGTGGGATTCAAATAATTTAACAACCAGTTCTCTGTCGTAATGACCATCTGGGTAGGTGGGGCTCAGTGGTCATGTGACTGGGTGGGCGTGGCCAACTCAAGGTCACTCAGGTCGATGGGCGCTTCGCCTTAGCTGTTACAATGTACTAAGGGTTAACCGGAGAGGCAGTTTCTGTAAGCAGGGCAATAAAGATTAAGCTAGAAACAACACCAGAATGTTTCCTTCCTGCCTTTCTTACAGGATTAGCCCAGTGAAGTTGGAAAAAAACCAAAATGAGATTTCTTCCAACAACCGGTTCTCTGAACTACTTAGAAAGTTACCAACCGGTTCTCCCGAATAGGTGCGAACTGGCTGAATCCCACCACCGCTCCTGGGGCTCCACAGCTTCCTGGATGATATCTTGACTTGTTTTGACCCTTTTCCACCTCCCATAGTACTCCAGGGTGGGGGGAGTAAATCCGATTCTGCCACTTCTTCTGTCCTCCTGGAGCCACTTCTGACGTCTGCACTGTAGACTTCTCTCCCTATTTTTTTCTACTGACGGCTTTGTTTGGAGGTTTTTTTTTCTCTATTGGATGAATATCTTTGCCTCTCTTGTCAGCTTGGTCCTCCCCAAGGATCATAGCAAGTAGACAGTCATGCAAACCTCTCCCCCCGCCCCCTGAATGAATAGATTGACCTTCACCGTGTGTGCCTGGCCCAGCTGATGCCTTATAATCAGCGAGGAGTGAATTTTTATGTTTCCGATCTGTTCACCCAACAAGCAAAGCCACAACATGAGTAGCATTTGAATTTGATCCACGTAAAAAGAGGGAAGGATTGATTGCACCCTTGTGGATCTCATTTTCACACACACACACACACACACACACACACACAAAAAAAAAAACACACCATTTTGACAGATACTGGAGCTGAATTTGAATCCATACATTATGTTCTCAGCAGTATTACTTGATCTTTTTAATTATATCTTTTCTTCCAGCCTGCACCAGTGATGTTCCAGGTGATCCAGATTCTGGTGGTCTAGCTGACCTTCTGATCTCTGTCTGGGTTGGTAACCGCTGCTACTTGTTGAGGCTTAAATGTATATTCACAAAAAGTGTTCTATAAAAAAAAGAGTATTGATAAAGAAAATATGTGGAACGCAACAACCAAAAGGAGGAGAAAAGATTGAAAGAGCCTCCAAGGGGAATACTGTCATAGAAGCATGAAGTCAAGAGCATGAGGTTGCAATGATGGTGTTGGGGTTGTTTAGGAAATGTGAAAAGAATGGACCTGGAAAAGTTGAAACCACAAAGTGAAGAGGGAGCAGAGGCTGAACTAAATGAACTGAACCATGCCAAGAAGGGCCAGTTTAAATGTAATGCTTATGAGAAACCCTGTTCAAAGCATGAGATCATCCAAACCAATAGGATGAAAATTCAGAGAGGATCCTGGTGACTCTGTGCTTGTCCATAATTCATTAACAACTGTGCCACCGTGGCTCAATAAAGCCAGATAGGTGACTGGGTCAGTCATTCTCGGCCTAACCCACCTCACAGGGTTGTTGCGAGGAAAATAGGAGGAGGAAGGTGTGTAGGATATGTTCACTGCCTTCAGCTGTTTCTAAAAAATAAAGGCAGGATGCAGATTAAATAAATAAATCTCCCCTGCACATGATATCCTGTGTAGATTTCTTTGTCACAGGATTTTTTAAAAAAATCCATGGCATTGCATCGATGAGCCTTCAATTTTGTTGGCATCCCGGACAAAGGATTTTACAGCTATCCTTTGAGATCCATTGGATGTCTAAAGGCACCTTCTGTGAGGTTTTTTTTGGGGGGGGGGTGTCCCCAAGATGCTAAAATTAAACTTTGATTTCACAATTGCTTTGAGCTGGTTTCCAGATTATTACAGGAACAGTTTGGGGATAAGTGCAAGAAGATGATATTTTAACAACAACAAAAAAAGCCTAAAAAGTGAAATGTACAATTAACCCCTTTTTCGTTGATGTGGAGCACAAAACTTCATACCCCAAAGAAATATGTATCTCATCTCCAAAGGTTGGGAGGGATTTGGGGGGGGGGGGTATTCCAGTCCGATCTCTGAACAGGACAGGAATCCCTCAGTCACCCAGACGAATTCCAGTACAATCCTGATTCAGAACCTCTAGTGAGGTAGCCCTGCCACAGCTTAAGAATATATAGGTAGTCCTTGACCCGTGTGGCCACAACTGAGCCCAAAATTTCCACTGTTAAGGGAGACATTTCTTAAGTGAATTTTGCCCCCATTTTACGAGCTCTCCCACTGCAGTCGTTAAGTGAATCACTGCAGTTTTTAAGTGAATAACCTGGCTGTTAAGTGAATCTGGCTTCCCCACTGACTGCTTGTCAGAAAGTCGAGAAAAGATAAAATAACCTTTATTGTCATTTATTACTGTGAGTACACTGACCCCATATTAAAAATGAAATTTTTGCCCACTCTCAAAAGAAAAAATATATATCTACTCATACATACATAACACACATATACACATGCAACAGATTAACTAGCTAGCTAGCTAGATGATAGATGGATGGATGGATGGATGGATGGATGGATGGATGGATGGATGGATGGACGGATGATAGACCAATTGATAGATAAGACAGACAGACAGATTGATAAAACAGGTAGATGAATGATAGAATGATAGATGATAGGTAGATCGATGATAGATTGATAGGTGACAGGTAGATGGATGATGGATGGATGGATGGACGGATGAGAGATTGATAGATAAGACAGACAGACAAATTGATAAGACAGGTAGATGGATGATAGATTGATAGATGATAGGTAGATGAATGATAGATTGATAGATGATAGGTAGATGGATGATGGATTGATGGGTGGACGGACAGGTGATAGTCAGATTGATAGATGATCGGTAGATGGATGATAGATTGATAGATGATAGGTGGATGAATGATAGACATTGATAGATGATAGGTAGATGGATGATGGATTGATGGGTGGAAGGACAGGTGATAGATTGATAGATGATCGGTAGATGGATGATAGATGATAGGTGGATGATTGATAGATGACAGATAAGGATAGATAGATGGACAGGCACATACATACCTACATATAAATAGTACATTGCTGCCCATTTTGACAGTGGTCATAAACATGAACCAGTTGCCAAGCATCCAAAATTTGGTCATGTGACCATGTGCAACAGTCATGAGTCTGGGAAAAAAGTCATTAGGCTCCCTTTCCCAGTGCCACTGCAACTTCAATCGGCCACTAAACGAACTGCTGCAAGTCGAGGACTGCCTGTACAAAAAGCGGGGAGGGGAGGCGCGAGTTCAATACACAACATCTGCTCCCCACCCCGGTGCCTGGCGCCCCTCCCGAGGCTCTTTTCCCTCTGGGTCGGAGAACACAAGACCAGCTTCCGTCAGCAGTTTCCTCTGGTAGGAAAGGGGGCGGGGAGGGGTGGTCGTCGGGGACCTTATAAAGGAGGAAGGGGGGAGGCAGGAGGGGAGGGAGGCTGTCGGAGCCTCGTCTCTGTAGGAAGAAGCCGCCTCGCTCGCTCTCTCGCCTCGGGTCCCAGGAAGCAGAGAGGGGGCCGGGACGTTCCGGTGAGAGCGGATTCCCGGGAATCGGTTACAGCTGCCGGATCGTTTACCGCTAGGAAGCGCGATCTCGCTTTTCCCGGGGGAGGAGAGGCGGCTGCAGGGAAGGGAAATCGGCAGCGGAGCGGCTGAGCGTCCGGAGGCTGGCCGGGCAGGAGAGGAGGGGAGCGGGCTAGAGGCGTGGCGGGGACAACCCGCTGGCCTTGCGTAGTAGGAGGTCGGGAGCAGCGCCGCTGAGCCCGGCGGGGAGGAGGAGAAGGAGGAGGCCGGGGCCGGAGCCAGGCGTGGAAGAGAGCCTCCCCGAGGAGCCGCCGGGCTCAGAGGCCGAGCGCTTCCGCCGCTTTGGGCTCCCGGGTGTCGGCGGGGCCCCGGGCGCTCTGCAGCCGCCTGCAGCAGCTTCGCCCTCGGCGAAGCCCCGGGAGAAGGAGGAAGAAGAGCAGCCGAGCTCCCGGGGATGGAGGAAGGAGGGGGGATCCCGGAGCGGTTCCTAGCCGGACTGCCTCCGGAGATGGTGGGCTGACTGCTGCGGGAGGGCCGGGCGGAGAGCTGCCCCCGCTTGGCGGCTGCCCTGGTCAGAGGCTTCCTCCTCGGGCCCAGGAACGAACGGAGGCAGATCGGCGGCAGGTGATGGGAATCTCTCCTCCCGGGATGATCTCCCCGTGGCGTGGTTTCCTTTAACTAGTTGCCCACCTCAAATGCAGGTGATTAGCAATAGAAGAGACTTTGGTTTCCCTCCCCTTTCAGGCCCAGAGTTCTCTTTCTCCATCCAGTTTATTCCTTGGGAAGAAAGGGAATCCCAAGGGAATTCCCATCTTCAACTATGGATATAACCATCTTTGGAGGCACAAACACAAGTTGCAACAATAGAAGAGACTTTGGTTTTCCCCCATTTTCAGTCCCACGATTCTCTTTCCCCCCAGTCCAGATTATCCCAGAGGAGGAAGAGGGAATCCCAAGGGAATTCACATCTCCAACTATGGATGTAAAACATGGTCCAGCTCTGGACGCCCAAAAGAATCCCCTTGTTCCAATGTTAAATTCTTTTTAAATTTTGTTCTTCTTTAACCCTGGCTATGTTTTTGGCAGGGCAAGCTGATGAAGATGGCCACGGTGTCTCCTGAAGGCGGAGAAGT
The DNA here is from genome assembly GCF_051295495.1 of Thamnophis sirtalis. Lineage (NCBI taxonomy): Eukaryota > Metazoa > Chordata > Lepidosauria > Squamata > Natricidae > Thamnophis > Thamnophis sirtalis. The sequence goes on along the minus strand of NW_028261383.1, from coordinate 14,350,241 downwards.
TCTCTCTGGTCTTTCTATGGAGCAGGTGATGGGCTTCTCTGAGGAGCATCCAACTCAGGTCTTGTTGCCTGGTAAGTGGAAACTTGCTTCTGCAGGGCGTGAATCTTTTAAGTCATTTCATTCTTGTGTTTCTTCTACACATCATTTTGCCTTTAATTTACACTGTGCCTGTGGTTTCCGTCATCCCAATGTGTGCATCTTGTTCCATCTTTGATGACAGGGGGAGAAACTTTAGCCCCCTCACAGAGGGACCGCAATCTGGGAATCTTCCTGGATACACGGCTTAGTTTAGAAGAACACCTGACGGCCGTGACCAGTGGGGGCTTTTACCAGGTTCGCCTGGTACGTCAGTTGCGCCCCTACCTGGATCGGGATGCTCTGTGCACAGTCACTCATGCCCTCATCCTTTCTCGCCTGGACTACTGCAACACTCTCTACATGGGGCTGCCCTTGAAGAGCACCCGGAGGCTTCAGCTGGTCCAGAATGCAGCTGTGCGGGTTATCAAGGGGGTACCTAGGTGCTCCCATGTTATGCGCCTTTTAAGCGGCCTGCACTGGTTGCCGGTTGTCTTCCAGGTATGATTCAAGGTACTAATTATGACCTTTAAAGCGCTCCATGGCTTAGGCCCAGGGTACCACCTATTGCCGCCAGTTGCCTCCCACCACCCAGTGCGACCCCACAGAGTTGGCCTCCTTAGGGTGCTGTCGGCCAAACAGTGTTGGCTAGCAACCCCCAGGGGGAGAGCCTTCTCTGTGGGAGTGCCTTCCCTCTGGAATGAGCTTCCCCAGAGCTTCGTATAATCCCCAACCTCTGGTCCTTCCGACGCGCCCTAAAAGTTGGCTTTTCCAGCAAGCCAGCCTGGCCTGAACAGAATAAAATAAATGATTAATTTAATTGTCAATTTTAATCTAATTTTTAAAATTGTATTGTTCATATTAATTGGGTTTGTTTTTGGATACTTTATTTAATGTCCCTTTTAATTTTTGTAATATGTGTTTTCTTTTATGTTGTACGCCACCCTGAATCCTTGGGAGAAGGGCGGCATATAAATCCAATAAACCTAACCTAACCTAACCCAACTTCCAAATATTCTTTATCCGTCTTCTTTTATCTTGATTATTACAGGGAACTCAAAATTGTGGATGGAAATGGCTGCAACATCTCCTCTGTCTGGTGGAGCCGCAACATTTCAGGTAAGGAGCCTTCATGAGAACAGGATGTCCTTTAGGGCAGGGGTCACCAACCTTTCGGACCTCAGAGACCATTTAAAATTCATGTTTTTAAATTCCGTGGACCATTAATATGATTTTTTTTTAAAGGTAAACAGTATTTAGTGCGGTATTAAAAAGTTTGTATCGTGAGACTCTACACAAAGCTTATTAAGCCAAGTGTCAAGATTTTGCTTGATTCTGCTTTCAAGGTGATGGTTTAAGCTACAGAAGAGGCAGCCCTCCAAGGCAGACCAAATTTTAAACCAAAGATACAGAAGGTATAATATCACTTTCTTTGTGAGTAAAACTAATTCTTAAATTAGTTTTAACAGAGCCTTGCAAGTCTGAGTGAACCTACCCACCCACCCCCACTCTCCCTTTTTCTTGGAATCATTTGAGCTTTTAAGTTTCTTGTACCTGTAATGGTGTTGGAAGAAATATCCATCTGGTTCAGTTCCATGCTGGGAGAAAGACACTGGAAACATGGCAGCTAATTGGAATGATGGTTTAATGGTGAAGCAGACCCACCAAGCACATGGTTCTGGACAGCTGACCACATGGAGTTGGGAGTGACAGGTTTTTATATCTTCTCTTGGGCTTTGCACTTGAACTCCCTCTTCCTGTGCAAGAACATGTATTCTGTTGGCTGTTGTCAGACTCCCACGGTACCATGTTCAAATCATAGGAGTTTGTCTCAGCTAAGCTTGGTTGAAGTTTGGCTGACACAATGAAGGGACTTGTTGGGCGATTCCTCTGGTGGCTGAGGGCTAATCCTACCTTTGTTTAGACCTTACTGCAGGGAATTTTTGCCTATGAATAGAGCTAGCTATCTCTTTATCTCTTAAGTGCTGAATTTACACTTAAGAGATCTGCTGAGGGCCATCAAGAAGGGTTGGGGCTGCATTCTGTCTCCAACAGCATGTTTCTCTTATTTCTTATCCGGGGAAATATAACATTCTGCCTTTTTAATATTTCTCAAAAGATTTCATTCTTCTAGGAGAGGGGTGGATGCTAACTTTCCACAATGGGTTACATTAATTTTTTTAAAGATAAATCCTTTGCTATCCAAAGTATGTGGAAAACCCCAGCAATCGGCTTGCAAGAAATAAAGACAGTTTGGTCTAGTGGTTAAGGCACCGGCTAGAAAGCAGGAGACGGTGAGTTCTTGTCCTGCTTTAACCATGCACAGCAGCTGGGTGGCTTTGCACCAGTGACACTAAGTCCATTAACTTCACAGGGTTGTTGTGGAGATCAATAGAAAGAGGAAGGTGTGTTGTAAAAACAATAAAGGCAGGTTACAAATAAATAAAAGCCAGGAATTAGTTTTAACATTACATTTTATGGAAGTATTAGTATGACAACTCGGAAAAAATGTTTAAAAACCACAGCAATCAAATTATGGCATATGTCCACGGAGATACCATTAAAAGCTATATATGTGCAATTTGTGCAGTTATTTCATCAAAATGATAGCTCGTGCAAAGGAAAAAAAAACGAATTGTGGTAGGAAGAAGTTCTAACCAGACAGGTGGATTGTGGAGAGGCAGCTTATAAAAACCTTGTAGTACATTATGTCAGAAAAGAAGCATTTTCTGCCTTATCAAACTCACTTTTAAGATATTGGAAATTTGGGAGGGCACTTCCTGGCACTTCTTCTTTTGAGGAACGTTTACTTTGATCTTCAGGGCTCAGTAACCTTTGAGGAGGTGGCTGTGTATTTCACGGAGGAGGAGTGGGCGCTGCTGGATCCCAGCCAGAGAGCCTTGCACGAGGAAGTCATGCTGGAGAATTCTAGGAACGTGGCCGCTCTGGGTAAGGACCTGTTTTGCTCTGGATTCAGGTATTTGTGGAAAGACTTGGGTTGCCATAAGTGCTCAGAAAGACATTCTGGGGCTTTTTCTCTCAAAGACTAAACGTAAATGGAGTGACCACCTTGATGGTTTCCAGGCTCCCACGATCCTGAATAGCTATAAGGTTTGAAAGAAGTAAAGTGGTTCAGTCTTGATGCCAATACTGATTGATGGCACACCAGCTGGGTAGAACTGTGGCTGGTAACCAACTTTATTCTGAATCTAACCTTTATCATAGGATTATCGTCTTAGAAGAACTTCTAAGCCACCTCTGCCCAGTTCTTATCCTTGACAGGAAAATTCAGTTTCTGTTTATATTTCTACCGGGAGATTGTCAAAGTTTTATTTTATGTTTAGGGGGATGTTCAGAGACAGATGTGGGTCATAACACCTGAAAAAGTTGCAACTTTGGGAGATAAATATCATTAATCAAGCACCACTGTTGAACGAATAATTGCAACTTGGGGGACTACCTATATATAAGAAAAACACACAAAGAACGCAGTCCAGGAAATGTGCAGAAATAAAAGGTGAACCATTTTTCTGTGATGAAAATAACGAACTTTTTTTTTCTTTTTTCAAATAAGCTTATGGGCAGGCGCATAACCAGGAGCCAAATAACCAGGAGCCAAGCCTAGCGCAAGGGATCCAGTCTGAAAACAGGATGGTTGGAAATCGGGGAGCAGCTTCGAAGAGTGTGAAGAGCTGTCTAAGAAATGGAAGGAAGAAAACTCCTTCCAGTCACAATGAAGTCCTCGGCCTCCCAACCCAGCCACTTCAGCAACGGGAAGAAGTTGGAAAACATTTCGGGTATGGCAAAATAGACAAAGCAAAATCTGTTTTCGGTAAATATTATACGAACCGAATTGAAGAGGAACAGCGTGAACATCAAGAGTATGGGCAAAATATCAATCTTAGCTCCTCTCTTGTTTTACATCACCCACCATACATCTCAGAGACACCATATGCATTTATCGATTGTGCGGAAAAACTCACTTTGAACAGTCATTTTAGGCCCCATAAAGAGAAGGACCCATATGAGTGTGAAAAGAGTGCTAGCCAGAAGCAGTTGCTTATTTTACCCCCAGAAAATCCCCCCTTGGAAAAACGATATAAATGTCCGGAATGCGGAAAGACCTTCACTCACAAATGTAAACTTACTATCCATGAACGGACCCACACAGGGGAGAAACCGTATACGTGTCTGGTATGTGGAAGACAATTCAGTCAAACTGGTCACCTTACCAGACATCAACGAACCCACACGGGGGAAAAACCATATTCGTGCCTGCAGTGTGGAAGGAAGTATAGTGGAAGTTCCAGCCTTATCAAGCATGTAAGGACCCACACGGGGGAGAAACCATATAAATGTACAGAGTGTGATAAGAGCTTCAATCAGAGCAGTCACTATATCCGCCATAAAATGATCCATACAGGTGAAAAACCTTATAAGTGCCTGGAGTGCGGGAAGAGCTTCGGGCGTAACTTTAGCCTTATGCAACATAAAAGGACTCACACCGGGGAGAAACCATACCAATGCTTGGTATGTGGAAAGAGTTTCAGTGGATCCTCAGACCTCATGTACCACAAGAGGATTCATACAGGGGAGAGACCGTATAAATGTCCGGAGTGCGGAAAGCGATTCAGTAGGAGAAGTCGCCTTACAGCTCACAAAAGAAAACACACAGGGCAGAAACCGTACATATGCCTGGTGTGCGGAAGGAGATTCAGTCAGAGCGGCCACCTAACAAGTCATAAAAGAACCCACACCGGGGAGAAACCATTCGCGTGCTTGAAATGCGGAAGGAAGTTTAGTAGAAGATCAAGCCTTGTGATCCACGTGAGAATCCACACGGGGGAGAGCCCATATAAATGTACAGAGTGCGGGAAGGGCTTCCGTCAGAGAACTACCTACATTTACCATCGAAGGATCCACACCGGAGAAAAACCTTTCAAATGCCTGGAGTGTGGAAAGAACTTCAGGCGAAACTGTCACCTTAAGAAGCATAAACGGATGCACGCTGGGAAGAAATTGTACCAGCGCTAGGACTGCGAAAAGAACGTCCACTTTCACTCAAATGTGGCTTATCATAGAAGCACAGGTAGTCCTTGACTTAATAGCAGTTCATTTAGTGACCGTTCAAAGATACAACGACACTGAAAAAAGAGACCCGTATGTGAAATACTGAAGTGATGATGATGACTGGAGTGACATTCAATGGGAAATGCTGTCTCATCACACCTAAATAAATCCAGATGGGAAGAACCATAAAAATGTGGGAATGGATTAAAACACGGCACTGCTTTTGTTTCCCTATGAGCGTAAATGAACTTTTGGTACCAGTATTCTCCCCCCCCTCCCTCAAGAAAATACATACATATCTGAATTTGATTGATCTTCAGGAAAGCTAAACCTCCAGACTGAAGAGCTGATCCATGCGGGAGAGATAATATATCAAGACATGAAGCAAAGCCACTATTTAAGAGGACATGTCTTCTTAAATACTAGAAAAGTTCCACTTGGGAGAGAAACTCTATAAAAGAGTGGAACATGGAAAGAGTTCGTGTTTTTAATTTCATAAGTCTTCATCAACAAATTATGAGCCACACTCCACATTGTTAGGCCAATCTTGAATATTTTTCTTGATGTAATCTGGGGCTGTTGTATGAGAGGCTGATGAGGATTATATGGTTGGGCAGGGTTCAAATCCCATGAAAATAGACTGATGCCGATGGGAATGTTTAGCCTTGTAAAAAAAGCAAATAAGAAAGATTTGATATCTCTTGAAGCATTTAATGCGATATCCCATAGATGAAAGGTTTGTCCTGCAGTGCAGAATAAATATAGTAGAATCAGGTTTAATGTTACAAAAATATTATGATAGTGATGAAATTCTCAAACACTCAATAACTACCTCTGCTGACCCTCCTCCCTTAATAAATACAGGAAAATCCTTCCCCCTCTCAACAAATCCCCATTTGATGCAACTTTGTACAAATTTACTACGGTGCTTGTCCTTTAATTTCACAATAAAATATTGGAATTTTCTAAAGACTGTGGATAGTACTTGCTTAGCAACTCTTTGAATTTACGATTCAAAAGATAAATATGAACCAGTTGTAGACTTGGAATGGCAGCACACCCCAATCGGAAGACTTTGGAGATCTTCTAGTCCAACCCCCTGCTCAAACAGGAGACCCTGTACCATTTTATACCATTTGAAAGCCTCCAGTGATGAAGCCCCTCAACATCTGAATTAGTTGAATTAACTCTGATTAATTGTTCTCAGTGTTAGGAAGTTTCTCCTTAATTCCAGACTGCTTATGTTCTTGATTAGTTGCTATCTGTTATTTCTTGGAACAGGACTTTTCAAAGTTTCTGGCAAAAAAAACACCCATAGAACCCATAGACGTTTTTAAACGACTGCGGCATATGCTTCACAACTGCTGCAAAAAAGGTAATAAAATCAGATTGCTCAGGTGGGTACCTCAATTTGTGACTGTTACGACATACAATTCCAGCCTCCATTATAGTTATAAGTCGAGGACTATCTCTACTTTCTTGTGCTGCTGAAATTGTAAAGAAACTTTCCTCTCTTTTTATTTCACATTTCCAGATAAGAGGCCAGTTGCTTCAAATTAATATTGTTTACTCCTCAAGATACGTAAAGGTGGGACATGAAATTTGAAAAAAAATGTACCTTAGGAACTTGCACACACAGAGTGAAAAGGGAACACACAGAATTTAGGAAACTGAATTGGATCAGGAAAGGGAAATTCAAATCCTGGATTAGTTGAAGTGCCATTCGTAGAATGAGCACCATCCAAAAACAATACCCTGGCCGTGTTATTCAGAAAGGATCCTGCTGACTGTTCTTCCTAACTCATCAAATAGTTTTTGTTTGCCATCGTTTCTCATCTGGTCAAAGCCATGCTGTCACAGGCTTATGCACCAGAAATGAATTCCTTGTCTGTCCAATCACACTTGGCCAACAGATTAACTGAGTTGGAAGGGACCTTGTAGGTCATCTAGTCCAACCCCCTCCCCAGAGAGGAGACCCTACCTACACATTTCTGACAGATGGCAGTCCAGTCTCGAAAGCTTCCAGTGATGAAGCTCCCACAATGTCCGAAGGCAACTTGTTGATTGCTCTCACTGTCAGAAAATTCCTCCTTATTTCCAGGTTGAATTTCTCCTTGTTCAGTTTCCATCCATTGTTCCCTGTCTGCCCTTCGGGTGCTTTGGAATATTCCTGGTTCTGTTCTTGTTCTTCCTCCTGTTCCTGTTTCTTATTTCATTCCATATTTTCTATTCTGTTCCGTTCCATTCCATCCTACTCCACTCCACTCTATTGAGAATACCAAGTGGGGGGGAGTTGCTCCCTAGGCGGATTTGGAATTCTCGCCCAATCAGCTGAGGCTCCTCCCTCCTTCAGGCTGCTCGGGATCTTCTCCAATCCGCGGAGCCAAATCCACCGGCGGGCTTTGCAAAACTGGGGACCCGGGCGGAGGCACGTGGCGGGAGTCTTCGCTAGCCGTCCCGTCCCGCAGGAAAGACACGGGGTGGCTGGCAGCCCGGGGAGGTCGCGAAGGGGACTCGCTCCCTTTTGAAGCAAGAAGCCGCTCTCGCCTTCCCGGAGGCCGGAGTGGCGCTGAAGTCGGAGCGGAGAGCAGGGAACGGATTGCAGCTGAGCTCCCCCCCGCCCCCCCTCCCGATCCAGACCACGAGGAAGCGCGATCTCGCTTACCCGGGAAGCGAAGCGTCCGGAGGCGGTCGGGCAGGAGAGCAGCCACGGGGTAAGCACAATGGGCCTTGCGGAAGAGGTCGGGAGCAGCGCCGGGCCCTCCTGCCGCTGAGCCCGAGAAGGAGGGCGGAGAGGAGAGCTGCCTTCGGGCGGCGGAGGCTTCCAGCTCAGTCCCAGAGTCCTCTTTCCCCGCCCCGATTATTCCACGGGAGGAAGAGAGAATCCCAAGGGAATTTGCATCTCCAACTGTGACTCTAACACAGTCCATCTTTGGAGACACAAATGCAAGTGGTGAGAGGCTGATGGGAAGGAAAATGTTAATGATGAACAGAACCAACAGCAGTTGTGGGTCAGCTGAACCATTAGCTAGAGGAGTGCCAGGATTTTTATAGAGATCCTCAAAGGCTGTGGGGTGCGGGGGGGGGGAGGTTGTGCACTGTGTGAAATGCCCTTAAGAAATTGTGCAATGTAGTGAATTCTGTGTCTTCTGCTAAATAGTAGTGGGTTAATCCTAAATGGTCATATCCTATTTTGAGAATTTGGGTGGAGGAGAATGTAAACGTTTGATCCCATCACTGGAGTTGAAAGGTCTTTTGTTTCTGCATAGGCTGGCCCCACCTTTCTTAATGGGCGCAAAATATCAGCTGTGGGCTGTTAAGAAATGATTTCCCTTGGTTACTTTGGTTAACCAAAATTACTAATTACTATCAAACTTTTACAATGTAAATATAATGGTGATACGAACAATTAATATTACAAGTGTTAGTACGGCTGTTCTTACCTTATTAAAACTGATAGGAAGGCATTGGAGAATGGAGAAGTACAAAGGCTAAACATGAATGTTGATACAGAAGGCTTTATAACTACTTTATATTGTTTGTCTTGTTTTTCTCTACCTTTTTGTTGTGTTTTTCTGTTTTTAAAGGTAAAAATGTTTAATAAAAACTATTTATTTTTTTAAAAAGAAATGGTTTCCCTCCATTTTCAGTCCTAGAATTCTCTTTCCCCACCCAGATGATTCCACAGGAGGAAGAGGGAATCCTTAGGGAATTTTGCATCCCCAACTATGGATATAACATGGTCCAGCTTTGGAAACAGTCATTCAGATTATAACAATAGAAGATACTTTAGTTTCCCTCCCCTTTCAGTCATAGAGTTCTCTTTCCTTGCCCAGATTATTCCACATGGAAGTCTTTGCATTGCCTGCAAAGCTAAATTTCGGGTGGATATTTCAGGGATTTTGAGCTATATTTCTGGGCTTCTTGGAGGCAGGAGAATTGTTGGGGAGAAATGGCTTCCTGGTTTCCTATTTGGGAAAGATGGGTGGGTCTTGATCTCCCCCCCCCCCTTTACAATCCGAGGCCAAAAGACAGCCCTGAAAATATCAGAATCTGATCAGAAATGGGGGTAGCTTAACTAGAGAGATTGAGTAGCCCTTGTGGCTGCTAGACCAGCTTGGAAGAAAAATCCATCTGGTTCAGTTGCAAGCTGGGAGGAAAGGCACCGGAAATAAAATAGAGGCTGATTGGAAATCCATTTATTGGAATCCATTTATTGATAAAGCACAACCGCCAACCACACGTGATTCTCGTATGGCTTACAAAATGGAATTGAGAGTGGGTGGGCTTTATACCTTCTGGATTCCTAAGGGGTCCTATGGCTGGCGCTCTAGGCAAAAGGGGAAAGGCAAATCCTAGGTGTCTGTCTGAGCTAATTTTGTCAACCTTTGGTTTGTTGCTTATCTGAGTTTGTGTCTTGACCCAGTCTTTCTGAATGAATTACCAAATCTGCCTTTCTAAAAGCTGGCCTCCTCACTTCCTGCCTTGGGCAGGGAAACGGGAGCTTAAAAATCCCTTAAGATTTTTCCTATTTCTCATTCAAGGGAGATATTCTATCCTGCTTTTTTAATATTTCCCAAAATACTAAATTTTTCTAAGGGAGGGGGCTTCCCACAAGAGTGATGGTAGATTGGTGATTCTCCCCACTCCATCCATCCATGATCTCTCCTGTATAAAACATATAATTTCAATTGTATCAAAGAGAGCTGTAGTCACTTGCTTTCTCTCCATAGATGCTGGGACGTTGTTAACCCTGCTCAAAACATCTGGACTCACAGCATCCTACTGATCCTCCGGAGTGGATACCTAGAGCGCTCACAACTGCTTGCTTCACGCAGCACCTGGGGCTTTGAGCTTCCTGTACAGTCTCAAACTCCATATATACAACATCTGTGTGAAGAAGACGATAACTAACCCCCCCCCCCAAAAAATGGCCGAACTCAGAGTGGACATTGAAAACAGCTGCTTTCAAAAGAGGTGGGAGGCAGAGTATCTGTTTGTTGATATTGAAGGTACGGCCGTGTGCCTTGTTTGCAGAGATATTATGGCTGTATTTGAAGAATATAATATGAGATGGCACTATGAGACCAAACATCATGACAGGTACAAAAACATGAGCATACAGCAAAAGATAAAGACGGTGGAAGAGTTGAGAAAGAACCTGATGTCGTTCATAAAAGCCAAGACACAGCGTGAAGCTGCTGTGAAAGCTACTTTTATAGTGGCGGAAGAGATCGCTAAAGCGGCCTGGCCATTTACAGAAGGCGAGTTTTTGAAGCGCTGCATGGTTAAAGTGTGCGAAGTCTTGTGTCCTGACCAAAAGGAAGCGTTTTTGAACTTAAGCCTGAGCAGAAATACTATTGCTGGGCGGATAGGTGAGCTTGCCACGGTTTTACAAGGACAGTTGGTTGAAAAGGGAAAAGATTTCATTGCGTATTCACTTGCTGTGGATGAGAGCAGTGACATCTCTGACGTGGCACAGCTGACAATCTTCATCCGTGGAGTGGACCCAAGTTTATGCATTACAGAGGAATTTTTGGATATGAAATCAATGCATGGCACTACCACAGGAAAAGACATATTTGAAGCAGTGTCTAAATGTGTAAATGACATGAAGCTGCCCTGGGACAAACTTACGGGACTGACAACAAATGGGACACCTTCGATGCGCGGGGAAGAGAGTGGATTAGTGGGAAGGGTGCGAGAGAAGATGAAGAGCGAGAATTGCACAGGTGAGCTGACGGCATATCACTGCATCATACACCAGGAAACACTGTGCGGCAACATTCTGAAGATGGAACATATAATGGGCACTGTAACACAGACAATTAACTTTATAAGAGCCAATGGTTTAAATCATCATCAATTTAAGTCTTTCCTTGAGGAAATGCATTCTGAACTTGGCGATCTGCCCTATCACGCAGCGGCGCGGGGGATAAGTCAAGAAAAAGTGCTCAGTAGGTTTTTTGAGTTGCGCCTGGACATTTGTCAGTTTGTTGAAAGTAAAGGAAAAGACTCCACGGTACTGCGGGATGAAAAGTGGCTGTGCGAATTAGCCTTCCTGTGCGATGTTACGAAACATCTCGCGGCACTAAAGCTTCAGCTTCAGGGACGGGACTTTGCGATCACGGACATGTATGATGCAGTGAAAAGCTTTCAAGTAAAGCTGCAACTCTGGGAAGCTCAGATGCAGCACGGAAACTTGAGCGACTTTCCCTGTTGCCAAACAATCATCAGCCAAGTCTCCACCGCTGTGTTCTCACACGCTCAGTTTGCGGATCAACTGAGCACGCTTCACATGGAGTTTGCCCGCCGCTTTGTTGAGTTTGAAGTGCAGACATTCGATTTTGGACTGCTCAGTAATCCATTTTCGGTCGACGTGAAGGAGGCACCCGCAGACATCCAGATGGAGCTGATGGAACTCCAGTGTAGCGACACGCTTAAGGCAAAGTATGATTCGGTAGGGTCCGCGCAGTTTGCCAGGTTCATCCCTGAAACGATGCCCCAACTCCGCCTGCGAGCTGCTCGAATGCTCTGCATGTTTGGTAACACACACCTGTGTGAGAAAGTTTTCTCTGTGATCAGGGCGAACAAAAGAGCCCACAGGAGTCTTCTCACTGATGCACACCTCCGCTCTATCCTGAGAGTTTCCACAGCTCAAAACCTAACTCTGAACATGGATGAACTTGTAGCCAGGAAAAGGTGCCAAACATCCAGGTCAGAAAAAAAGGTGAGAGAGAGAGAACAACAAAGTTTGGGGTTTTTTTCCTTTGTTTTAAATTTGTTTTTGCAGATTTGTTTGAACTAATTATTTGTTCATATTTGAAATGTTAATATTGTTTGGCCCAGGTCTTAGACATAATGCACTCCTGAACTAACGTGATGCAATAGTCTTACATGCCATTGGCCCTTTTGAGGGCAACCATAATGCTAATGTGGCAAAGGTTTGTAGGAAGTAGTTTCCTCCAAGTCAAATTTCTGCCTTGAAAGATAATCTGGATAGGAGGAGAGGGTGGCAGGTTAAGGGAAGGCTGCTCCAACAAGCCAGCATCCTTACCAGACACAATTGGAAACAGGGATTCCCTTTCGATAAGGGCCAGCCTCACTTGTGCAGAACTGGGGAGAGTTGTTCCCCTGCCTCCTCCTCTTGCTCTCCAGAGAGCTGTCAAGGCAGAAGTTGGATTCGGAGGAAACACACATTCACACACACACACAATTCCAAGTTTGGAGACTTATCCACATCTGAGCTAGCAAACTGCTAGGGCTTGGGGAGACGGCCCTCTCCTTCCTCTGTAGATAAAAGTCTCAAAACGTGGAATACAGTGTGTGCCTGTGCACATGTGATGACCCGGGGCACGACATGAAAGCAACACAGCCAGAGAACAGGACTAACTCCCCTTGATTGCTCCAACTTTCCCCCAAATGTCCCCATGTTTACTACAAGTCCCGCAGCAAAGCTCTCACAAACACCTTCAGCCTCTGGCTGTGAGTAGTCCAGTAAGCCAAGTTAGCCAAGCAGTAACCAGAGCAAGACGTTCAGCAAAGCAGATAAACCTGGCAAGTGCCACAAGGCACAGCACAGTAATCTTGGCAAGTGCACACGAGGCTACACAAATTCAACGCTTGTTCCCAACAAATGCCCCTCCCACCGGCACCCCCTTACACCTCAGTCCCCAGGTGTGCCTTGTGAAGGGGGGGGGGCAGGGCACTCCCCTCCCTCATAGCTGTCTCAGTCTGCGTTGTTCTCTCCTTCTCTTTTCTCTTCGTGCTCTAGGATCAGGAGGAGGTGGTCCTTGCTCTTTGCCTGAGCTCTGCCTCTCCTGCTCCTCCCCGTCTGCAAGCCTTTCCAATTCAGAAAAGCTAGGCATGGACCGACTCTGCTCCTCCACAGTTTCCTCCAAGGCCAACAGAGCCGCCCTCTCCATATTTGTCAGCTCTTATTCCAGCTCATCTCCCCCCTCCCCCCCCCCCCCGCAGATTCAGACTCCGACAAGGGCAGGACAATGCAATTAGCTGCCAGTAGTTTGGGGAAGGGGGATTGTGGGGCACCAAGTTGTCCCCACATTGAATTAACCAGTGCCACTTGCTCCATCCCGACCCAAACCGTCTTGAGTCAGCCGCGCCCAGTGAGGGGTGAGTCATCTTAGTCTTACATGCAACTGGTCCTTTGAGGGCAATTATAATGTGGCCCTCAATTAAATTGAGTTTGACATTCCTGAACTAAGCTGTAACATAGTCCAGCTTTAGAGACACCATCATTCTTTTGTTTAATTCCTTTGACATGTCTTTCATCCTGGATATATTTTGAATGGCAGGGCCAGCCGATGAAGATGGCCAGGGTACCCCCTGACCGTGGAGAAGCTCTATCTGATCTCTCTGCCACAACATCTCAGGTAAGGAGCCTTATCAGAGCAGGAAATCCTTAAAGTCTAAAACATTAGTCTGACTTGTTCAAGTGGATTCAATGAAAAGTGATATATGTGAAGAATGGAGTTATTACATCAAAATGGTAGCTTCTGCAAAAAAAAAAAAAAAAGCTTCACACAGATAGAGATGGGCCAAAATGGCGTCCCTCTTCAAAGTCTTTCACCGAAACGAATTTTGCTAAGAATTTTTTTTTAACCAAGCAGGTAGATTGTCAGTGAGGCAGCCATGAAACCGAGTCATACATTGTGTCAGAAAAGGAGCATTTTCTGTCTTACAAAAACTTACTTTTAGGAAATTGGAAATGTGGAAGAGAACATTCTGGGGTATCTGGGCTGAGTAACATTTCCTCTGACTTTCAGGGCTCTGTATCCTTTGAGGACGTGGTTGTGTATTTCTCAGAGGAGGAGTGGGCTCTGCTGGATTCCAGCCAAAGAGCCTTACACAGAGAAGTCATGCTGGAGAACTCTAGGAATCTGGCTGCTGTGGGTAAGGACCGGTTTTGTGTCACCATTCTGCAGGAGGATCTGTTGCGGAAGTCTTCTGTTGCCATAAGTTGCTCATAAAGCAGCTTCTACCTAGAAAGACGTTCTGGGGTTTCTTTCTGTTTTTCTTAAGACCAGAGTAAGTGGAGAAGATGGTAGATATTTACAAGAGCTTTTCTCATCTGAGCTTTTCAGGATGTTCTTTAGCCAAAACGACAGTTTCTTTTTAGTCTGATTGTAACCTGGGGTTACTATTCTGTTAATCAAAGCAATCAGTAAGTAATAAATTACGTGACCATGACTTCACTTAGGAGTTTACTTCAGCTTTCCTTTGCTTTACAGCTGGGTAATCCCAAAGGGGAAAGCTTTGTGGAAGTGTGACGTGAGGAAGTTGGGTAACATAGTAAATCTCACCATTCGTGCTTTGGAATGCTCGCCCTAATGCTTGGATAATTTGCAAGAGAATTGTTTGTTTCCATATTCATTGGAGACAGGAATTACAAGCTGAGACACACAGGGGAATGTACACTGGAAGAATGCAGGCTGTTCACCCAGAGGAAGGGAAAAAAATGCCTTGATGGTGACATTAGAGTCTTATCATGCTAGGCAGCAGCTGCAATCCAGCCTCTAATCAACAATTCTGGTCTATTTTGTTTTCTGCTAAAGACCCAAACTCATTTAATTTCATCATCTAATATTCTATATTATTTTTTTGGTCTTGCAGAAATACCACCAAATCCCTCAGCTTATAAACTTCCTTCTTAATATTTATATCTTATTTTCTCATCTTGTCTGTCACGTGACATTTCGTGGTGTTTTTTATGGAGCTGGGGTGGGTGTGGCCTGGACCACACAGGACGCCAGTTTGACACCCCTGAGTTAAAGTTATGAAACGCTTTCTTTAATTTGCTCATTTTCGGTTATTACATTATTGCCTTCATGAATTTTTTCAATTGTTCTCTTTTCCCTTTCTTAGGCTATATGCCAACCAGCTTCCTGGTTTATTGGCAACAATTCTGGTCTATTTTGTTAACTTGACATTGACAGCGATGCCCTGCTCTGTGCAGAAAAGCAGCTAAGGAAGAAATAGCTTGTTTAGGCAATCTCTCCACCCTGTGAGGAAGGGGAGAGAAACAAAGATGTACTGACTGATTTCATTGGGGGGGACACGACTGAGAGAAATGCTGTGACTGTCATGAATGTGGGGATTAGTCAACTTTTTCATCATATCTAAACGGTCACTGTCTGGGGCAGTTATTACTAAACAAGGAATGCCTGTAGTTCTGCTGTTAGGCAAGATGGGCAGCATAACCGAAGAGGTTCAGGAGGTGGAAGGTCGAGGCCATCAGCTGATGGAGGATGGAAGGTTGGTGCTTAAGGGCTGTACTGGGAATGGATGAGACTTTTATTTGGTTTGATGGGACGGGGGGTGGGTGTCTGGAGCAGGGAGGCCAATTCAGGTCTCATAGGGCTAGGCAAAGAGATGACGGGGTTTAACCCTGCTCATGTCTAAAAGACGGGGATACAAAGAGGTACAGCCTCCATTTTGTTTGTTACGTTTATTTCCTCCTCAGGAAAGAAAGGCAGGGAAGGATCGGCTGCCGAGTGCAGCGGTGATAAGAGACAACATGTCCCCTTTGACAAGGAACAGCTGCCTCCCCTGTCTGATCCTAGGCCGCAGAGAGTGGGGCAGAGGGAAGCTTAGCCTTACCAGGGAAACTCTATTTTAGTTTTTACTTTCAACCAGGAGATTCCGTTATATTTGAGGATGATGTTCACCTTAGCAAAGATAGATTCATGATTATAAGATGTCATTTCAAATGCCTTCAGGAATTGAGGCTAGGTGTGTCAGAATATATTGTAGGGCCCTCTTGAAACTACATTTGCAGTGATAAACATCACAATTGCTTCATACATTTTGTTCTTGATATCTCTTGTACTTGATTATTCACACTTCAGATGACAAAACAAGGTTTGCGTCCCCCCCCAGGGGTCTTTCACAGGAGGAAGAGAGATTCCCAGGAGGTGGGGAACTAGACATACCTCATAAAAATAAGTGGGGAACTATTCAAAACATAATGTTTGAGGCAGAACTAAAAATGATATGAAAGTCTCAGGCATTTAAAGAGGAACTCAGACAATCTTGTAAATGCAAAAATGTGGAAAATTTATGTGACGAATGTAATGATTTTTTTTTCTCTTTGTTTTTCGTCGAACCAGGTTATGGGCAGGAGCATAAAGACTACCAGGGGCCCAGCTTAGCGCTATTCGAGTCTGTAGAAAAGATGTTTGGAATTCAGGGGGTACTTCAAAAGAGAGCGAAAAGTTTCCTAAAGAATCGAAGGAAGAAATCTTCTCCCTCTGATCGCAATGAAGTCGTTGGCCTCCCACCTCCACAACTTCAGCAACCAGTAGGAAGTGAAAAATATTTTGGTGGTGACAAGACAGAGAGCGCTAAAATTGTTTTCATTGAATATTGTACAAACCAGACTGAAGAGGAACAATATGAACATCAAGAGTATGGGCAAAATATCAATCTTAGCTCCTCTCTTGTGTTACATCACCCGTCATACATCCAAGAGACACCATATGCACTTATAAATTGTGTAGAAAACTTCACTTTGAACAGTCATCTTATGTCCGATGGAGAGAATAACCCATATGAGTATGGAAAGGGTTTTAGCCAGAAACAGTTGCTTATTTTACCCCCAGAAAATCCCCCCATGGAAAAACCATACAAATGTCCGGAGTGCGGAAAGACCTTCCCTCACAGATGTAGGCTTACTGTCCATGAATGGATTCACTCGGGGGAGAAGCCATATATATGCCAGGTCTGTGGGAAAAGATTCAGGCAGACTGGTCACCTTTCGAGACATCGACGGACCCACACTGGGGAGAAACCATATACGTGCCTTCACTGTGGAAGGAAGTTCAGTGAAAGTTCAGACCTTACCAAACATGTAAGGAGCCACACAGGGGAGAGACCGTATAAATGTTTGGAGTGTGGAAAGAGTTTCAAATGCAGCAGTCATTTTATTTGTCATAAAAGGAGCCACACAGGGGAGAAACCATTTGAATGCTCAGAGTGTGGAAAGAGCTTTAGTCGACACAATCACCTTTCACTACATAAGACAATCCACAGAGGAGAACAATCATAGCTTGGGAGCTTTCATCACAAGTGCTTTCTAAACACACCAGAAATGTGTTGACTTTCCAGTAACATTCAGTTCCAAAGGGTGTTTCATCAGATCAAAATGAATCCACATTAGAGAACCATAAAAATTCCTGAAGTGTGGAAATTGTTTAAAATGTGTCACTGTCCTTATTTCCCATAGGAAAGCCTATGACCATGAACAAACCTTTGGTGCCAATATTGGTCATTCCCTCCCACCCACCCCCAAGAAAATGCATATATGAGTTTGGATGAACTTCATGGATGCGGACTGAAAAAGCTGATCCATGCAGGAGTGGTAGTACATCAAGAAATGGAGCAAAGCAACTATTTTAAGAGGACGTGTCTTCTTAAATAACATAAAAGTTCCACTCAGGGACTGTATAAAAGAGTGGAACATGAAGAGAATTGGTGGCTTTTTTGCTTAATGTCTTCGCCAACAAATTATGAGTCCCTTTCCACATTTTTAGCCAGTCTTGAATATATTTTTTTTAATCTAATCAAGGACTTGTATTGGAGGCTGACAAGGATTTATATGGTTGCTGAGGTTTCAAGTTCCATGAAAACAGACTGAGGCTGATTGGTATGTTTAATCTTGCAAAGAAAGTAACCAAGAAGTTTATAACATCCCCGTAGAAGCATTTGATGCGGTGTCCCAGAGGAGAAAGGAAAGGTTTGTCCTACCATGCAGAATAGACACAGCAGAATTAGGTTCAATGTTACACAAATTATGATAGTGATGAAACTAAGTGTTGTGGGTAGTATTTGCTTAGCAACGCTTTGAATTTCCAATGGACTCTTCCCCCCAATATAATTATGAACCAGTTCTGGACTTGGAATGGCGGCACACACCAATCAGAATGAAACTGGGAGAGAGCTTGGAGGTCAGTCCGACCCTCTGCTCAAGCAGGAGATCCTATACAATTTCAGACAAGTGACTGTCCAGTCCCATCTTGAAAAACTCCAGTGATGGAGCACCCACAACTTCTAAAGGCAAACTGAGCAATTTGTCTGTGGGTGCAGGACATTCGCCTAAAACAAAGACTGCTGGTTCGCTCTGAAGTGACCTTGCAAGCAGCCATGGACGAAGCCAGAGCAGTAGAGATGTCTGATGGATCCACTGCTGAGATCCAGCAGAGCCAGCAGTTCTCCTCTCCAAGCCCCAAAACCTGCCTAATTGATGACCTCATTCCACTTGACAAAACCTTCGCAGATGACGACCAAGTGGACCGCCTGAAGGCATAACCATCTAAGCGGCCAACTGCTCTGGCCAAAGCCTCTCCCGGCAACTGCCTGGGCTGTGGCGGAGCCTACCCCCGCGCGGCTTGCCCATTCATGTCTGCAACCTGCCGCCGCTGCAACAAAAAAGGACCCTTGGCCCATGTCTGCAGGGCCAATCTGCCCTCCGACTGGCCTTCGTGCTCCGAAAGGACTGCTTCAACATCGACTGCCCAGCCGTTTCCGTGAGCAGCAACTCGTCCCACATGGAGGATGGCCAGAATCCACATCTCCCTACACATCGGAGGGGCCCCGTGCACCACAGAGGTGGACTCTGGTTCTTCAAAGTCCATTCTTTCATGGGACACTCTGACTCACCTGATTCTGACCATCACCAGAGCCCACCTGAAAGAACCAACCACAGCCTTGCGTGACTGTCAGGGACGCTCAATCCCTACCTTAGGCTGCCTGTCTGTTTTGGTGGACTATGCCAATTTCCATAGTCATCTACCGGTGATCGTGGTAACCAAACCCCTGCCTGCTCTCCTTGGGCTGGATTGGTTCCCCTTCTCGGTCTCTCCCTAGTGGGCATCCGTGCCAACTACCCTGCCGCTGCCTGACGTCATTGAGGAGTTTGCAGATGTCTTTGATGGCTCTTTGGGTAAATACAGGGGATCCCCTATTAGTTTAAATATAGACCCACAGGTAGCCCCCATTTGCCTGAAGGCTCACAGGGTGCCGTTTGCCTTGAGACCGAAAGTTGATGCGGAGCTGGATAAGCTCCTGGCGCAAGGTGTCCTGGAGCCTGTCAACCATTCTAAATGGGAGACTCCTATAGCCATTCCCATTAAGGCTGACGGGTCCATCAGGATTTGCACCAACTATAAGTCAACCATCAATAAAGGTCTCCAGGACCCGCCAGCTAGAGCTCTCAACCCAGGTCGGGTGCCTACTCTGGGGAGACAGGGTGGTGGTTCCCCCCACTTTGAGAACCCAGGTGCCTTCACTTGGGCCATCCCGGCATAGATCGCATGAAGGCCCTCGCCCGCAGCTATGTCTGGTGGCCCAAGATGGATGATGTCATCACGTCATGGGTGGCTAATTGCCACCCCTGCCAGGAGTCCTGGCCAGTGCCTCCTGCCACACCAGTCCACGAATGGGAACTGCCCAGAGGACCCTGGTCCAGGGTCCACATGGCTTATGCAGGTCCATTCCATGGCTAGAACTTCCTGGTGGTAGTGGACACTTACTCTAAATGGGTAGAACTACTCCTTATGCCGTTCACCAGCACTGAGGCCACTATAAGAGGGTTGTGGTGCATTTTCACCACCCACAGTTTGCCAGATACCTTGTTATCTGACAATGAGCCCCAATTTACAGCTGCAGGGTTCCAGGGGTTCCTAGCCGGCTTGGGGATCCGCCATGCCCTCATGGCTCCATACCACCCCTCCAGGCTGTCCACTCGGCCAAGGAAGTGCTGGGGTGTATGGGCCAGGGAGGGTGGCCTGACAAGATGGCAGCCTACCTCCTTGGGCAACATTCCACTCCATGCCCCACCACTAATAAAAGCCCTGCGGAGCTGCTGATGGGCCAGACAATCCTGGACAAGCTGTACCCCCAATACAGTGACCTATGGCCCAAAAGCCTAGGGACTCCCACACGCCAGTTCCTGGAGGAGGACCCTGTCTTTGCCAAGAACTTTGCAGGGGAACCTAGGTGGGTGCCAGCCATCGTCGCACACTTAATGGGGCCCTGTCCCTATAGGGTTGTCTTGCAAGACAGGCAAGAATGGTGGCGCCACATCGACCAATTGAGGCGCTGTCTTCCAACTGAGGCCTTCCCCCAGTCAGGCCTCTCCTATAAAGACCCGCAACCAGCCACTGCCTTCTAGCAGCTCACTGGGACTCCGCCTCAATCCACCTCGCTACCGCCGCAGGACTTACCTGAGGAGCCGGGCCTGCCTCCAGGGTTAGAACAGCGTGACATCACCCGGAGCTCCTCCCCGCAGATTATGCATGCGCAGCTACTGTGCACGCACCCACTTGGGGGGGGGAAGAAGTGTAAAGTCCTTGACTTGCGACCGGCTGCAATTCCTCGACTTACAACTGACAGCCCAGCAACCAAAGGCTCGTGCCTATTGGTTAAGATGTGCCTGTCTGGAAGCAGGCTTTTTACAATGTTCCTATTTGTTGCTCTGCTTGACCGCTCCAATATAAATAGGTGTCAAGCAGAGCAAGGTGCTGAAGTTGTTACTGTTAGGGGTATCTCCGTTGGGAGATAGAAAGTAGTGCAGCGGAATGTACAGCTAGAGAAAAAGAATGTTGCTAGTAGAAACATGAATAGAGTTTCAGACACTGCTAATAGCTTTACTACTGATAATTGCTTCACAAGCAGTGATAGTAGATATTAGTCCAAACGCAATTCAGAGAACAAACAATAGCTGACAGTCGCAGTTCTCATTCCAGTCATCAAGCATAGGACAAGCAGAGAGAGAGAGTGACCTCTTTTGACTCCTCCTTATAGTAAAGTTAATTACACCTGATAAGTACATCCACTCCTTTAAAGCAACAACAACCATTTGTTGTATAAAGATATATATTGCCTACCCAACACTAGGAGTATACTCCCAACAGTTACCTTGCTGTTTTCTAGTTGATCTGTTCAAATAAAGTGGTTGTCAGTACCTCAACGAGTCCGACGCCTCTTTCTTCGTCCAGAATTCAATACATCCGTTGTTTCTTGTCTTGTCTTTTGGTACGTTGGAAAATAAGACATGACTGCATTTCAGGCCCTGGGTAACTGCCTCACCTTTACAGCTGGTTATGTCATTCTATGTTCACATGATATAATTTATGGCTTTTTTTGCTGGAAATCAGACTTTTTAAAGTTTGTAAATAAATTTCCCCCCCTTTTTATTTCACATTTCTCATTAGAGGTCGATTGCTTCAAATTGGTGTTGTTTACTTCTCAGGATATTTAAAGGTAGAGCGTGGAATATGGGGAGAGAATGAATCTTAGGAACCTGCCCACACAAAGTGACAAGGGAAAACGCTGAAGTTGAGAAACTGAATTGGATCGGGAAAGACAAATTCAAATTCTGGATTACATGAAGCGCCATTCATAGAATGACATCATCAAAAATAATGCCCTGACTGTGTTAATCGGAAAGGATCCTGTTGTCTGTTACTCATCAAATGATGGGTTTGTTGGCCATAATTTCCCACCCAGTCAAAGCCATGCCGTCACAGGCTTAGATTGCTGGCTGCTGCCCAGCTGAAGTTGGACATTCCTTGGTCTGGTTTGGGGGTTTCCTATGTTCAACTGTATATGATCTTGAAATGTTGGGAACTGGGATGCTGTTGGCATTTACTAGATGGAGGCTGCTTCCCAGGACAAGGCAGCAGCATTTCTTTTTTATTATTATTAAAAGTTTTAATGAGTTTTACAATTATATATCTTTCCCCTTCCCTCCCTCCCCCCCCGATCCCACATCCCTTCCCCCACAACCTCCCAGAGCAAATACAGGGTATAAACATTTAGCAACCATATACTAAAATAAACTAACTTTAGCGTCATCCCTCGCTTGTACCTCCCCTTTTGTAAACCTGGCTTTAAACAAGTTGTATCATTCCTTGCTCACTCACTCATAAGCTCTCTGGAGTTTCTTAGTCCCATATTTATTCTGAATATAATCAATCCATCTTCTCCATTCCAGCTTATATTTCGCATCTGAATAGTCCTTAAGGTATGCTGATATTTTAGCCATCTCTGCTAAATTTGTTACTTTTAACGTCCATTCTTGAATAGTAGGCAATTCTTCCTTCTTCCAGTACTGCGCCACCAACAGTCTTGCTGTCAAGGCAGCAGCATTTCTTGATGCAAACAGGATCTTCCTGACTGAGGGAGCAAAGGTTCCCTAATTTGGAGGAAAAGCTTTAGTTCTGTGGGAGTAGAAGCTACTGGGGCGGGGGGCAGGATTTGAAATCCCTGTGTCTGATTGTGTAGATTTCCCCGTTAAATATGCTTTTTTGTCTATAACTACATTAAGCAGTGATAAAATAGAGATGGCTGTCTACGAGGTCTTGAATAACCAGCCGACCAAGTATCACATGGCTCTCTAAATACAGGGCAACGGATAAACAAAAGAGTCCTAACAGGACATATTGAGACTGGTTTCCAGCGAGGCCTAAAAACCACAGTTGTATTCATTGACCTTACTGCAACTTACAATACCGTGAAGTGGGGTCTTGTCTCTACCCCTCAGTGTGACTGTGGTGCTCCTCGACAAAATATCCACTACATTGTGTCCGAATGTCCATCAAGAGCTTACACCGGCCCAATGTCTGATTTTTTTTCAACATAGACCACCCTTTTCTTGAATGGCTGGGTGGACTGGACATTCACATTTGAACTACTAGAAGTCCATGTATTTGCCATACGCTAAATAACTAAATAAATTCTATGCACTGTTATAACAATTCAATTTTTCAGTTCAGAATAGAGCTTGAAGTGACCTTTGAGGCCTAGTCCAATCCGTTCCTCAAACAGGAGGCTCTACACTAGTAATGACGAACCTTTTTGGGCTCCCATGCCAAAAGCGGGGCGAACACAGGGGGGGGGCATGCGTGAGCATGCCACACCCATGCTATGCATGCAAAAAAACACGCTGGTGCAAGGCCCCTCCCCCCTGCTTTTGGTGCAGTTTTTTCGCCTTCCCCAGACTCCAGAGGTTTCTAGGAGCCTGGGTAGGGCCAAAACAGCCTCACCCACCACCCACCCCTACGCTTTCTGGGGGCCTCAGGCTCTGGAGAGTGAAAAACAGACCTATGGGAAACCTGGAAGTTCAGGAATAGTGACTTCCGGTTTGTCCGATTTTTGACCTCCAAGCTTCCCTGAAGGCTCCGGAGAGTGAAAAATGGACCTATGGACAAACTGGAAGCCGGTTTGCTCCTAGGGCTGGTTTTTGCCCTCCGGAGCCTTCAGGGGCCTTCAGGAGGCTTCCCTGAAAGCTCCAGAGGGCGAAAAATGGTCCTACGAGCAAACCGGAAGTCTGTTCCTGAACTTCCTTCATTCCAGGTTGCTTCTCTCCTTGATTAGTTTCCATCAATGGTCTCTTGTCCTGACCTCTGGTGCTTTGGAAAATAAGTTGACCCCCGCCCCACTGTTCTTTGTAGAATACTATACAGATATGTAGCATTTGTAGCAATATTATACAGATGTCACATCCAATTTCTAGATTAGACAGGTGAAAATATATTGGATTAGGTCACTGGAAGACCAGGAAAAAGCTTCCATGTGGGCCAATGACATCACACCTTTGTCTCGGCATTTAAGGGAAAGTGGGCTGCAATGCGATACGGTGGGAGAGGCAGAAGAGGGTGAGGCTTTCTGTAGTTCCACATTGTAGGGCGGTTTTTACGCTGGCCTTCGATCCCATGGCTGCCGAAAGGCACATTCTGTGGCTTCTGCTGGTCCCCTTTCTCCAGCATATTCGAACCAAATTTTGATTTCACGGTTGCTTTCAAGGCCTTCCCACTATTGTCGATATCAGCGCATATATAATTGGTTGTTTATGGGAACGCTTTGGAGCTGAGTGCAAGAGAAGAACCTTTTCATGTGCAGCTAACACCTTTTCTTGCTGGATGCTACTCAATTTGGAGTGTGCCCTTGAAAGGGTGCAGGGCAAGATACGGGCAGTCCTCATCGGCCACAATGGAGCCCAACATTGATGTTGTGAAGTGAAAAACTTTCCTAAGTGAACTTGTCCCATTTTATGACTTTCCTTGCCACATTTGTTAAGTGGGTCACTGCAGCTGTTCAACCAGTAAAACGGTTGTTAAATGAATCCAGCGTCGACTTTGCTCGTCAAAAGGTTGCAAAACAACTCCTGAACCCTGCAACCATCACAGATGTGAGTCCATTGACAAGCATCTGAAGATAAATCACGCGACCATTGGAATGCTGCAATGGTCGTAGGAGTAAAAGACAAGTCACTATTTTCAGTGCTGTTGTAACTTCGAATGGTCACTAAATGAACTGTTGTAAGTCAAGGACTATCTATTCAGCACGTGGGGCAGGGAACTCTCTGCCTCAAAGAAGTATTTACAAACTTTAAAAAGTCTGATTTCCAGCAAAAAAAAGCCATAAATTATATCATGTGAACATAGAATGACAAAACCAGCTGTAAAGTCTTGATTATCAGGGTGGAAATACAGGATATAGTTAAATAAAGGAGGGATAAGGATAACAACATATATATAGGTATGGGTACAACATAAGGAAACTGGATGTAAATTGTAAACAGTGATTTGAAAAGGAGGATTAGAAAATTTTGTTACTAAATATTATGGATGTTTAGCTAGAATAAGACATAAGGATTTAGTGTTAGTGGAGGATTTTAGAAATAGTAATTGAAAGGCCAGCATGTGGTTATGTATTAAATCTTGGTATATTTTATGATGAAGGACGTTTAAACAATTATAGTCAAATGAAAATGGAGGTATGATGATGGTGACATGTATAAGTATCTGAGTTAAAATACTTGAGTTAATATGAATTATGTTTGTTGACTGTGGAAGAGATGCACGAAAATCTTTTTGTAACCAACTGATACACTTTCTACAGTATGTAAAGAAGGATGTGTTGTGTTTGTTTTGAAAATAAAAAATAAAAATAAAATATTTAAAAAAAAGAAGTAGCCCATGTCCATCGTGGATGTGGAGATCTTCTAGTCCAATCCCTCCGATTCTCAGCCCAGGCAAATTCCCGACCAACTTTGGATTCAGACCCTCCAGGAAGGGATCCCTTCCATGGCTTAAGAATACTGGTAGTCCTTAAGTTACGACCACAATTGAGCCAAAAAATTATGTTGTTAAGTGAAACATTTGTTAAGTGACTTTTGCCCTATCTTATGACCTTTTTGCAAGTTGTTAAGCAAATCACTGCATTTGTTGAGTTATTAAGATGGATGTTACGTAAATCTGGCTTCCCCAGTGACTTTGCTTGTCAGAAGATCGCAAAAGGCAATCACATGATCCTGGGATACCGCAACCTTCATAAATATGAACCTGTTATGTACCAAGCATCTGAATTTTAATTATGTTACCATGTGGATTCTGCAATGATCGTAAATGTGAAAAACAGACTGTGGGAAGTTATCATCCAGCCCTCTCCCAGAAAAATGAAATATCCTAGGAAATATTGAAAAGGCAGAATATTTCTTTGGATGTGAAAAGAAACATGTTTTAAAAGACAGAATAGTTGCCTATAGCTTTCTGCCCATCCCCAGCTAATGGGCCATTAAGATGGCCAGGCTAGCCCACTTTACATAATAAAGACTTCTCCTCACTGCAGCTGTAGGGGGAAGGGATATTACTCAACTCTCCACATGGCATCTGAGAACTCATCTATACCTGGTCTCATCACAGCCTAGAGAGTAGACCCTGCATGGCACCATGGGAGTCTGACAACCAGTCAGAATACATTTCTTACACAGGAACAGGAAACAGAGAGGTGGGACTGAACAGGTTATAAAAAGCCTAGCAAGCCCCTTCCTCAGCCCTTTTTCTCTCTTCTTCTCCATCAACATTGAAACATGTGATCCCCTTTTCTGTACAGGGCTCAAGCCATGTGGCCCTGTCCAACAATAAACCATCTTTCCAAGCAGCCTCCATGTCTCCAGTGTCTACTTCCCCACTTGGAGCTGAACCCAAAAGGACATTTCTTTCAACAAGACATAAGTCACTTTTTCTCTGTGCCATTGTAAATTTGAGTAGTCACGAAATGAACTGTTGTAAGTCGAGGACTACCCATACCAAGTGGGGGGGGGGGTTGTGGAGAGAGTTGCTCCCTACCCTGATTGAAATTCTCTCTGAATCATTTAAGATCTACAATTGCTCCCCTAGGTTGCTTGGGATCTTTCCTCAATCAGAATGCATTTCAGAATAGAATAGACTTCGAAGGGACCTTTGAGGTCTTCTAGTCCAGCCCCCTTGCTCAAGCAGGAGAATCCTTGGAGAGACCTAACAAAGGCAGAAATACCAGATTCTAGCAGGTTTAACAGTCTGTTACAGCTTTGTCCCCTGGGGCCTAGGCCATCCGTAAACTTGCAAGATTCCTTTGTGTATGTATATATCCGAACTAGATTGTTTTGTTTCTCTGTGTCACATAACATAAGTGGGTATATATACTCATTCATTCATTTCTTGTCATGTTTCTATTATAGTGCATCTTTGAAGTGGTGACCCTTTGAGAGCTGTATGCAAGGAAATTTCATTGTAATGTATGCCAATGAGTGTACATATGTTTTTGATTTATTTATTTATTTATTGCCACTTAGGGTACATTGCAGGTGGTGACCCTTTGAGAGCTGTATGCAAGGAAATTTCATTGCAATGTACGCCGATTAATGTACATAATTTTGTACATTAAATCAATAAAATAGATTGATGATTAATTGTCATGTTCATGTGGCATATCTTGGAGGTGGTGATCCTTGGAGGGCTGAAATGTAACGAATTTTTTTTTCAATGTGTGCCGATTAACGTGCATTCAAAGTGACAATAAAGTTATTCTATTCTATTCAAAGCCAACCGGGGGCTGACAACTTCAGACGTTTGGGCTGAAGCACGAGGCGGGACTCTTCGCTAGCCAGTGCCGTCCCGGAGGAAAAAGACGGAGTGGCTGGCCGCCGGGGAGGTTGCAAAGGAGCCTCGCTCCCCTTCCAAAGGGAGAAGAAGCAAAGGAGCCCTCGCCTCCTCTTCCCAGAGGCCGAGGGGGCGTTGCGCTGAAGTCGGAGCGGAGGGCGGAGGTGAATTGCAGCTGGGTTTCCCCTTATCCAGACTCCGAGGAAGCGCGACCTCGCTTACCCGGGAAGGAGGTGGACAAGTGCATCCGGAGGATCGCGGAGGGTGGCTGAGTGCAACGGAGCAGCTGAGCGGCCGGGCAAGAGAGAAGAAGAGCGGGCTAGAGGCGCGGCGAGGCAGCCCGATGGCCTGGCGGAGGAGAAGGAGGTCGGGAGCAGCGCCGCTGAGCCCGAGGAGGAGGGCGGGGAGGGGGAAAAGGCCCGGGCCGGAGCCAGGCGTAGCGGAGAGTCTCCCGCGGATTCAGAGGCCGAGCGCTTCCGCCGCTTGGGCTGCCGGGCGTTGGCGGGGCCCCGGGCGGTCTGTAGCCCCGAGGAGGAGCGGGAGATCCCGAAGCGGCTCCTGGCCGGGCTGCCCCCGCAAATAGAGGGCTGGCTGCTGCGGGAGGTGCGGGCGGAGAGCTGGCGGTCCTAGCCGAAGGCTCCCTGCTCAGCCAGGCCGAGGAGCGGAGGCGGCGGCAGGTGAAGGGGATCCCCTCCCGGGAGGAAGATCCAGTTCCCTTGCCCGGCTCAGATGCGGGTTGTTGCCCTGGAAGAGACTTTATTTTTCCCTCCACTTTGAGCCCCACAATTCTGGTTCCCCACCCAGGATAGAATGGAATAGAATAACAAGAGTTGGAAGGGACCCTGGAGGTCTTCTAGTCCAGTGTTTTTCAACCTTTTTTGTGCAAAGGCACACTTTTTTCATGAAAAAAATCACGAGGCACACCACCATTAGAAAATGTTTAAAAATTTTAACTCTGTGCCTATATTGACTATAGGCAGGTGTTTTTCCCACGGCACACCTTACACTATGTCACGGCACACTAGTGTGCCGCGGCACAGTGGTTGAAAAACACTGTTCTAGTCCAACCCCCTGCTCAGGCAGGAATCCCTACTACACCACTTCAGTCAAGTGGTTATGCAACATCTTGTTAAAAACTTCCAGTGTTGGAGTATTCAGGGGGGAAAAGGAATCCCAAGGGAATGTGCATCTCCAACTATGGATCTAACATGGTCCAGCTTTGGAGACACCATCCTTAATTGTTTTAAGATTTCTTCTTTTTTTCATCCTGGCTATATTTTAAATGGCAGGGCCAGCCGATGAAGATGGCGACGGGACACCCTGATGGTGGAGAATCTCTGTCTGTCCGCTCTGTGGAGCGACGATTGGGCTTTTCAGAGGAGGATCCAGCTCAGGACTTGTTGCCATGTAAGTGAAAGGCTACTTCTGCGGGCCCATGAAATCTGAAATCGTTTCATTCTTGTGCTTCTCCTACACATACTTCTGCTTTTAATTCATAGCATTTCTCGATAGCTGACTCCCCCAGCTTCCAAATATTTTTGCTCCATCTCCTTTTATCTTGATCATAGGGAACCCAAGGTTGTCATTGGAAACCGCTGAAACTTCTCCTCTGTCTGGTGGAGCTGCAACAGCTCAGGTAAAGAGCTTTATCAGAGCAGAAAGTCCTATAGGTGATTAGTTTGTGTCATGAGAGTCGAAAAGGTAAAGGTTCCCCTCGCACATAGGTGCTAGTCGTTCCCGACTCTAGGGGGCAGTGCTCATCTCTGTTTCAAGAGCCAGTGTTGTCCAAAAACGTCTCCGTGGTCATGTGGCTGGCATGACTAAATGCCGAAGGTGCACGAAACGCTGTTACCTTCCCACCAAAGGTGGTCCCCATTTTTCTACTTGCATTTTTATATGCTTTCGAACTGCTAGTTTGGTAGAAGCTGGGACAAGTAAGAGAGTCTACACAAAGCTTATTGAGGAGATCAAGTGTCAAGATCGAAATTTAGCTGGTTCCGCTTTCAAGATGATTGTTTAAGCACAAGCTACAGAAGCTCTCCAAGGGAGGCCAAAATTGAATCCAACAACATGGGAGGTTCTTTGTAGGATTATGGTAACAGAGTCTTGCAAATCTGAGTGCCTCTGCCCCCCCCCCTTGTTTGTCTTGATGAGAACTAGGGAGAGTCACCCCTGAGATATTTTCTCAAATTAAATATCTGTCCCAGATTCAGATTACTTTTGTATGACCCATTGCCTTGCTAGGTGCTTTTCCTATCTTCCTTATTGGTTTGCCCCATTATAGCCATACTGAGATACTGGATTCATTTATGGAATCAGTTGGGGTTTTAAGTTTCTTGTACCTTTCAGTGGGTTACATTAATTTATTTAAAATGCCTCCTTTGCTATCTGAAGTGTGTGCAAAACCAAGAATTCGCCTGGTGCGCCAGTTGCGGCCCTACCTGAATCGGGAGGCCCTCACAACAGTCACTCGAGCCCTTGTGATCTCCAGGCTGGAATACTGTAATGTGCTCTACATGGGGCTGCCCTTGAAGAGCATCCGGAGACTTCAGCTAGTCCAGAATACGGCCGCGCGAGTGATTGTGGGCGCACCACGGTTCGCCCACATAACACCGATCCTCCGTGAGCTGCACTGGCTACCTGTCGATCTCCGGGTGCACTTCAAGGTCCTACTCACCACCTATAAAGCGCTCCATGGTAGTGGATCTGGCTATTTGAGAGACCGCCTTCTGCCAATTACCTCCCTGCGTCCCATCAGATCGCATAGAGTTGGCCTCCTCCGTATTCCATCCGCCAGTCAGTGCCGACTGGCGACTACTCGGAGGAGAGCCTTCTCTGTTGCGGCTCCGACACTATGGAACAATCTCCCCGTGGAGATTCGTACCCTCACCACCGTCCAGGCCTTCCGCACAGCCCTCAAGAACTGGCTAGCCTGTCAGGCCTGGGGATAAGTTTACTTTTGCCCCTCCCGAATGTTGAGTGAATGTTGAGTTTTACTATTTAATTTACTTTTGTGCACATTTCTTTTTGTATTGTCTGACACTCCCTTCCCTTTTGACTGTAAGCCGCCCTGAGTCCCCTCAGGGAAAAGGGCGGCCTATAAATGTCTAATAAAATAAAAAATAAAAAAAATTGGCTAGCAGAAAATGAAAAGCGGGAGTCACTTTTAATTCATTAAGTTTCATTAAAAGATTAGTAGGCCAATTCAGAACTAATTAAAGAAATCAGAGCAGCTAAATTATGGAAGATAACCAAGCAGAACCAGTTAAAAGTATAAAAGGAAAAACAGTTCAAGATACTTGGGAAAACACACACACAAATTCTTGTTGAAGTCAGTTCTCTTAAAGTCTAAAACATTAGTCTGACTTGTTCAAATGGGTTCAGTGAAAAGTGATATATATGAGGAATGGAGTTATTACATCAAAATGGTAGCTTCTGCCCACAAAAAAGATTCACACAGAAAGAGATGGGCCAAAATAGCATAATTCTTCAAAGTCTTTCATGGAAATGAATTGTGGTAGGAAGAAATTCTAATAGGTGGATTGTTGGAGAGGCAGCCATGAAACTGAGTTGTACATTGAATCAGAAAAGGAGCATTTTCTGTCTTACAAAAACTTACTTTTAGGAAATTGGAAATGTGGAAGAGAACATTCTGGGGAATCTGGGGTGAGTAACATTTCCTTTGACTTTCAGGGCTCTGTATCCTTTGAGGACGTGGCTGTGTATTTCTCGGAGGAGGAGTGGGCTCTGCTGGATTCTAGCCAAAGAGCCTTACACAGAGAAGTCATGCTGGAGAATTCCAGGAATCTGGCTGCTGTGGGTAAGGACCGGTTTTGCTCTGATATTCAGACATTTGCGGAAGTCTTTTGTTGCCATAAGTGCTCAGAAATCCATTTCTACCTAGAAGAAGGACGTTCTAGGATTCCTTTTTGTTTTTCTAAGACCAGAGTAAGTGGAAGAGATGGTAGACACTTTACAAGGACCCTTTCTCATCTGGGTTTTTGAGGAAGTTCTTTAGCCAAGATGACGGTTTCTCTTTAGTCTGATTCCAGAGCAGATAACCAAAACAGCTTTAGGTGAGGAAGACCCTGCCTTGAATATCTGTTCCCTATAACTGCTCCGTTTCTTAGGTTGCCTCATAATCAGTGGCAGTTTCTGTCAGAGTTTCTTGCAGAAAAATCAAATCCGGAAAGCACACGCAGATAACTGATTCAGCTGGATTCATTAACTTCTTTATATACATAACAACAGATGAATAAATGTACAATACCAATAGTAGATTCTTCCAACGTGGTAGAAGTTACAAGCAGAACACAAGCAGGAGAGAACAGTTTCTTTTCAGAGTTCAGAGCAGACAGAGTCTTAAGTTTTGTTTCAGTTTCAATTCTCAGCACAGACTCAGTTCTGTTTCAGGTCCCATTGGCTGACTTAGTTACTATGCTTATTCATTGGTTGACCTTGTTACCACGTCTCTCCCAGTCATGAATATTCTAACAGTTTCTCATACCATTTGTTTGGACAAAAGGGTCCTCCCTTTATCTCTGAGTTGAAGATGTGTAAGTTCCCTGTAGAGATCAGAACAAGCAAAAAAAGCAGTTGCTGGCATTTTTCTGTAATGAACATAATGATTAATTATTTTTTCTTTTCTTTTTTTGCAAAATCAGGTTATGGGCAGGAGCATAAGAACTACCAGGAGCCCAGCTTAATGCTATTCCCGTCAAAAGAAATGATGCTTGGAATTCAGGGAGTACTTCAAAGGAGTGTGAAAAGTTTTCTAAAGAATGGAAGGAAGAAATCTTCTCCCTCTGGTCACAGTGAAGTTCTCGGCCTCCCAACTCAGCAACTTCATCAACGAGCAAGAAGTGAAAAATATTTTGGCGGTGACAAGATAGACAGAGGGAAATTTGTTTTTAGTAAATATTGTACAAACCAGACTGAAGAGGAACAATATGAACATCCAGAATATGTGCAAAGTATCAGCTCTTCTCTTGTTTTACATCACCCATCATACATCCAAGAGACACCATATGCACTTATAAATTGTGTAGAAAAATTCACTTTAAACCGTCATCTTATGTCCGATGGAGAGGATAACCCATATGAGTGTGGAAAGGTTTTCAGCCAGAAACAGTTGCTTATTTTACCCCCAGAAAATCCCCCCATGGAAAAACGATACAAATGTCTGGAGTGCGGAAAGACCTTCACTCACAAATGTAAACTTACTGTCCATGAACGGACCCACACAGGGGAGAAACCGTATACATGCCAGGTCTGTGGGAAAAGATTCAGTCAAACTGGTCACCTTACCAGACATCAACGAACCCACACTGGGGAGAAACCATATACGTGTCTTCACTGCGGAAGAAAGTTCAGTGGAAGTTCAAACCTTATCAAGCATGTAAGGGGCCACACAGGGGAGAGACCGTATAAATGTACAGACTGTGATAAGAGCTTCAGTCGGAAAACTACCTTTATTTATCATAAAAGGATCCATACGGGAGAAAAACCGTACACATGCCTGGAGTGTGGGAAGAGCTTCGGACGGAATAGTAGCCTTATGCAACATAAAAGGACTCACACCGGGGAGAAACCGTACCAATGCTTGGTATGTGGAAAGAGTTTCAGTGGATCCTCGGATCTCATGTACCACAAGAGGATTCATACAGGGGAGACACCGTATAAATGCCCGGAGTGCGGAAAGCGATTCAGTAGGAGAAGTCGCCTTACAGCTCACAAAAGAAAGCACACAGGGCAGAAACCGTACATATGCCTGGTGTGCGGAAGGAGATTCAGTCAGAGCGGCCACCTAACAAGACATAAAAGAACCCACACTGGGGAGAAACCATACGTGTGCATGAAATGTGGAAGAAACTTCAGTGGACGGTCCAGCCTTGTGATACATGTAAGAATCCACACAGGGGAGAAACCATATAAATGTACAGAATGTGGAAGGTGTTTCCGTCAGAGAACTACCTACATTTACCATCGAAGGATCCATACGGGAGAAAAACCCTACAAATGCCTAGAGTGTGGGAAGAACTTCAGGCGAAACTGTCACCTTACTAAACATAAACGGATGCACACCGGCGAGAAACCCTATAAGTGTTTGGAGTGTGGAAAGAACTTCAGTGTTCGCTCAGATCTGAACTGTCATAGGAGGATTCATACAGGGGAGAGGCCATATAAGTGTTTGGCATGTGGAAAGAGTTTCAAATGCAGCGGTCATTTTATTTCCCATAAAAGGGTTCACACACGGGAAAAACCATTCAAGTGCTCAGAGTGCGGAAAGAGCTTCAGTCAAAAAAATCACCTTTTACAACATAACGGAATCCACACAAGAGAGAAACCGTAGCTTGGGAGCTTCCATCACAAGGGAAGGCCCACGTGTGAAACACACCAGAAATAAGTTGACTTTGCAGACATATTCAGTTCAAAACGTCGTCTCATCAGATCGAAATGAATCCATGTTAGAGAACCGTAAAAATGGTGTGCAAATGTGGCACTGCGCTTATTTCCCATAGGAAAGTCTGAATATGGACAAACTTTTGGTGACAGTACTGATCATCCCCCCCCCCAAAGAAAATATATGTGTGAGTTTGGATGAACTTAATGGATGGAAAACCTGCAGATTGTAGGAAGAACTGATCCATACAGGAGACCCAGTACACCAAGAAATGGAACACAGCAACTATTTTAAAAGAACGTGTGTTCTTAAATACCATAAAAGTTTCACTCAGGAAAAAACTATGAAAGAGTGGAATGTGGATAGGGTTGGTGTTTTGGGTTTTTTGGCTTCTCTTCACCAACATATCAGCCACATTGTTAGATCAATTTTGAATATTTTTCCTGATATAATCAAGGACTGTTATATCAGAGGCTGACAAGGATTATATTGGATCAGGTTAAGTCCCATGAAAACAGATTGAGGATGATGGGAATGTTTAGCCTTGTAAAACAACAACAGCCAAGAAAAATATAATATCCCCGTGGAAGCATTTAATGTAGTGCCCTATAGAAGAAAGGAAAGGTTTATCCCGCAATGCAGAATAAACATGGCAGAATCAGATTTAATGTTAAAAACTACTATGATAGTGGTAAAACTGTTAAACACACAATAGCTACCTCTGTTAACACCAACCTCATAGTAAAAAAAAAAACTGGATTACATCTTCTCTCCAAGAATCCACATATTATGCAACTTTGCAAAAAGTTTACCACAGTGCAATGGTGGGATTCAATTTTTTTTAATACCGGTTCTCTGAGTGTGGCTTGGAGGCGTGGTATGGTGGGTGTTGCTTGGTGGGCATGGCAGGGGAAGGTTACTGCAAAATCCTCATTCCCTCCCAATCAGATGGGACTTGGGAGGCAGAGAATAGATGGAGATAGATCCACTACCAGTTCTCTAGAACAATGCAAATTGTTCCCCTGCTGTACCTCTGCTACAGTGTTTCTCCTTTAATTTCAGAATAAAATATTTGAGGGATTTTTCCCCCATTTTCCATTTGTATCTTTAGTTAGAGATCGGTTCCTTCAAATTAGAAGCTTCTTCAGCTCTGACTGAATAGTGGGGAATGGAAGGATTTATAGTCCTTGCAGCCAGCTGGTCCTTTGCATTCTTTCAGAGAGTCATTGAGGTCACTTGGAGGCTTTATCTGTGTCCTCAGAGTCCCCTGAGTGGTGCAAATGGGTGTGAAGCCTTTTGCAGGAT
The DNA here is from genome assembly GCF_051295495.1 of Thamnophis sirtalis. Taxonomy (NCBI): domain Eukaryota; kingdom Metazoa; phylum Chordata; class Lepidosauria; order Squamata; family Natricidae; genus Thamnophis; species Thamnophis sirtalis. The sequence goes on along the minus strand of NW_028261383.1, from coordinate 14,315,444 downwards.
GTTTTCTGTCCAGTGTCCCTTCCCTGTTGAACACAGAGACAGGCTGTTGGCCATGAGTCTGTGTTGTCTGCATCTCAAACTGAAGTGCAAATATTTCAAATGAAGTGCAAATGAAGCAGTTTTTTTTGGATGAGAACTGAAACGTCTTGAAAGAAAACAAGAAAGTCCAGTTGCCTCTTGAAAAAGCACCTTTGTGATGAAATGATTGAATCTTAGAAACATGAACTCCCAGTGAAAAGGGAGCACAGGTAATTTAATAAACCAAATTGCACCAGGAAGGGCCACTTACTTAGTTCAATGCACAATGCCTGTTCTCACCGAGGCTTTCCAAGAACATGAAGCCAATTCCTGGTCCTGCAAAATCTCCTTTTATTAATTGACTGTGAATTCTGTTCATTCACAACCAGTAAAGTCCTTAAAGGGAGGATTTACAGTCATAAACCTCTGGCTTGGAGAGCTGCCAGGCTGATTTCTGGAAAACCTTGGCAAGGAGTCTCGGAGAGTCATAAGTCAATTAAGCGAACTAATTGTCTCCTGCAAACTCCACTTCCCTTTAGCTCCTCTTTTATTTCCTCTGGGAGGGGCCTGTGGCCTTACTCCCAAGTCGACCCCTGTTCTTTAACTGTTCCCTTCATCTGGCAATCCTGCGCATGTGCACACTGGGAACAGGCTCCAGCTTTTTTTAAAAAAAGTTTGATCTGGAATAGCAGCAAAATTGCAGACCAAATTCAGCAGCTAAACCTGGGGAAGTACAAGATAAGAGTCTCCATGCTACATGCTACTGTGGATTTGCCTCTTTGTGTTTACCAACTGCAAAGTGATGGATACCAAAGATCGGGGTCTTGCTTTGCTTGTAATAAAAAAGAAAATGGGAAGATTTTAGATGATGACTGATGCACGAGTCTCCTTGGAATAATTAGAAATGTATAGAATACAAAATAACAGTTGAAAGGGACCTTGGAGGTCTTCTAGTCCAACCCCCTGCTCAGGCAGGAAACCCAAACACATTTTGGTTAAGCTTGTGGATTGGACAGATTTGGAGTGTGTAGCTTCATCTCCAACCATGCTCTGATTTACAATTTCTTCAGAGAAGACAACTTGTAAACCCCACTTTTTTTTTCTTTGTAGACCTTAGAGCAGCTTTGCTTTAACCCCCAAAATTCTTCTTCTACTCAGAAGGCTATTATTCATTTCTCAACTTCAGGAGAAATAAAGAAATAAAGAGTGAAGAAAGCTGCTACTACTTATCTCTAAACTTTATGATAAAGAAAGTGCAGAGAAGAGCAACAAAGATGATTAGGGGCCTGGATGGCTAAAGCTTATGAAGAACAGTTGCAGGAACTGGGCATGGCTAGTCTAGTGAAGAGACGGACCAAGGGTGACATCATAGCAGTCTTCCAATATTTGAGGGGTTGCCACAGAGGGGAGGGGGAGAACCTACTGCATTTTCTAAAGCACCAGAAGGCCAGACAAGAAACAGTGGATGGAAACTGATCCAGGAGGGAAGCAACTTTTTTGGATATTCTATTTTTTTTTAAACTTTTGTAATATGTGTTTTTTTAATGTTGTACGCCGCCCTGAGTCCCTGGGAGAAGGGTGGAATATAAATCCAATAAATCAAACCAAACCAAACTTAGAACTAAGGAGGAATTTTCTGACAGTGAGATCAACCCATGGCACTGCTTCCATCCAGAGGTTGTGGGTGCTTCATCACTGGAGGCTTTCAAGAAGAGACTGGACAACCACGTGTCAGAAATGGTACCAGATCTCCTGCTTGAGAAGGGGGTTGGACTAGATGACCACCAAGGTCCCTTCCAACTCTGTTACTGTGTTCTTAGGGTGGTGGTAGTTATGAAGAGAAAGTTGTGAATCAGTAGTGGGTGACGAGAAAAAGACATAATGTCTGAACGTTTTGGGGTTTTTTTGCATCTTCCTTCTCCCAGAAGGGAAAGGAAGCCTCAACTGGTTATTGTCAGAAATGGTACAGGATCTCCTGCCTGAGCAAGGGGGTGGTGGACTAGTCACTAGATGACCTCCAAGGTCCCTTCCACCTCTGTTAGGGACACTGGGCGAGCCCTGCGGATCCCCTCTCAAAATCGGTTGGCAAGATCCTCTCTTCCAACTCCCCCAGGAAATCTCAGCGCCAATCCAGCCAAGGAATTCTGCAACGCACCGCGCATCTTGCAGTTTCCACCCCACCCCACCCCACCCCACCAACCTTCGGACGGAGCATGCGCCGCAGAGCTTTGCGAGCGCTCGGCTACCGCAGGAGAAAGAGGCGGGGAGGGAGGGGGCGGCGACGGCCCTTTAAAAAAAGTGGGGGGAGCGAGGAGGAACGGGAGGCTGCCGGGAACGATGCCTCTCTAGGAAGAAGCGCTCTCTCGCCCCGCATTCCGAGACCTCCCCATCTTCCCCCCCCCTCCACCCTCGGAGGTGATTTATGGCTAATAGAAGAGCCGGGAGCGAGTTGCCCGGATCGGGGTCGTGGGGAAGCGCAAACCCGCGCCGTCCGAAAGGCTTCCTTTCCCGGGAAGCCTGGGAAAGAGGTGGGGTGGGGGTGTCCCCCAAAAAGGGGTGGGTGGGAAGCCCACCGCAGACAGAGAGAGCCCCCCCACACACACACCTGGCCGGTTCAGCCCCGCTGTGTCTCCCATGGAGATCCCCCCGCGGGTGGCGCGATCCTGGGAGCTTTTTAAAGCGCCTTCCCCGCCGGCCAGCCGTGGGATCGATTTAAGAAGACCGGGGAGCCAAAGATGAGGCAACGCATTGTCTTGGTTTGCATTTGGGTTTATGGTCCTGTTGGAGAGGACGGGGGCGCGGGTGAACGACTTAGATGGGTGGCCCGGGAACCCGATCGTGGGAAATTGGCAAGGAGGACTTTCCGAAGTTGTAATGTAAGCAATAGCGTTTAGACATATATCGCTTCATAGGGCTTTTACAGCCCTCTCTTAGCGGTTTACAGAGTCAGCCTATTTCCCCCAACTATCTGTGTCCTCGTTTTGCAGCCTCGGAAGGATGGAAGGTTGAGTCAACCATGAGCCTGGGGAGGTTCAAACTGCCGGCAGTCAGCAGATTAACAGAGTTGGAAGGGACCTTGTAGGTCATCTAGTCCAACCCCCTGCCCAAGCAGGGGACTACATACACCATTACAGCAGAAGTAGCCTGTATGACGTGCTCTCCATCGCTGGAGGTTTTTAAAGAAAAGATTGGATAGTCACCTGTCTGAAAGGATAGATGTTCTGCTTGAACGGGGTTGGTCTAGATCAGGGGTCACCAACCTTTCGGACCTCAGGGACCACTAAATTCATAATTTTAAATCCCACGCACCACTAATATGGCCACTTTTTAAAGATAAATAGTATTCAGTGCGATATAAAAATGCAAATAATTTTTCGGTAGGCCACCAAAATTTTCTCGCGGGCCACCAGCTGGTGACAACTGGACTAGATGATCTCCGGTTCCTTTTGGCTCTCTATTCCAATGGCTTGACTGATTGGCTCCGCCTTTGCTTTAAACTGTTCTTCCGGTGACTTAGAAGGGGAGGTGCAAAAAAAACAAAGAAATGAGAAGCTTTCTTTGCTCTTTTGAGTGTCTGGCTTGTCCACAGGAAAGCGGTTCAGCATCCAGAGGCTCCTGGCTTACATGCAGCTGAGAAGGAGAGGAGCGGAATAGACACCGCTGTGAGGAAGCCGTCAAGATGGACATGTCGAAGTCAGGCGGAGGGTGGAGAGGAGCTCCAGACCTTCCTGCAGCTGAGGCCGAGGACGGCAGGGAGGGCTGGAGCCAGGCGGGAGACCATCCCTGAGGAGCCCCTCGGCTCAGAGGTCGAGAGCTTCCGCTGCTTTTGCTACCTGGAGTCCGCGGGGAAGTTTGCAGTCACCTGCAGCAGCTTTGCCATTGGTTGCCGAAGCCCAAGAAGAGCAGCCGAGCTTAGGTGGTGATCCTAGAGCAGTTCCTGGCCGTGCTGCCCCTGGAGATGGTGGGCTAGTCGAGGGAGTGCGGGACGGAGAGCTGTTCCCAGGCGGTGGCCCTGGCCGAAGGCTTCCTGCTCAGCCACATGGAGCGGCGACAACAGGTGAGAGACTCGATCTTCCTGGGAGGATCCCCTTGAGATGTAGTTGTTCCCCACAAAAAAACCCTTTATTAATTTACTGTGAATTCTGCTCATTCACATCCAGCAAAGTCTTTCAAGGGAGGATTTACAGTCACAGACCTTATCTGGCTTGGAGAGCTGCCGCCGATATCTGCAAAACTTGGCAAGGAGCCTCGGAGAGTCACAAACCAATTAAGCGAACTAATTGTCTCCTGCAAACTCCACTCCCCTTTCGCTCCCCTTTTATTTCCTCTGGGAGGGGCCATTCATCATCCACTGTGGTGTGGCCTTACCCCCAAGTCGACCCCTGTTCTTTTAACTGTTCCCTTCGTCTGGCAATTCTGTGCATGCGCACACTGGGAACAGGCTCCAGCTGTTCGTCTGCCTCACTAATGTCTGACTCTGAAGGCAGCTGATAACTGGCCCTGGCCCCCTCTCTGCCTCCGACACAGAGCCCTCATCATAGCAATAGCAATAGCAATAGCAGTAGACATATACCGCTTCATAGGCCTTTCAGGCCTCTCTAAGCGGTTTACAGAGAGTCAGCATATTGCCCCCAACAATCTGGGTCCTCATTTTACCCACCTCGGAAGGATGGAAGGCTGAGTCAACCCTGAGCCGGTGAGATTTGAACCGCTGACCTGCTGATCTAGCAGTAGCCTGCAGTGCTGCATTTAACCACTGCGCCACCTTGGCTCATCAGAGCCTTCCACAGACTCCAGGACTGGCCCATCTTCCTCCCCAACCTCCTCACTGCCCGAATCTGCTCCTAGCTTCGCTCCACAACAATATTGTCCCTTCACTGACTTGTCTGCCTCAAATGCACTTTGTAGTACTAGAAGAGACTGTGGTTTCCCTCCATTTCATCTCCAGTTTGACGTTTCCCCATCCAGATTATCGCACAGGAGGGAGGATTTGCATCTTTACCTATGGATATAAAATAATCCATCTTTGAAGGCATAGAAAACTTCTCTTGTTCCAATCTTCAGTTGTTTTAACTGTTGTCCTCCTGTGATTCTGGCTGTTGTTTCAGATGCAGGAGCCCTTCATGAAGGCAGTTTTGGTACCACCTGAAGGAAGAGAAGGTCTTTCCGGCCCCTCGATGGAGCAGCTGTCGGGAAGGATCCTGGAGGAGGATCCAATTTGGGTCACGTTGCCACGTAAGTGAAGGTTGGTTCTTGAGGGCATGGAAGCCTTGAAGTGCTTTCATTCATGTGCTGTTTTTACACACACGTTCTGGGCTGGGGTTAGTTTATAGTGCTTCCCTTTTACCTCAATCGCAGGGAGCGGAAGGCTGTTGATGGAAGTGACTGAAACATCTCTGCATGGCGAGGCAGCCACAGCTCAGGTAGGAGAGCTTCCTTAAAGCACAGAAATCTTTGGGGGGAAATGGGGATGTCTGGTTTGATCATGGGACAATGCAGTGCCTGTTAAAGAGATTACGTGTTGAGGTCAGGAGTTGGCTCACTCTCACTTTCAAATGATTATTTAAGCACAACCCCACAAATCAATATTATTTATTCATGTAAACAGCTGAATATTTAAATTTGTTTAAATTCAAATTTCTGCATTGGTTTAAAATAAATCCCTTGCAGCCTAAGGCAGATGCAAGGAGAAGAACCAGCTAGCGCAGAGGTAGTCAACCTTTTTATACCTACCGCCCACTTTTGTATCTCTGTTAGTAGTAACGTTTTCTAACCGCCCATCGGTTCCACAGTAATGGTGATTTATAAAGTAGGGAAGTAAATTTACTTTATAAAATTTATAAAGCAGAGTTACAGCAAACCCCTACCGCCCACCATGAAAGCTGGAACGACCACTAGTGGGCGGTAGGGACCAGGTTGACTACCACTGAGCTAGCGTGTGAAAGCAAAGAGTCATTTTGATTTATTTACTTTTATTAAACCCTTGGTAAGACTACTCAAAGGGGATGCGGTGGCTCAGTGTCTCTCTTAATAAATTGGAAGTTTGAGGAAAGCTTTGCCTTGGACTCGGATTTAATTTTGGATGATATTTGGAATAGCAATAGCAATAGCAGTTAGACTTATATACCGCTTCATAGGGCTTTCAGCCCTCTCTAAGCGGTTTACAGAGTCAGCATATCGCCCCCACAGTCTGGGTCCTCATTTCACCCACCTCGGAAGGATGGAAGGCTGAGTCAATCTTGAGCCGGTGAGATTAGAACCGCTGAACTGCAGATAACAGTCAGCTGAAGTGGCCTGCAGTACTGCACCCTAACCACTGCGCCACCTCAGCCTCTGGAATGCTGACAGACGTGGTAGCTAGTGGCTAAGGCGCTGAGCTTGTCAATCAGAAAGGTCTACAGTTTGGTGGTTCGAATCCCTAACCCCACGTAACAGAGTAAGCTCCCGTTACTCATCCCAGCTTCTGCCAACCTAGCAGTTCAAAAGCATGTAAAAATTCAAGTAGAAAAATAGGGACCACTTTTGATGGGAAGGTAACAGTGTTCCGTGTGCATTGGCATTTAGTCATGCTGGCTACATGATGTCTTCGGACAGTGCTGGCTCTTCGGCTTTGAAACGGGGATGAGCACCGCCCCCTAGAGTTGGGAACGACTAGCACCTATGTGCAAGGGGAACCTTTACCTTTAAGACTACTCAATGTGTTAATAAACAAAGCAAATTACAACACTGAGAATTGATTAGCATTAAATAAGTTACATAAACACATCGGATTAAAAGATGTTTATATGAGGTTTGCATTTATGCAAGAGGATTGCTCCTGAAGAAGATAATATCTTTGGAGTATAAAAAAGAAACAAAAGATTTCCAAGTGAAACATGTCGGACAAATACACTTAGTCCTGAAGACAAAGTGTTCCAGGAAGAAATTCCAACCTGCAAATGGGTCACGGTGCCTCTCCTTCCTCGTGCATCTCTATGATTCCATGTTCAACCAAGGAAAGGCTTTCAAAGATGGCTGCATTGTTCAACTCCAACCTAGAGATTCCAGTTCCGCCTTTGTGCGCTTGTGAATATTTCAGAGTGGTAGTGAATCTTTCAAGAGGCACCTGCCAGTTAGGTTAACAGTAACCGAGTTGGAAGGGACCAACTCTAGTCCAACCCCCTATGAGAACTGATTAGGTCAAAAAAAAGGAGCATTTTCTCTTTTGCAAAACTTTTTGCTATTTAAGATATATGAAATCTGGGACAGAACTTCCTGGGACTTCTGCTGAGGAACGTATCCTTTGAATTCCAGGATTCGGTGTCCTTCGAGGAGGTGGCTGTGTATTTCACGGAGGAGGAGTGGGCGCTGCTGGATCCCAGCCAAAGAGCCTTGCATGAGGAAGTCATGCTGGAGAATTTTAGGAATGTGGCCGCTCTGGGTAAGGCCTTGCTTTGTTTGGGCTTAGTTAATTGTCGTAAGTGCAAAGAAAAGAGCACTTAACTAGAATAAGCACAGGAAGAAAGTGTCCTGTATCTCTCTGACTTCTGTTCCTCATAACCATCCAGTTTCCTAGGTTACCTAATAACCAGTGGCAGTTCTCATACTAGCTGTTTGGTCAAAAGGCCCTCCTTTGGCTCTGAGTAAATCATGTGTAAACTCCCTATAGGGCTGAGAACTCTCGGCAGCTTTTTAAAAACCGCTGTTTGGAAATCTGGAAAGATTTCAAGAAGCCACATAAGTTTAATTTTAGTGCTGGACTAGGCAGATGGCACACAACTTCTGCATAAGCAGATTCGTATTTTAACATTCTTGCATTGATACCATATGTATTGGCAGTTTAGCATCTTCTGAACATTCTCACGCATTTAAAGTTTCCTTTCATCAGTTTATCGCTTTTCCAGTCAATCTTCCTCCTGGTCCTCTTACTCGATGGAGTGGCAAACTATGAGAAGGAGGAGATCCCAAAAGTGCTTTTTCAAGAGGAAACTGGGTTTCTGTTTTGTTTTTTGTTTTTTAAGACATTTCTCATCAAAGAAGCTTCTTCAGCTTTGTCTGGATGGTGAGGAATGGAAGGATTTATATTTCTTGCAGACAGCTGGTCATTTGCATTGTTTTAGAGAGTCATTAAGGCCACCTGGAGGTTTATCTGTGTCCTCCTCAGAAAACAGGCCATTTCCAGCCACCACAGGGCTTGGGGGGGGGGGGCGCTCAGGAGGCCGTTTTTGCCCTTACCAGGCTCCTAGAAAGCCCCTGGAGCCCGAGGAGGGCGAAAAACGGACCTACTGGGCCCACTGGAAGTCGTAAAACAGGCCATTTCTAGCCTCCGTAGGGCCTTGCAGGGGAGAGGGGGGGGGGCTCAGGTGGCCATTTTTTTCCGCCCTCCCCAGGCTCCAAGAAAGCTGTGCGTGCAAGTGCGGGGCAGCAGGGAGGGCATTAAATTAAGGGGGTGGGCACGCATGCACGTGCATGCTTTTGGCACCTGAGGCAAAAAAGGTTCGTCATCACTATCTTAGATAGTCCAAAATAACAGGTCCAGCTTTTTTTTTTCCTATTGGAAATTTAGTGACTAAGTTTCTCTTTCCTTTTCAAAGGTTATGACCAGAAACAAAGTAATTATAAGGAGACCAGGGTAACCCTATTACACATGATCAAGTCTGAAGAAGCCACGCTTGGAAACCAAGAGGCATCACAAAGAAGTAAGAAAACCTGCATATGGAAGGAAGGGAAGAATTCGCCTTCTTCTGAATATAATGCAGTCCATGACTTCCCAACCCAGCCAGTTCAACAACGAGAAGATAAAGGAATATATAATAGATGTGGTGAGAGAGGCGACAAGAAATTTGATTTCCGTAAATACCAGACTGAAGAGGAACAAAACACATATCAAGAGGCTGGGAAGAGTGTCAATCATATTTCTTCCATTAATTTACATTACCGATCGCATCTCAAGGACGCACCATATGCATTTATAAATTGTGAGGAAGGTGTCAATTTAAGCAGTCATCGTATTTCTGATAATAATGAAAAGCAGCGTGAGTATGAAGAGGGCTCCAATAAGAAACAGTTGCTTATTTTACCCGCAGAAACTCCTCCAAAGGAAAAACCATACAAATGTTCACAGTGCGGAAAGGCCTTCACACAGAGATGTAAACTTACCATACATGAAAGAATCCACACAGGGGAAAAACCATATGTGTGCCTGGTCTGTGGAAAGACCTTCACACAGAGATGTAAACTAATCATACACGAAAGGATCCATACAGGGGAGAAACCATATATATGCCAGGTGTGTGGAAGACGATTCAATCAGAGTGGCCACCTAACAAGACATAAAAGAACCCACACTGGGGAGAAACCGTATACGTGCCTGAAGTGTGGAAGGAAGTTCAGTGAAAGTTCAAGCCTTGTGATGCACGTGAGAAGCCACACAGGAGAGAAACCATATATATGTACAGAATGTGGAAAGAGCTTCCGTCAAAACAGCGTCTTTGTTTGCCATAAAAGGATCCACACTGGAGAAAAACCATACAAATGCACAGAGTGCGGAAAGAACTTCAGTCAGAACAGTAGCCTTTTGAAACATAAAAGAATTCATACAGGGGAAAAACCGTACCAATGCCTGGACTGTGGAAAGAGATTCAGTGTACGCTCAGATCTTACATATCATAGAAAAATGCACACAGAAGAGAAATCATTTAAGTGTTTGGAATGTGGAAAGAGCTTCAATTGCAACCGTTACTTTATTCGCCACAAAAAGATCCACACAGGAGAAAAACCATACAAGTGCTTGGAGTGCGGAAAGAGTTTCAGTCAGAACAGTCACCTGGTCAAACATAAAAGGATTCACACAGGGGAAAAACCCTATCAATGCCTGGAGTGTGGAAAAAGCTTCACTGCAGCCTTACATCTTACATATCACAGAAGAATGCACACGGGGGAAAAACCTTACAAGTGTTTGGAATGTGGAAAGAGTTTCAATTGCAGCAGTTATTTTATTTGCCATAAAAGGATCCACACAGGGGAGAAACCATATAAATGCCTGGAATGCGGGAAGCGATTCAATAGGAACAGTCATCTCGCTTATCATAAAAGGATGCATACAGGAGAGAAACCATATAAGTGCACAGACTGTGGAAAGAGCTTTTCATATAAAAATGGTCTTAGGTACCATCAAAGACTCCATACTGGAGAGAAACCATATGCCTGCTTGAAGTGTGGAAAGAAGTTCAGTGCAAGTGCAAACCTTATGATGCATATAAGAATCCACACTGGGGAGAAACCGTATAAATGCACCGAGTGTGGAAAGAGCTTCCGTCAGAACAGCGTCTTTATTTGCCATAAAAGGATCCACACAGGAGAAAAACCGTACAAATGCATGGAGTGCGGCAAGAACTTCCGTCAGAACAGTAATCTTATCATACATAAAATAATTCACACGGGAGAGAAACCATACGAATGTGCAGAATGTGGAAAGCACTTCAGTCACAAAAGTCACCTCATGAGACATAAAAAAATCCACACGGGAGAGAAACCCTGTAAGTGCACAGATTGTGGAAAGAGTTTTAGCCGAAATAGTCACCTCACGAAACACAAAATAATCCACACAAGAGAAAAACAATAACTTGGGAGCTTTCATCACACATATTTTCTTTTTATAAAGGGAAAAATAGTAATATGTTGACTGTAAAGTTCAGTAGCCTTGTCAGACTTAAAGGAATCCACATGGCAGAACCATAAAAACCCCTGAAGTTTAGTTTAGTTTAGTTTGCCTTTATTTGTATGCTGCCCTTTTCCCTAAGGGGACTCAGGGCGGCTCACAATTCAAAAGGGAGGGGGAAACAACAAACAATAAACAATACAACATATTAAAAGAGAAAAAAATGCAACAATCATACCATTCGAGTGGGGCTATAATCTTAGCCCCAGGCCAGCCGGGACAGCCAGATCTGTGGGTCCAGGAGGACTCCCAAGTTGCGAACCCTGAAGTGTGGAAATAAATTTAAAAGAATGTTGCACTTATTTCTCATAAGAGATTGTATTGTCGGAAGGATGCCTGGAGTAAATGGAATTACCGGGACCGGCCTTTTATCCCCTTAAAAAAAATAACAGGAGAAAACATGGTACATTTAGTTGAGCTACATGGACTTAAATATGCAGCGATGTGTGGGAAGGCCATATCCATTTGGTATAAAAAGTATACCTAGGAATGGGTCAAAAAGACTTTTAATAAGGCCTATCATCTTACATCCTAGAAACATTTCACTCAGGAGAGAAACACTAAATGAGCGGAATGTGGAAAGGATAGTGACAGTTGGACCTGTAAAGTGGCCCTAATAAAGAACAACTTCATATTGTTCCTCAAAAAGGAATCATAATCATTGCCAACTAATATTTCTGATTGGTTAATCCCCCATGAGACGCCATTTTTCTTTGAATGTGATGCACTCAAGACATGAACAGTTTGGATCATGATGTGGATATCATTTTGATCCCCTGAAGAGATCTCTGATTAAAATCCTGGATCTGAACTTCACTTCTTATAAGAAGTAAACCATTTGGTTCTTTTCAGTATTATTACCAAACCAGTAATTATGACACTTTGTAATTATTATTTTTCTTCCAATTTGTGTTAATTAACACAAGTGTTAATGTTCTAAGTGGCCCCAAGTTAGGCTTTCTAGCTTAGTTCCTGAAATAGGCCTCGGTAACTGCTGTCATTTGTTGGAACAAAATAAATCCTAAATATACATCCAAAATATTTTCTCTGATAATGTGAAAGAAGTGAAAAGATTGAAAGGACGCCAAAGAGGAATGCCTGAAGGAGGAGGAATTATTGCTATTTATTATTATTATATATACCAGAATGTGAAATCATAGCCACCACTTCTTTTAACTAGGATTGGTCTTCATATTCTTATGGTTTGTCCACAGTCACCCAGTTTAGACTGGATTTGGCATTATCATATTTTTGTCTCACTTTTTTTTTTACATTTGGACACCTTTACCTTCATTCGTTATACCCAAATCTCTCTTGTTTTTCCCAAATCCTGTGGAGTGGCATGGGTCAGGCTGAGAGAGAGAGTGATTGGCAAAAGTCACCCAAAATGTTTAGGTTGAAAATGAAATGAAAAGGTTTGCAAGGGATATTAAAAAAAGACTTATAAAAGAAAAGCTATCAGTATACCAAATGTTCTATAGATTTGGCCAAAAAAAAAAGGGAGGGGGAATGAACTGAATTTTTATTTTGCTTCATTTGTTGTGATCAAGGAAGTATGAATCCCTCTCCCCATTGTGAGAATGCATTGCGAGTATTTACCACCATTTAAGAGATTCAGACTGGAATTAGATTGGGGCAGAGTGGAGTCCATCAGAGAGTTCAAGTTAAGCGCCGGGAAAATAGACTGAAGCATGCTTAGCGTTGTTTAAAAAAAGGCCACCAACAGGGATATCATATCCCTGTCGAAGCATTTGATGAGATGCCCTTTAGAAGAAAGAAAAAGTTTGTCCTGAATTGTTCTATAGTGCTGAATGAGTAGTTGAATTTTACAAAAATGTCATGATGATGGTAATGGTAAAACTGTCAAATACTCTTAAGACTTTGAATAAGAAGGTATCTCGTGGGTCATCTAGTCCAACCTCCTGCGCAAACAAGAGGCCCTACACCCGCGACGGTAAACCTATGGCACGCATGCCACAGGTGGCACGTGGAACCCTCTCTGCGGGCATGTGAGCGGTTGACCAGTTCAGATCCACCACATGTACGCGCCCTCCTGCCAGTCAGTTGATTTTTGTGTACCGCGTATGTGGGAGATGTACACGCGGGAGATGTGCATGCATGCGTGGGAGGAGCACGGGGGGTTTCAGTGCGCCTCCCCCCACACTCTGTTTTTGGTGCCAGGAGGCTTCAGGGAGGACCTCTGGAACCTGGGGGAGGCTGTTTTTGCCCTCCCAGAAGTTTCGGAAGTCCAGAAATGGGCCTGTTTCCGGACTCTGGAGGGCCTCCAGAGCCCGGGAGAAGCAATTTTTGCCTTCTCGGAGGCTCGATGAAAGCCTCCTTGAGCCTGGGGAGGGCAAAAACACACAATTTTGGCACACGAGAAAAAGCCTCACTCCCTATACCATTTCTGACAGATGGCAGTCCAATCTCTTCTGTAAAGCTTCTAGTGATGAAGCCACCACAACTTTTGAAGGCAAGCTGTTGATTGTTCTCACTGTCAGAAAATTTCTCCTAATTTCTAGATTAAATCTCTCCTTGATCAGTTTCCATCCATTGTTCCTTGTCTGGCCTTCGAGTGCTTTGGAAAATAGGTTGTCCTCCTCCACTCTCTGACAGCTCCTAAAGTATGGGAGCAGTGCTATCATGTCACCCCTGGTTCTTCTCTTCACTAGACTAGCCATGCCCAGTTTCTGTAATCTTTTTATATGTTTTAGCTTGGGGAGTGAGGTGGAGGAGGGCAAAAACGGATTTGACATCACCCCACAGCCTGATGTTTTCTCATGTGTAAAGTTGTCTGTTGGAGATTCTTGTTATTTCCTGTGTATTAAGCATTTTCTTGTATTTATCTTCATTGCCAATGATTTCTTGACTTGTAAGTACTTCCACTTAAAAAATAAAGGTATCATTATTTGTATATTACCATGATTTCAAAGAATTTTTTGATACAAATATATATTTAAAACAATACAGGAAAATGTAGTAAAAAGGTAGGGGGGACAATATGTTAAAAAGGGTGGATAACTAAGTTTGAATAACCATTTCTTATTTGAAACACAAAGGACACTCTTTTGAAAACAGCAACATCCACATTTTAGACAGAGAGGACCACTGATCTGAAAGAGGGGTTAAAGAAGCCGTCTATGTCAAAATTGAACATCCCTCTCTCAGCAGAGGGAGAGGGATACAACCAGTGGGGTTTCAAAAATTGTTCGAACCTACTCTGTGGGTGTGGCTCCTTTTTGGGAATGGCTTGCCGCCCATGTGACCGGATATGAAGATGCCAACGACACTTGTCAGAACCACCTTAAATTACCTCACACACAGCACTGGCATGCATAGAGAGGCCTGAAAGGCCTATGAAGCGGTATATAAGTCTACTGCTATTGCTATAAGAATATGATGTAAACTTGCTTTTTAAAAGGCATCTTTGGTTTGCGTTAAAACAACTTCAACACAGGCAATAGCAGTAATAGCAGTAGACTTATATACCGCTTCATAGGCCTTTCAGGCCTCTCTAAGCGGTTTACAGAGAGTCAGCATATTGCCCCCAACAATCTGGGTCCTCATTTTACCCACCTCGGAAGGATGGAAGGCTGAGTCAACCCTGAGCCGGTGAGATTTGAACCGCTGACCTGCTGATCTAGCAGTAGCCTGCAGTGCTGCATTTAACCACTGCGCCACCTTGGCTCTTGGCAATGTTCTCATTGCACCACAAATGCAGTAGTCATCCTTACCTTTCACAGAGGCACTGAGTTTTATAAGTATGAGCATGATAGTGTAGAATAATCATCTCCAAGGACCAGTGGTGGGTTTCAAAAAAAAATTTGGGACCTCTTCTGTAGGTGTGGCCTGCTTTCCGGGTCCACTGGTGGAACCTCTTCTAACCGGTTCGGTAGATTTGACGAACCGGTTCTACCGAATAGGTGTGAACTGGTAGGAACCCACCTCTGGATACAACACATTTATCTTCAATCTACAACACAGTTCTTTCAACAGTTCCAAGAAGGCTCCACACTCATTTAAAGCATTCAGGTGATCCTGACGACACAGATAAACCTCCAGGTGGCCTCAACAGCTCTCTAAAAGAATGCAAATGACCAGCTGTCTGCAAGGAGTATCAATCTTTTCATTTCCCACCACCCAGTCAGAGCTGAAGAATCATCTTGGATGAGAAGCAAAACGTCTTCAAAGAAAAACAAGAAAGCCTCTTGGGAAAAAAGCAGCTTTGGGACAAGTGACAGATAGCCCTTTCCACCTGAAAGCTCAGAAAAGGTTGATTTCACATAACCTGCCAAGGCAAAGCTATTCAATTGAACCTTCTGTTTAGATTCATATGATATGGACAGTAAAAATGACTCCGTCACATAATTGGTTCTCCTGGGGGTGATAGACTTCTTATTACCTGTATCATTTTATTGCAAAAAGGTAGCAGTGAAGATGTCAGACCCATAGCTGAGAATGAGCCGAGGTGGCGCAGTGGGTAGAGTGCAGTACTGCAAGCCACTTCAGCTGACTGCTAGCTGCAGTTTGGCGGTTCAAATCTCACCAGGCTCAAGGTTGACTCAGCCTTCCATCCTTCCGAGGTGGGTGAAATGAGGACCTGGATTGTTGTTGGGGGCGATATGCTGACTCTGTAAACCGCTTAGAGAGGGCTGAAAGCCCTATGAAGCAGTATATAAGTTTAATTGCTATTGCTAATACAGCCTTGTTTCTTTTGTTTCCTGCCCGCATCTTCTGTCACCTGCTTTTATTTATTCATTTGTTTCTATCCCATTTTTATTCTTTGAGCAACAATAGTGAAATAAAAAACCATCCAAATGGATTTCCTGGGGACTGGGAAGGGGCTGGTCACTCCCGAAGCAAGGAAATGGGAAGGAAGCGGAACCCCGACCTGGTAGAGACTGACCAGTTCAGCTCCAGTTTGACTTCATTTGCAGAACGCCCTTCTTTGGTTTTTCTGGACCGAGGCTGGGTCTGGCATTGCATTTTTAGAAAGAACAACTCCTCTCTGTGGCAGAGACCAGATGAACTAGGAATGATCAGCCTTGTCCCAAGCTCTCCAGAGGAAATGGCAGCCTGCAAGCTGGTGACTTAACGGGGGGGAAAGAGAAAAAGAGAAGGAGGTTGGATCCTATCTGAAGAGCTAACTATTTATTTTATTTATTTATTTAGTCAGGGGTTGTGGCCCGGCAGGAGCCGTTAGAGCTGTCACCAGACTCCGACAGCAAGGGGTCTTCTGAGTCGGTCTTGGAGGAGGTGGAAGACCCTGGACAGGGTGTCGACTTCGAGCAGGGCGAGAAGAGACTGGTTGGCCACCAGGTGGCGGCAGAGCATTGGATCAAAGGGAATGTTCATGAAAGCATTTGGGAGTTGTATCAGGATGCATGCAGGTCTACTCAGCGTAAAGGACAAAGGAGTTAACTACAGGAGGTGATTGCGAACAGCTGAGGCTGATCAGGATCTCCTCCTGCTGATAAAAGGGACTGATGGTGCCACGCCCTGGTGGCAGAAGTCAACGTTCCGTTCCTGTTCTAGTGATTGTTCTTGTTCGCGTTCACACATCGAGAGAAGCTTTTTGTTTTTTTTATTTTTTGTTTTTTTGTTTTATTAGACATTTATAGGCCGCCCTTTTCCCTGAGGGGACTCAGGGCGGCTTACAGTCAAAAGGGAAGGGAGT